>NC_043997.1:28485291-28794738 GCF_902150065.1 Myripristis murdjan
AACTGCCACAGAAAACTGTTCATTCCTCTTATTTCTTTACCTCATGTCTCGCCCTGACTGACTCAATGCCACAGAGGCTAGTGGGCATCTGTTGCTGAAACTGTGCAGTGTGAGCCAGAATGCAACACTGAAGTGTGCCACAGTGTATTCTAAATGACCCTTAAGTCTAGAAAAAATTGCTGATGATAAAACATACAGATGACTCTCAGGCTGGCTGATGATGCTGCTGAGTCTATGGAGGAACATGCTGAACGATGGCTCTTATCTTCTTGGCTTGCAGTTAAAATATTTCTGTCTTTGTCACTGCTTTGGTCAAGGGAGGTGATTTCAAAAAACACTTCCTGATAAGCAATACTCCTGACATTTATTATGTACCACTGTCAATAATCAGAACATGACTCATTACTCTCTACCAAAAAAAGCTCAATCGATCTTTCAGCTCTTGGTCAACAACTTGAGGAGCCTGCGCTGTCACCTAAATTCACCTTAGAACATTTTTACACCAAGGGGATAAAGGCAGATAAAGAACATAATAGTGAACAATGGATCAATCAAAGGAAACAATAGGGTAAAACAGAAGTCAAAGGCAAGCAAATGATTTTAAAGTTTACCTCAATTTAAACTGACAAGCACAAAATTGAAATTACAAGTTACCTTTCACCTTATTCTCAACCATAATGCCAAATGTAAGAGAAATACAAACAGGTCTGCATAATTATGTAAAGTTAACCATGCACAATGACAACAATTTCCACAGACACAAGTGAACGGAACAGGCAGAATGAAAAAACTGAGTGGTCCTGCAGATGAACCTTGATGCACACAATGAAACCTGGCAACACCACGATACCGGACAACAACATCACAAAACCTGTCAACCATTCCACTAGGAAGGGGAGACACAGACAGAGAAGTACTAGTGTTTTTACCGTTAGGAGGAGGTAAATTGAGATGCAGGGATGTCCTAGGTTTAGGGTCAGGTAGGGGATCCTGTTTGAGCCCTGCTGGCGGGGCATAGGAAAAGATGAAGCAAAGGGAGGTCGTTGAATAGGACAAAACTGTCTGTAAGGGCAATGTCATGCAAGGGGGGTTGGGTACAATTCTGGTTTGTGATGTTGGTTTCAGGGAAGTGTGGTGTCATGATCAAATATAGCATTAATGGTATAAGTTGTCATTAGTTATCAAACAGTAGTTACAGCAGATCAACCCAAAGGCACAGCACACCAGGCCAGACCTTCTGTTTCCTATTATGACTTATGGGCCAATGGTGATTCCAAAGACCAAAACACCCAGAGTGAGACTTTCCAACACATGGTAAATTTGGGTTTTCACAGCCCATGCAAAGTGAGGTCAGTACCAATTCCACAGCAGGACCTACACAGCACTCCACATATCAGGACCTGGTCAAATACAGAGTGAACTGGCACCTTGCTGCTGTGGCAAAAAGCTCCTTTAGTGAGTTTGATGTTTTTAAGCTTAAAATGAAGGGTCCCATATGGATCAAACAACTTTCATAACCCAAGGATGTGTGAATGTTGTTTGAAAGTGCCAAAATACTCAAGCAAAACCTAAACTACTGTATGCAATATTGCTTTTTTCTTGCTTGAAGAGTACCTTGACACTGTCTTTTGTGCTGAAAATATCAGACCAAAGAACACCTTCAGCTAAGTAACGTCTCCACTCACAGAAACCCTACAGAGGTACTCTGTATCCCCTCTCCTTGGAAATATCTTTCACAAAATATTTTTTACTTAATTTACTTTCCAAAGAGGCTTGTGTCTGCCAGCAGCAATGATGCTGGCCAGTTCCCCAACATCTGTATTGGACTGGGTCTCAGTCCTACCCCAGAATCCTCTGGTACCTCTGAAATAAGGGATGTAGTTGTGCTGCTGCAGCATGGCCAAGGTGGTGGGGTTGAGGTGCAGAGACAAGCTTCCGCTGCCCCCTGCTGGTACAGGAGAATACTTGCCACAACCACCACCAACACCACCGCTACCCTCAGGCCCACCTGAGTAGTACATGGGGAGGGAGGACGACTCCCTTGCCCAGGTGGAGTGATACTTAACACCACCCATGTGGGTCAGGGCTAGAGGGAGGGAGCTGGAATCACGGGCCAGTCCGCTGTGTCTACCACCAAGGTATGCTTCTGGCCCTGAGTGTCCAATCAGATCACATAGTTTAGATTTGGAAATCAAACTAATAGACCTAAGCCAGTTCAACAGGAAGTGTAAAAAATATATATTTTTGAGAAATATGAAATGCATGACAATGTGTCAGGTTCACTATAAGATTGTCAGGTGCTGTTTTGTAATAATGATGATTTTTTTGTTTATTGCTTAGTTGTACATGCTGAATGGACACATTAAAGCATACAGCAGTGAATAACTTATGACTGCTTAGCTAATTATGTAGTTTTTATTGTTTGTATCTGATTTTCTAACTATTTTTTACGGATTTGAACCACAACCCCAATTTTATAACCTATACTAGGTGTATATACAGGGTGTCCATAAAGTCTCTTTACAGTTTAACAAATTTATTACAAAAGCAAATGAATAGACAAATCTGTGAAAAGTACTACAAAATGAGGAGTAGATATTGAAGGTTTTTTTTTTTTTTTTTTTTTTTTTTTGCCTCATTTAATACAGACAACACATCAAAAAGGTGTCCAATACTGTCAAGTTCAGCATTCAGAACCTGAAACAAATCAGGCTGGTATCACTGTACTCAAACCCTTAGAACAGCTCTATAAAAAAGCCACCAAGGTTTTTGACAAAAAACCACAGTCATATCATCATTGCGCTATCTTAGAGAAATACCATCTCCTCAGCTTTGACAACTTCAGAATATTCAAAAGCACTTGTTTAATCTATAAATGTTTACATGGACTTGCTCTGCCTCCCCTAGGGGAGTTTATTAGAAGGAGGAACAGCCAACTGAGCACCAGAGCAGCTGCTAGGGGCGACTGTGATGTCCAACCTAGGAAAACATCTGTTGCGCTAAACACCTGGTCTGTCAAGGGATGTGCCAGCTGGAACACAGTGCCATTGGCTATTAGGGAAAGCCCATCGTTCACCGCATTTAAAAGCAAACTTAAAACCTGGCTCAAAAGTAATCAAAACTGTGACCATTAGACTTCAAATTTTATTTTATTTTATTTTATATATCTATATCTATATCTATATCTATATATATCTATATATCTATATCTAGATCTATCTCTCTCTCTCTCTATATATATATATAGATAGATAGATATAGATCTAGATATAGATATATAGATATATATAGATATTTATATCTATATCTATATCTATATCTATATATCTATATAGATATAGATATAGATATATATATCTATAGATAGATATATAGATATATATGGGTGATGATACGTTGCATGGTTCATTTTGTCTGTGTTGTTTGTTATGAGAACACCGTAATGTGTGGTATTTTATGTGATGGTTGCATGTGATGACTGAATGCTCTGTTTTTTATTGTTGGGGACTACGGATGGAAATTAGCTTTAAGCTAACTCCGGCATATTTACATGTTTTTTTATATAGATTTATCTGTATATGTAATCATGCACTGCACTGTCCCGTCATAATAAAGAGAAACTAAGTAAGTAAGTAAGTAAGACGGTAAGACGGTACTCGATTTCTTGCCATGTTTGCTGTAGCATAGCCTCATCAATGGTCGCAATGGCATCAGTGATCTTTTGCTTCAGGTCGTTGATGTCCCGTATTTTTGTTCGATACACGATATATTTAACATAACCCTGTAGTTTTGCTGAGTCTGCGTATCCGATTTTGTTTCAATAAACCATGATAGACATTGTGCCTTTTCTTGAGGAGTAGCCATTTTTTAGGGGTTTATTTAATACGACCTATTTCATCAACAGGGTACCTGAAATACACAAATGCAATGTGATTAAAAACTTTGATAACCACTGAGTACATAGAACAAATCTGATTAATATATTTCATCAATTGCTTTTGTAATAGATTTTTTAATAGACTTTGTGGACACCCTGTGTATTTTTAAGGTTTTTTATATGATGCACATGCACACCTTTTTCCTTTCTGTATCTTGTGATATTTTGTGTGTGTGTGTGTGTGTGTGTGTGTGTGTGTGTGTGTGTATGTGTGTGTGAGAGAGAGAGAGAAGAACAAATAAATAAATAAAAATGAAAAAGGGGTAGGATTAAAAAGTTTTACTTCTTCCTACTTCTTTTTGAACATGATTTATTTATCATTATTTCTTCTCCATTCTAATTTTTGAAAATATATTGTTATATTGTAGGTATTGCATACACACACCACACACACACACATATATGCAGTATCTACAATATAAAATTTTTGTTTGTTTGTTGTTTGTTTGCTTTTATTAGTTATGCTACATGTTGAAAATAAACAACAACATGAAACATGCCAAGTCACTGGATAAAATGCAATATTGCTGATGAAGTCTTTGGGATGAATTTGAATGTCTACAAAAATGTTCATATAAAATCAAAATAAAGTGGTGGTTTTAGTTCTTGTCTGTCCTCTGTAAAGGTAGAATTCATGACTTCATAAAAAGGTCAATACACCAGGACGCTGAAGCACGATTAAGTTAATCTAATGTAATTTTCAGAGATAAAACCAAAGAGGCCACTGATTTTGATGAAATACAGTGCCACCAAAAAGTTTTCACACCCCTTCACATTTTCCACATTTTGTTACGTTACGGACTTATTCTAAAACCAATTTGCATACAGTTTTCTAACGAAATAGCCCATAATGACAAAGTGAAAACATGCTTTCAGACATTTTTGTAAATGTATTAAAAATGTAAACATTTAAACATAATAGGTACATAAGTATTCACACCCATGGCTTAATATTTTGTTGAAGCGCCTTTGGCAGCAATCACAGCCTAAAGTCTTCTTGGGTATGTCTCCAAAAGCTTGTTGGATGGGCAGCGTGTGTAGACAGCCATTTTTAGGTCTTTCCAGAGAAGTTCAATTGGATTCAAGTCCAGGCTCTGGCTGGGCCACTCAAGGACATTCACAGACTGCTCCTGAAGCCACTCCTTTGTTATCTTGGCTGTGTGCTTCGGGTCATTGTCGTGTTGGAAGATGAATCGTCACCTTAGTCTGAGTTCCAGAGCACTCTGGAGGAGGTTTTCTTGAAGAATATCTCTATATTTAGCTGCTGTCATCTTTCCCTCTATGTGGACTAGTCGCCCAGTTCCTGCCGCAGAAAAACATCACCACAGCATGATGCTGCCACCACCATGCTTCACAGTAGGGATGGTGTTAGCCAGGCGATGAGCAGTGCCTGTTTTTCTCCAGACATGACGCTTGGAGTTCAGGCCAAGAATTCTATTTTGGTTTCATCAGACAAGAGAATTTTGTTTCTCCTGGTCTGAGAATCCTTAAGGTGCTTTTTGGCAAACTCTAAGCAGGTTGCCATGTGCCTTTTAGTGAGCAGTGGCTTCCATCTGGCCACTCTACCATAAAGGCCTGACTGGTGGAGTGCGTTAGCAATGGTTGACCTACTGGATGGTTGTCCAATCTCCACAAGGGAACACTGGAGCTCCGCCTTAGTGACCACTGGGTTCTTGGTCACCTCTCTGACCAAGACCCCTCTTCCCTGATTACTCAGTTTTGTCGGGTGGCCAGATCTAGGGAGGGCTCTGGTGGTTCCAAACTTCTTCCATTTCTGAATAATGGAGACCACAGTGCTTTTTGGGATCTTCAATGCTGCTGAATTTTTTTTGTATCCTTCCCCAGATTTGTGCCTTGACATCCGGTCTCGGAGGTCTACATACAGTTCCTTTGACTTCATTGCTTGGTTTCTGCTCTGATATGCACTGTCAACTGTGAGACCTTATATAGACAGGTGTGTGCCATTCCAAATCATGTTCAATCAACTGAATTACCACAGGTGGACTGCAATGAAGTTGTGGAAGCATCTCAAGGATGATCAGAGCTCAATTTTGAATGTCATAGCAAAGGGTGTGAATACTTATGTGCCTATTATGTTTAAATGTTTTGAAATTTTATTTTTAATAAATTTACAAAAATGTCTGTCATTATTTGTCATTATGGGCTATTTCTGTAGATTTTTTTTAAAAGAAAACTATACTCAAATCCGTTTTAGAATAAGTCTGTAACGTAACAAAATGTGGAAAAAGTGAAGGGGTCTGAATACTTTCTGGTGGCACTGTAGGTCTAAATTTGCAAATGTATGATATTGGTATGATAGTTTTTAGTAGGAGAGAAAGGCCTACAGAGTAATAACACAAGTAAAGTTCACCATCTCAAAAAGCAGAATGGATTGGAAATATCATGAAATGTAGACACAGGAAGACTTGATGTTTGTAATAAAGCAACAATGAAATTATTATGAGTTAGGACAAAACAGTATCGGTTGTATAATTTCAGAAATAAAGAGTATAATTACAGATTATAAATACTTACAATATTTGTAAATATTTGTACTATTTTAGCTTGTTGGCTATTCATTTTTCAGGCATTTTTATACAATAAAAGTCTGCACGGGTTCCTGGGTTTTGAAGAAAATCAACAATTTTGGAGACTTACAGGGTGTGATGTGTGTGTACGTATGTGTGCCTGCACCTGTACCTGGTCTGCTGTAATTCTGGGGGGAGCGGGACGGGGTGTAACGTCCATAACCCCCCAGGGAGCTGTTGGAACTTGGACTGGAGGGCCTCCGCTGACGGGGGGACTTCTCTCCATCGCCCTACATTCACACACACACACACGCACAGAAAGATATTAATGCATGCTATTGAGAAACAAGCACTGACACGTTCTGTAATCACAGTATGAGAAAGGAATTTGAGTCTCCACCTCTGATATGTTTTTATGAGGCACAAGGCAAACACAGGATCTACGAAAATACACAGCTAACATCAAAATAACACACATGTCAGAACACACATATTGTATTGTCCAGGGCAGAGAGGGCTGTGCTGTTACAATAAGCAAATAATAAACAAGTGCATGGATGCAAAAACAGCATAAGGAACAACATAATATAAATAAAAATGGAAAGATTTGTTATTGCAAGTAACAAAGTGACTGTCAGTGGCAAAAATGTGAAGATATTAATAATATTTTACATTATCACTGGGCTTGAATTGACAACTTGCTTGGAAACAAACACTGACTATGAAAGTCACTTTTTCACTTGAAAAATGGCAGGCTGATGTAGATTGTATTAGATCCGTAGTGAGTCATTGTGCATTGTGTTTGTTACCTCTGTTGGAGTAGGAGAAAGCAGCTGAGGGGACTGTAAATGAAGACCGGGAGAAAGCCAGTGATTAGGATGAACTCATATGAGATTAGGAGTTAAAGGGGTAGGTCACCCATTTTGAAAAATAGGATATTATTTCACTTCCCCCCTAGCTGTTGTGTAGGACAATAGTGGTGCCATCTTCCTCTCACTGTTACTGAGTGCTGGATACCGACTGGATGCTCTGAATGCTAACTGTTATGGCCCTTTTCCACTAGTACCTACTCAGCTCAACTCGGCTCAACTCTACTCGGTTTGAGAGCTTTTCCATTAGGTGGTAGTACCTGGTAGCAGGTCCTATTTTAGCACCTACTCAGCCGGGGTTCCAAGCGAGCTGAGTCGGGCCGAAAATGTGACGTAAATGCCGTGCAGGCAACTGATCGGACAGGGAGTGACAAGAGCGACTCCTGCACGAAAACAAAATCCGACATTAAAAAAAAAAAAAAGACGGCAACAGCGACCGTGCTCATTGATCATCACTGAAGTTGGCAAGCAAAAATGGCAAGAAAACCGCTACTGCAGTCAAATCCACGGCGAGGTGCTACGCAATTGTAATGGAAAACCACCTAAACCGTGTCGAGGCGAGTAGAGTCGAGCCGAGTTGAGCCGAGTAGATACTAATGGAAAAGGGCCAATAGCCTCCTGCCACTGAGGTGGACCCAGCTAACATTCTTAAAGGACAACACCTTTGATTTTGCATGTCTAGCATAATGTCAACATTTCATAACATTTCAGCTAATCTTTTCCCAAAGCAAGCAGTCGTATTTTAGAACTCCATTATCACTGAAACATCTGTTGCTTTCCACAGCCAAGTATTAGTTTCATGTTTTATTATTGTTGACAACTTTGTTAGCTGTAGATGCAGAACATTATATGGGTGTTTCAACCATATAACATTTAAATTTGAAAATTGAGGGATTTGGTCATTGATTCTGTGTGTACTATGTAATCATCTTCTTCATTCATCTTCTTTAAGAATGTTAGCTGGGGAAGTCTACCTCAGTGGCATTTGGAGCATCCAGCCAGTATCCAGCACTCGGTAACAATGAGACAAAGAAAGCACTGCTGAAACCACTGCTGTCCTACATAACAGCTGTGTGTGTGTGTGTGTGTGTGTGTGTGTGTGTGTGTGTGTGTGTGTGAGAATACACAGCTGTTTTGGCAGAGGTGAGGAGGTAGGGGGTGTTTGAAATTATTTTTTTCAAAATGGGTGAACAAGCCCTTTAACAGTATGACTGGCCATTCACTGTCAGTGAAAAATGACATCTGCTCTTGTACATTCCTGCTGCATGAATGAAGTGAATGAAGTGAGTCCAAGGCAAGCCTCTGCATTTCCATTCTCATTTCCTCTTCCCACAAAGTTGGAAGTACTGAATTGTCCAAAATGTCTTGGTGAGCTGAAGCACTAAGATTTCCCTTCACTGTAACTAAGGGGCTGAGGCCAACCCCAGAAAAACAAGCCCATAGCATTATCTCTCCTCCATTGTGCCAACTGTAAAGTTGGTACAATGCAGTCAGGCAGGTAACCTTTACTGGTGTTCGCCAAACCCAGGCTCGTCCATCAGACCGAGAAGCATGATTGGTCGCTCCACAGAACATGTTTCCACCACTCCAGAGCCCAGCGGTGGCGTGCTTTACATCGCTCCATCTGACATTTGCCATTGTACTTGGTGATGTAAGGCTTGCATGCAGCTGCTCGGCCATGGAATTTAGCCAGAGGAGTATGTATCGATTTTGGGGCGATTTTGGCGCATCCTTATTTTTCCTCCATTTTCAGGTGTCAATATCTCAGGAACTACATCATATAGGAAACTGAAATTTGGTACGATAATACACCTTCACCTACTCTCCCAGAATATACAAAACATCTGTCATACATCATAACTGATAGGCAAATAAAAAATCTGATTTTTGTTTTAATTTAAAGTTCAAAGCTTGCTCTTTCTTGGGATATAAAACATTTTTTCTTTATGCAAGTTCTTTTTTTTTTTTTTTGTTAGCCCAAACATGGGGCTATTTCACCACTTGCGAATATTGAAATTCCTCAGTATTAGACCATTGTAGCTTGTGTTTTTGTCTTATATTCATTTATTGTTTGTTATTTGGTCATAATTAACCTAAAATACAATGACCTTTGCACCAGAAATGCATTTATTTGTCAAAACATCAACATTTTCATGAGCTTTTTTACCAAATCTCTTGAGCTCCACATTCATACAGTTTGGGTTTTCGCTTCCAAATTTCCACAGTAAAGTACCCATTCTGAATTTCACCATACATAAACTCTGCACTTTAACGTGCAGAAAAGTGCCCATTCTGTGCCCATTCTTCATTTTTTCAATTTTGAAGATAATCACACCAAAATGGTCTCAATTTGTAAAGTTTGTAAAATGAAGAATGGGCACAGAATGGGCACTTTACTGCACAGAAAAATGCAGAAAGGCCCCAGGATGCTCTGGGTTCTGTTGTTGTCATTTGTCCCAGTTTGTCCTTATCTCCCTGTCTCTGTCTCTTTGTCTATCTCTCTCTCCCCTCCTCACCCAACCAATAGAGGTAGATGACTGCCCGCCCTGAGTCTGGGTCTACGTGAGGGTTCTTCCCGTTAAAGGGGAGTTTTACCTTTCCACTGTCGCCAAGAGCATGCTCAGGAGGGAATGTGTTGGGTTTCTTTGTTTTTTTTTTTTAGCATCAAATCACAATAAATTTATCTGATGACGCTTTACAGGTAGAGCAGGTAAAGACCATGCTCTATAAATTAGAGAAGAAAAAAACACATTGGGACAAATGACAACAGAACACCAGAGCATCCTGGGGCCTTTCTGCACTTTTCTGTGCAGTAAAGTGCCCATTCTGTGCCCATTCTTCATTTTACAAACTTTACAAATTGAGACCATTTTGGTGTGATTATCTTCAAAATTGAAAAAATGAAGAATGGCCACTTTACTGCACAGTAAAGTGCACTTTACTACACAGTAAAATGCCCATTCTGTGCGACATTTTACAATTTTTCAATTTTGAAGATAATCAAAATGGGAAAAAAAATTACACAGGTTTCGTGTTTGACCATGTTTGGGCCTTCAGAAAACAACTTTGTATAGATAGATAGATAGATAGATAGATAGATCTTTATTGTCGTGGCACAATCATATACGGTATAATAATGCAACGAAATTGGGGCTCAGTACTTTCGGTGCAGGGCAGAATAGAAAGCATCGTGCAACCTGCTAGTTGAATAGCCGACTATCTGGTATCAGAAAAATGCAACAGTCACGGAAACACTTGTTGGATGTGATATGCAGGCGCAGTTCGTCAATTTTGTTAGTTATGGACCCGGCGTTGGAAAATGCTGGGAGGCGGCGGCTTGAAGGGTTGTCTTTTCAGCCGTGCTAACGCACTGGCCCTGCAGCCTCGCTTTTATTTTGTTTTGGTGTCCTCCGGAATGTCTTGGTAGCGATGAAAGTCCAGTGAAATTGGTATTTTGCAGCGTAATCCCAAGCTCAAAAAGTCCTGACGACTGTACGCATACATTGTCCAACATATGGTGGTGTTTTCAGCTAAAAACACAACTGTTCACACATACAAAAACATATAATACGGCACCGAGAGTGGAGAGCTGTAAGCCACTGCGTCTATGCGCGCCGCCATGGCAACCCAACGCCCCAGCTTTAAAAAATTGTAAAATGTCACACAGAATGGGATCTTTACTGTGCAGTGAAGTGCCCATTCTTCATTTTTTCAATTTTGAAGATAATCACACCAAAATACATATTTGGTGAAATTCAGAATGGGTATTAAACTGTGGACATTTGGAAGTGAAAACCGGAACTGTATGAATGTGCAGCTTAAGAGATTTGGTAAAAAGTTCATGAAAATGATGTTATGATGTTGTGACAAATAAATGCATTTCTGATGTAATGGTCATTATATTTTCGGTTAATAATGAACAAGTAATAAACAATAAATTAATATAAGACACAAAAGCAAGCTACAATGGTCTAATACAGCGTTTCTCAACCGGGGTGCCGTCTGACTACGTCAGGGGTGCTGTCAAAAATTGCCTATTCTGACATTTCATATATAAATTTATGGATGAATACAAATATTTATTTATTTAACACATGAATAAATGAATAACAAAATAAACCTGTTTGTTTTAAATAAATAAATGCATAGAATTAATCATCTAAATCTGTCTCATGTGCGAACGTCAACACTGGGGTCTGCGTAAGGTCAGTGTGACTGCGTCGTTTACATTTTATCATTAACTGCGAAATGACATTCGATTTCACAAAGCGCAAGAACAAGCACTTTGCAGCATCATGGATCGTTTTCTCAAAAGAAAAGCTCCACCACTGATGGTGAGTCAAACCCTTCCCTTCTCTCCCTCTCTCTCTCTCTCGCAGTTTATTGTGTGTGTGAGTGAGCGCGTGCCTGCTTCTCTCTCCCCCTCAACCGCGGATAATTATTTGTATGCGCACACATGTATATTTCCCTCTCTCAATTGCAGATTTTTGTTTGTTTGTTTGTTGTGTGTGTGTGTGTCTGTCTGTGTCTTTCTGTGTGTCTGTCCATGTATGTAGGCTACATGAGGCACAGGTCGAAACAAGCAAGGATTCCATTTCACTCCAGTGTAGGCCTACAGTTCATCATAGGCTCTGACAGTTGAGGCGGGGTCCGTTTCACGAAGCAGGTTCAACAAACTCCGAGTCTTACCCCGAACTCTGAGTTGATCTACTCTGAGATAGAAAACTCTGAGTTTTCGGTTCCAGAACAGCTGATTTGAGTTAGTTTTATCAACTCAGAGTAGTTTCACCTGGAGTTAAGCGCATGCAAAACAGCTGTAAAAAGACAGCGTCAATGGAGTCCTGATTTGATGAGTCACCATGGCAACTTGGAAGCGTCGGGCTGCGTTTTTCACCCCAGTTGAATTGGAAATCTTAATGCATTCATACAGCGAGTTTGACATGTTTTTTAATCACCACAACACCGCTGCAGCCGCAAAGGAGAGGCGTGGGAGAACACTGCTGCTCGGGTCAAGGTGTAAGTTTAAATCTGTTGCAATTACAATAATATTACAGGGGAAAACTGCTTGAATGGTAGCATATTAATTTATTTCATTTAGGTGCAATCCCGCGGGGGAGAAGCGCACTTGGCAGCAGCTTAAGATGAAATATAAAAACATTGTTCAAACAGGTAAGACCTCGGCATAAACATCTATGTGCGGTCTTATAACCATCTCCCGACGAATATTTAATTCTCTGCGCAGTAACACTGCACCTTCATCCACGGGATCGTTGTCGAAAGGACGTGTCATGTTTGTGAAAAAAAGTCGCCACCTAACTATTAATGGACTTCTAAGAAAGGCCTACTGACTGTTTTTTTATAGGCCTATATATTTTTTTTAAATAACAGATGGCATAACCTAGTGTGACAGGCTACAAAAGCAGGAGTGCTCCCATCATGTGTGAGGCCACGTTACCAGACGAGCTAAACACATTTTATGCTCGCTTTGACCTCCTCAACAGGGAGTCAGCTGTAAAGTCTACTCCGCCTCCAGAGGACCGGCCACTGTCAGTATCCACAGTGGATGTGAGGAAAGTCCTGCTGAAAGTGAATATGAGTAAAGCTGCTGGGCCTGACAACATCCCTGGCCGTGTACTAAAAACATGTGCCAACAAGACAAGACAGGACAAGACTGCTTCAAGACATCCACCATCATCCCTGTGCCTAAAAAGTCTGCAGTGTCTGATCTAAATGACTACCGCCATGTGGCACTCACCCCCATCCTGATGAAGTGCTTTGAGAAACTGGTTCTCCAGCACATAAAGAACAACATCCCTGCCAGTCTGGACCCTCAGCAGTTTGCATTCAGAACCAACAGATCCACAGAGGATGCCATCTCCACTGCTCTCCACTCAGTGTACACTCACCTTGAGAAAAGCAACACCTACACCAGAATGCTGTTTGTTGATTTCAGCTCAGCTTTCAACACAATCTCCCCCATGAAGCTGATTGGAAAACTGAACACTCTGGGCATCAGTACCACTCTCTGCAACTGGATACTGGACTTCCTCACAAACAGACCCCAGTCAGTTCGGATTGGCAGTCTCTCCTCCTCCACTCTAGTGCTCAACACCGGAGCCCCCCAGGGCTGTGTGCTCAGCCCCCTCCTGTTCACGCTGTACACCCACGACTGCAACCCCTGACATGGAGAGAACTCTATTGTGAAGTTCGCTGATGACACCACCATCATCGGCCGGATTTCCAACAATGACGAGTTTTCATATCGGGAGGAAATCAACCATCTTGCAGAATGGTGCACAGAAAACATCCCTACTGCTCAACGTCAGCAAAACCAAAGAGCTGATAGTTGATTTTAGAAAAAAGGAGGCAAAGACACACAACCCTGTCTACATCAATGGAGCTGAGGTGGAGCAAGTGAGCAGTTTCAAGTTCCTGGGAATCAACATAACAGAGAACCTGTCATGGACTTCACATATCTCTGCCCTGGTTAAAAAAGCTCAGAAACCGCCGTATTTCTTAAGGAAACTTAAGAAAGCAAAATTCCCATGCCAAGTTCTTGTCAACTTCTACAAAGGAGCGATTGAAAGCATCCTGACTGGAAACATCACAAACTGGCATGGGATGTGCACGGCCCAGGACAGGAAGACTCTGCAACGAGTGATTAAAACTGCCCAAAACATCATTGGCACCCATTTACCAAGCCTCAGTGATATCGGGGAGGTGAGGTGCCTGCGCAGAGCCAAAAGGATCCTAAAAGACAACACCCACCCCAGCCACAGCCTGTTCACCCTGCTGCCGTCTGGCAAAAGATACAGAAGTATTCGCTGCCGTACCACCAGACTACAGAGCAGCTTCTTCCCTCAGGCTGTGAGACTACTAAATGCACCATCTGAACTCCTCCAGGCATAATAATTCTATTTTCTACACAATCAATCAATTAATCAATCAAGAGGGAACCACACTTTAAGTTCATTATTCAACCTGTTGTATAATGACCAATAAACTTCCTTGTAACCCTGAAATGAGGGAAACTCATTTCAGGGTTAACAGACTCAGACTTTTCACTAAACCTGCTTTGTGAAACAGACCCCCGCTCTGTTCTTTAATGCTCGCTGCCTATCTGAAATAAACAGGATGTTTGCATTTTAAGTCAGATACAGTGTCGTTTAAAATTATTATATAATAAAATTATAATATAAATTATTTTTTATAATTATTATAATATTATTAATATTTCACACTGGGGTGCCGTGAGATTTTTTGCACTTTTGAAGGGTGCCTTGACTGAAAAAAGGTTGAGAAACGCTGAGGTACAGTGTCGTTTTTAATTATTATAATAAAATTATAATATAATTTAATTATTATAATTATTATTATATCATTAATATTTCACACTGGGGTGCTGTTAGCCCCATGTTTGGGCTAACAAAAAAAAAAAAAAAAAAAAAAAAGAAGAACTTGCATAAAGAAAAATATTTTATATCCCAAGAAAGAGCAAGCTTTGACCTTTAAATTAAAACAGGGATCAGATTTTATGGGCCAATGAAAATCTGACATGAAAACTTTTTTTTTGGATTTGGAGAAGCTGCCATCCTGAAACTGATGCATATATCTGACTAACCATTAATGCTTTGAACAGTCCATGTATGTATCTCAAAGCTCTGAAAAAATCAAAAAGCTGGGGCAAAAACAAAGTTGTTTTCTGAAGGCCCAAACATGGTCGACCACAAAACCTGCGTAATTTTTTTCCATTTTTGAGGTGCTGGCATGCCTACCAGTTATGATGTATGACAGATGTTTTTGTATATTCTGAGAGAGTAGGTGAAGGTGTATTATCGTACCAACTTTCAGTTTCCTATGTGATGTAGTTCTTGAGATATTGACACCTGAAAATGGAGGAAAAATAAGGATGCGCCAAAATCGCCCCAAAATCGACACGTACTCCCCTCACTAAATTGGCCGTATCTCAAAAAGTATCCATCCGAGCAAACTAAAATTTTACAGTGTGCCTATTGGATACATAAGGAACAACTGGTGAATTTTTCAGAATTTATTGAGACCCAAGTGCGTGAGATCTCCTGAAAATTTAGTGAAATGACATGGAATGACCCATATGCTAGCTACAAAATGAACGATTGTTGTGATATATTGACCTAAGCCGCCCCACTACTTCCAAAATTCCACAGTAAAGTACCCATTCTGAATTTCACCATACATAAAATATGCATAAAATTGACTACTTTACAAATTGAAATCATTTTGGTGTGATTATCTTCAAAATTGAAAAATTGTAAAATGTCGCACAGAATGGGCATTTTACTGTGTAGTAAAGTGCACTTTACTGTGCAGTAAAGTGGCCATTCTTCATTTTTTAAATTTTGAAGATAATCACACCAAAATGGTCTCAAATTTTCAGAATTTTTTGAGACCCAAGTGCATGGGATGTCCTGACAATTTGGTGAAATGACATAGAATGACCCGCCAGAGGAGTTTGGAGCTCTGCAGTTATTTAGTCAGCAGAGCATTGGACTTTGGACACACTATGTGCCTCAGCACTCTTGAAGCTCATCGAGAGAATGGCAAGAGTGTGCAAAGCAGTAATCAGAGCAAAGGGTGGCTATTTTGAAGAAACTAGAATATAAAACATGTTTTCAGTTATTTCACCTTTTTTTGTTAAGTACATAACTCCACGTGTTCATTCATAGTTTTGATTCCTTCAGTTAGAATCTACAATGTAAATAGTCATGAAAATAAAGAAAATGCATTATAGAATGAGTTATGTTGGCTGAATGAATAAACAGAGATATAAAAAGCAAGCAAAGGCTAGAAACAGACAAATGGAGCTGAAGCTCAGGACAAGACAACAGAAGCCAATACCAACTTTATGAACCAATACAACTATACTGACCATACAAGCACCGATCCATTCACTACTTAGCTTCTATTAGCCAAGTCACCATCAATTACCATAATTTATAAAATGAAGGGAAAATTTATCTTCCAGTTCACAGTCATTCTGGTATACCTTGTATTTCTATGTAAAATTCTGTATTGCTTTCTTCCTGAAACTACCTTCCTGTGCACGAAAATGCACCAAATTTAGCACATAGCTTTATTCCCATGCACCCATGCGCACATTCTAGCAGTGTTCTAATTTTTTAAAATGCATTTTCATAAAAATCGTACTTTAATATCAACAATATGAGATTGTTGACTCAAACAAGAGAAAATGTTTGCATCCTGGGGCCTATACATACTTATGAAGTCCACCACTAGTTTTTCATTAAGAACTATTAAACTAAGTCCACATACTTTGAGCAAATAACATGATGATGATTCTTACATAAATTGCTGTCTTTATATATGAAATTGGCAAAATTAAAGAATTTTACTAAAAAAAAATTTGGGAATCTCTCAAGTAATTTTGGCTTATGGAGCATTCAATCAATCAATCAATCAATCAATTCAAATATTTGTATTTTCTTCTTCTTCTTCTAAAATATTATTGAAAAAAGAAACTCAGATGAATGTTGAAAAGTGAATTTTTGGCAACAGTTTGTTTATATTCTTCTAACTTTCACCTCACTTTCTTTTTTTGGCTTTTTAAAATTTTTGGGCAATTTTGTGTTGTTTTAATCTCTGAGCCGAAGGAAGCTAATGATTCCCGCCTTTCTCTGGACTGCTTGCCCTCCAAGATTACCTTCTGATATTTTCAGCCCTTAGTGTTCCACATGACAAGAGAGGAAAGCGAGGAAGATGCTGAGAGAAAGACAGAGCAGAGCCGTATATCGTTTACCTCGCCATAGTTCCTCTCCTCAGATGGGTAGCTGACGTATGGAGAGTAGGACAACATGTCAGGCCGGTCGATGTTGTAGATGGCCTTCACCTTTGGAAGAGCTGCTAGGTCCTTGTAATCCAGTGTCTCCTCTCCCAGCTTGGCCTGAACAGACACACCGAGATGTTACAAGGTCATCTGAGTATTGCAGTGTGCATATGCAAAGTTTTCAGGAATTAAGATAAACAGACTAAGATTTAGACTGTCTGTGCATTTTAAAAAATATACACCATTTGAAAGGGTTTCTCAAGAGAGCTACAAAATGACCTGATTCGACTGTTATCACACCATTGAATGGATGTTATCAGTCATAACCCCCTCATAGGTTAGTAGGTCCCTGCTGCACCTTCTAGTGGGTCAGAAGCTGTTACCATCCATTCCTATCATCAGTCTGTATTAACCAATCAAATGGCCCTGGAGCCAGACATCCTGTGACTTCAGAGCCACTGGCATTACCACTGAATGTGGTTGTTTAGGGCCACACGCTGGGCCCTAAACACGTGTTGCTTGCTCTTCACACTTTGTGCAGTGTTAAATGGATTCAATGTGTAGCCATGGCAGCAACATTGTGGGTGATAATGGGACAATGTGTTGTTGCGGCAGCACTATCATGTTTAGTCTGCTCAGCTGGTTACTGCAAAAATAAACCTCCATTCACACTTTATATTGATAAACTGAGTAATGTGACACAAATGGCGGTCAAGGGTGGAGGAAGAAAAGACTGGAGATGAAAAAAAAAAAGTGTAAAAGTATTAGAAAACACTGAAAAAAACCTGAAAAAATACCAAGTCACTCATCTTAGAAAAAAATATAAAATGCCTTTATTAAGTTACGGGCCAAACATGGTTAAAAGGTCACTTCAACGTGTTTCAACTGGAAGCCTTCGTCAGGGAGTGTGCGATCTGACACCAAGACAGGTATAATTAAAAGCAAATGTGAGTCTGGTCACAGGTGTTGGCATTTGAGTCATCAGTACCAAAAACAGACAGAGGAAGCCAATACTAGAGCCAGACAGCAGGGGACCTTGTAGGGAAAAAAAGGGAAGAGACAAAGCTTAGGGTGAGAATAATAAATATACATACATAGCCACAGAGAGTAACAACAAGCTTAAAAACATCTACTTAACAGTCTTTACAGGAAATGATGATATTCTAGTTATTCATTAAGACCCGGATAGTGGGTTGTTTTTAACTTAAAGATCCAAAAGCTTTCATGTTGATTCAGTTGTTTCAACCTATTAGCTCCCCTTATGGTTTGTGTGTACTCTTACTCAAGTACTGGGGTCGAGTACCCTGTCCATCTCTGGACCCAGCCCTTAACCAAAAAGCACCATCTTAACAAAAAGAAGTAGTTCCAGGCAGCACTTCTACTCTTAGAAGTGCAGGGAGCGCTATGAGTGGCGATTTTTCTCTTGCTATGCATATAATCTTTGTTTTCCCTTTGTCTGCGACACCATCCTGCATGAGGTTGTGGAAGAAAGCACTTACTAATTGATAACTACAAGCTTAAGAGTTGAAGTTTAACAGTGAACAACCAGAAGTGATCAAGGAGTCTGGAAACAACTTGGAACTGTTAATAGTTGATATCCCGGTGAGTTAATAGCCGTAATTGAATACCTGTTGCATTAGCATGCTAACCCCCGTAGCGAGTATTGTACACAGAAAAATTAGAGGCACGTAGGTCGGTTTTATCAATAAACTCAGTCAGGATCATCTTTAAGAGGATAAAGTGAATTGGTGTACATGTAATAATGGTGTTGTATGCCTGTGAGCCGTGTGAGATCGCTAATATCTATTTTGTGTTGCCTTAATTCCTGTTATTGAAGCTAGCTAAATGCCATATGTGGTGTGGGGCCAGTGAAATTTTGCGATTGAAGCAACACTTAATGGAAGCTGTTTTGGAGCTCCGCTAGCACTGTTTGTGAACTGTGTTTTATAAATTGTGTATCTGTAGTCTGTGGAAGAGGTTTGACAGTGTATCTGATTTTTAAGCAACCTGATCTCACAGAAATCCGTGAAATGAGCACGACCTCTTAACAACGCATTGCGTGCTCCTGGCACATAACCTGTTATAATTACGTGTGGCCACCACAGAAACAGCGTCCACTGAAAGTCAGTTAGGATCCGTGTCGTATGGCCACCACGCAAACGCTGTCCACTGAAAGTCAATTTCACGTGGGTGGTAGTTCATAGATCCCGGAAGTGCAAATTTAATCAAAATAAAATAATAAAATAAAAAATAAAAAATCGCCAGTTTTCTAGACTAGGCCTACCATATTGACCCGCATAAAAGACGACCCTGATTTTAAGATGACCCCTCTTTTTCAAGACCATTTTTTGGAAAATAGGCTACTTTTTATATGGACAAAATCTTGTTTGAATAAAAAAGCCACCGGCCTGCATCAGGCGGGTCGGCCGCGGCACCGGCTGGTACCGCGCCCACCCGGTCAGGTCTGCGGGATCTGACAGGTGAGCGGTCAGTGCCGCGGTCGGCCCGCCTGGTGCCATGGCCGGTAGGAGTAGTATCTAACATGGAAGGGCGCAAGCCAGTAATTTCGCCTAGGGCGGCACATAGGCAGAACCGCCACTGTGTAGTTTATAATGTCATCATTTTCATATTTTTCTAGTCCACAAATGTTCGACCCCATGTCTGTGCCATTTTTTGTTGCTGCACTGTAAGCCTTTAAAAGTGTCTCAGGTGGCCATATTAAGTTAATGGGAAAATCTGAAATATGAAACATTGAGTATTTTATGGGGAAAAAAAGCTTTGAAATGGTCCAAATTGAAAAGTATGACTGTGTATATGACTAACAACAATATTCTAAATAAATTTGGCCATTACATACCCCCTTAAAGAAGTTTGACTGATTTTATCAAGCTTGGCCCTAAAAGAGGTCTGCAGATGTACACCTGAGACAGCCTTGGCTTGGAGCACGATGAAAATCAAACTTTGTCACAGAACAACAATGAAGACATCGTTTGAAAGGTCTTGACCTATGGAGTAACATATCTCAGTGTGAGACCAGTGGGCAGTTCCTGCTCCCCACAAGTGCCCTTAGAACCTTGCACCTGAGACACTTTTAAAGGCTTACAGTGCAGCAACAAAAAATGGCACAGACATGGGGTCAACATTTTTGGAAAGCTCTTGACCTCTACTATCATGTCCGATGGCAAACCAATAGGGGGCGCCACCGACTAGTGTCAAAACATGGAAAAAACATGATTTCACTATCTTAAGAAAAAAAAAATTAAAATCTGACCATTCAGGCGTTCTTCCCACACCCAAACACTTTGATTAAGATTGCAAAATTAGTGATCACCACTTCATATAATAGACATAACATGTTAGAACTACAAAAGCTATGGCGCAGGACAGCTCTGTGTGTTGCAACTCTGCACGAATTGTAGTTCTGGTACCCCTCTTCCGGGTTAGGATAAACATTGTGAATTTAGGTTTAAAAACCATACATACGGTAGTTTTTCAACAGCAAAAGCATAACCTTAACATGTAGCCTATGTTTATACCACGAGTAAAGATGTGTTATGAAAAAAAAAAATCTATAGCCTATATATATAGACTATATAAATCTTTAGTGCTATTTTTGACGTGTTTCGACGGATTTTCCACCCGCTCTGTTTCGCTGACTGAAAGGGTTGTGTTCAATGGCGTAACATATCAGCACATTATCAACTTTCATGCACTTTATTAGATTTTATTGACTTTATTGATGAAAGCTGTCGATTCAGACACGTCGCTGATAAACACTAGGATTATGGGTAATGTAGTGCTTCTCCGTGATATGATATCGCAAATAAAACGTGTTTTCTTAAAATAAAGTTGATATTATACGGGACTTGTGGACACATGCCATCGTTACACATCCTCATAGCTCGTGGTAAGTCTGCCTTGGGTGGTTACAACGTTATGGCTAATAATCAGACCTTTTTTTCAGAATACCGATTAAATTTGCACTTCCGGGATCTATGAACCACCACCCACGGCGTGACGTCTTTGAAGCCGAGAAGCCGGGAGTCACCAGGTAGCATGAAGCGCGTTGCCTTGGTAACGCCGGTGTTTTTCAGATTAAAATAAAATTTCGTTCATTGATTTCAAAATGGCTTAAAATGTGATTTTTGTGGACTAGAAAAATATGAAAATGATGACATTATAAACTATACAGTGGCGGTTCTGCCTATGTGCCGCCCTAGGCGAAATTACTGGCTTGCGCCCTTCCATGTTAGATACTACTCCTACCGGCCATGGCACCAGGCGGGCCGACCGCGGCACTGACCGCTCACCTGTCAGATCCCGCAGACCTGACCGGGTGGGCGCGGTACCAGCCGGTGCCGCGGCCGACCCGCCTGATGCAGGCCGGTGGCTTTTTTATTCAAACAAGATTTTGTCCATATAAAAAGTAGCCTATTTTCCAAAAAATGGTCTTGAAAAAGAGGGGTCATCTTAAAATCAGGGTCGTCTTTTATGCGGGTCAATATGGTAGGCCTAGTCTAGAAAACTGGCGATTTTTTATTTTTTATTTTATTATTTTATTTTGATTAAATTTGCACTTCCGGGATCTATGAACTACCACCCACGTGAAATTGACTTTCAGTGGACAGCGTTTGCGTGGTGCCCATACGACACGGATCCTAATTGACTTTCAGTGGACGCTGTTTCTGTGGTGGCCACACGTAATTATAACAGGTTATGTGCCAGGAGCACGCAATGCGTTGTTAAGAGGTCGTGCTCATTTCACGGATTTCTGTGAGATCAGGTTGTTTTTAAGATGATCTACAGTTGCAATGAGTTTATGAATAGCTACTGTTGTAATGAGTTAATGAATATTTACAGTTGCTATGAATTAATGAAAATGGAAAAAAACACACTGAAGAGCAAGGGAACTGTTTTAAAGTGGATTTCATTGTATATTTATGATGGACTGCTGAATAATTGTCCTGCGCATGTGTGTAGGCTGTTTTTTTTTTTTTTTTTTTTTCTGTGGAGATCTTAAGGGCCCACTCACATTGGCAAGTTTGAGCCCGTATCGTGCTAAAGCCAAACCCCCCCCCTCCCCAGTCCCCGGCTGGCCTGCACTCACATTACCTTTTTCCCAAACGCGCCCAAGCACGATTGCCCCCGGTGTGCACGTCATCACGTTGAAATACGACAACAACAGGCATGGCCCGACGTCATTATAAATCAATGTAGTTCAAATACATCATGTCTTCCTTTTAACTAAAAAACGTTTTTGGTCCTTTTAATCAGACATGGGATGTTTATTTACCTTGACAGTTTCGGAGGTAACTTCCTCCTTCTTCAGAAAGGTCCAACTGACAGCCGGAGCGGCACCTGTCAGATCGGGCAGACCGGGTGACCAGGTGGCCGCACACCGCGCAGTGTCGCGGCCAGTGCCGGCCAGTGCCGGCCGGTGCCGACGCGCTGCCGGCCAGCACCAGGTCTGCCGGATCTCCGCACACAGACTGCTGTACTTTCATTATAAACCGACTTTTGTTTATACGCGGTTGCAGCAGCACAACGGACAATGACACAGACAACATGGTTGATTATTGATTGCGCAACACGGCCATTCGCCGGTAATCGCGCTGCGCACATTAAACAGTTTTGCAGAGGCAGGTGGAAAGTTGCATGATTTACATCCGCGCACTGCGTGCGTGACCGTGCATGTGCTCGTGTACGCGCCCGTACCGTGCAGAAGCACACCCCTTCCAACCGTGCCAGAGCGGGGAAAGTGTACTGTATTCAAGCACGATACGGAGCGATCACACTGGTCAAAGAATCCGGATTTTAAGGGCAATCGTGCTTGGGCGCGGATCATACTTGCCAGTGTGAGTGGCCTCTAAGTTGGAGCATCTCATCGCCCATCTGCCCCCATTCCCTCATCTACCTTCAGTCATCTACATCTCCATCCAAGTCACATCTTCACCTCCATTCAACCAACACTACAACCAACACCTTGGACTTTTGTGGGATATTTGTTGGGAAAGAGGGTGGTAGGACATTCTGAGTCAACTCATCTCAATTCAGTTTTATTTTTCATGTCTACTTTAACAGTCAGGCAAAAAATTAAGGATAGCCAACCTCCTCATCGAGTCTAGATTAGATACCAGACCCCTGTTCCCATTTACTCCTTAATAGTCTAGTAGCCAGCCCATAGAGCCCCATTATGAACCCGGAAATGTTGAGTACACCAAATTGTTATTGCAGAAATGTAAAGTATAAGTCCCCAGTATACAGAAACTGCCGGATGCTAACACAATGCTAGCACAATTAGCATAATCGTCCATATTGACAATATACCTTGCTCTGTGTGGCCAATTTCTACAATATTGGAGTGGTTTCAGAGGATGCTGAATTCATTTCTGACACTTTCAGACTTCAAAATGTTAATTTTAGAACATAGTTTGATTAATTTAGGCAGATTTTGATTAATTATACTTCAGAAATTATTTTCATGGTAAACACAATAATCTTACATTTCAGAATCACAAGAGCTCTTGTTCTTTGGTATGAATGTTGATAAACTATATTTGTTTAAATTTCTTGAGGTCTGGTCATGTTTTTAACGCAATGGGCTGTTGCAGTTAGCTGTTGTAGCTGTAATATGTAAGTTGTAAAGTAAGGGAGCATAGGTATATCCAGGCTAGTTGTAAAGTGCTTGATATAAACATTTAAAAATGTATGAAAAACCATTCTACTTAATCATTAAGGGGCTAGTTTCACTTACTAACATGTCTTTCATTAGCCTGGGTATATTCTATAATCTCTCTTCGAATATGAGCTTAGCCCAGACCCCTTGTCTATCATTGATGACAACAGCTCGGAATTCCAGTCTGCAATCCCCACCCATAAGATGTTGTCATTGTGGATGCATCCCAGCTCATTTATCACGGTTTGGCCATCATCTGGGACTGTGGCAGATCTTGCAGCCAGTATCGGACACCGGCTTAATTGTTACAACACCCAAAAGTTTGTCATCTTTCATAGATATTTGCAAGTGTCTACCAAGGACCATGAGAGACATACAAGAGCAGGAGAGAGCTCCACAGAGTACAAGCTCTCATTGACCACACCTCTACCTAACAGAGACAAAGGGCTCTAGTTTTGCAGACCTGGCGAGGCGCAAAATCCACTTGGACACGCCAACTGGGTGTGTCCAAGTGGATTTTGCAAGTTTGGCACGCCGTGCACCTTGGCGCAACTACTGCGCCGTTCCTCCTACCGGCGCAAGGGAGGAGAGAAGGCGTGGAGTGGGTTTGACACAGCCGATTCACTTTAAACCAATCAAATGAGCCCCTGTCCTCGCCTTTAAAATGCGCTGCGCGAAGGCGTAGTGGTAGTCTACACATTTGACATGGATGAAGAGAGCAGCCGCATCACACACGCACTGAGGCCAGTCTTGGATGCTGCAATGTTGCTGGAGCTACCTGCCATCCATCTGTCCACCCATCCATCTAACCACCCATCCATCCATGCATCTATCCTTAAATTTGTCTTCCTGAGTCCCCTGTCTTTCCATTACCTACCTGCCTCGCATCTCTTTTTTTCCAGCTCTGTCACCGTCTGTTAAAGTTATTAATTTTTATGAGCAAATATAAATTTTACTGTGAAGCCCCCATTTTTAATGAATGTTTTTACCTCAAAGGATAATCCTCGCAATATTCATATAAATAGCCTACATGTTTGTTTTGCAACTTTCGACTCCATCACTTACTGATGCAACAACACACTAGAGATTAAAACAAAATCCGGTTCATGAAAGCTTTTACATTCGCTGTTCTAAACGCCCAGTGTCTGGCAAGGAACCGATGCATTTTACATTTTCGATATGTGTAGAATCAGGGTTTCCGTTAGAAAAAATTGGCACAGGACAACGTGACCGGCAGGTTTTCAATTTACCGGACAAATGTTTGAAATTCCGGTCAAATATTATCTGAATTTACTGAGCTTAAAATTATATGCAGGCTATATAAGAATGATATCAAGGCATGTCAATTTATAGCGTAATCTTTTTATTGAAAAGCACGCTGTATCAAATAAAATTAGTGCTGTCAATTGACTCACGTGCGTAACGTCTAAAATAAATAAATAAATATTGCACAAGCCTGTGCTCTTTTAACATGAACGTTGCGTACAATTGCAACTACAATTTGCAAACAAAAAAACTGGCTCATATCATTTTAATAACACGGCGTGCTGCCAACTTGAAATCAAATAGATGCAATAAAAACTTAATTCATCAGCTGAATTAAAATCAAAAGCCTCAAGTGTCTCTCCGCAACTTGCAATGCGCATCAGTCTTGTGACCTTGTTCTCCCCCAGGCAACTTCGCTGCGCTGTTTTGATCCGGTTCTGCAGAAAAAAACCCTCTCTCTCCCTCTAGTACACCGGAGACAGGGATCACGCAGTCTATTTTTTTAAAATTACAAATAAAATTACGTGGAAATTGACTGTTTTAATAAAATTCAAATTGTGAATATTTTCACCGGACATTTAAAAATTACCGGACTTTGGCAGATTTTACCAGTCATAGTCCAGTGATTACCAGATAACGAAAACCCAGAGTGGAATATTTAAATATATATGGAAGAAAAACTGTGTAGTTAACAGGGGTAGCGCCAGACACCATAACTGGAAAAAAGACATCACTGTATGGGACACACTGTTTGACTGACAGGTGATCAGGTTGGGTTTCCATTACGCTGCCAAACGGTGCCAATCTCCTTTGATCTGACATCAGTTGTGACGGGAAAGTCGATATGGAGATACGTTTATGTGCTGACTGAGATAGTAGCATTGAATAGTGCTTTCTGTGGGTATTTATTGCATTGTTAATGTGCCTGACATTCTGGAAACCTGCCTGTGAGGTTGTGGTGACGTGTGCGCACTGCCCGCCTGTCAGCCAAACTTCCACTGTGCTGGCCCCGCTGCGCCTTGCGTCGAAAGTAGACGTGGTTTCAGGAGGCAAGCTTTTGGCGCACCTCGGCGAAGCCTTTTGGCACGAAACTGTCACTGCGCCAAGCTGAATCTGTCGACACCTCCCCCTGCTGCGCAACCACTCCCATCTCGGCGCAGATCCGTCTGCGAAACTTGGAAACCGTTCGCCTCGCGCGTTGCGCTGGTCGAAACTAGCTCTGCGCGGGGTGCGCCTCACTGCGCCACCCTGCGCTGCGCCGGGAAACTAGAGCCCAAAGTCTTGAAAAACAGGCGCAACAAACAAAGGCTGAGCAAGCTCCTGTGTACATTCAATGTAGGAAGTAATATCATGATGGTCAGTAAAGCTGACAATATCGTCATTCATGAAGAGGCCGACATATCACTGATACTTACATGTTAGATGCTGTCAGACATGGCGCTTCAACTGTTCGCATTCTCAGTGATGACACAGATGTCTTTGTGCTTATGGTTTATTGGTGTTGGAAGGCTGGTATCACAAGTAATGGAGAGATGGAATGGCACTGTCTCAGCATAAATGCAACTGTAGGGAACCTGGGTGAGCAATGTGGTTCCATTCTGTCCATGCTTGCTCTTTCGCGATGTGATACCACCTCATATCCTGTTGGGAAAGGGAAGTTGTCTGCGCTCAAGGCCATGAGAGTAGTACCTGGTAAGCTACTCCACAGTATTGGAGAGGCAGAAGCCACTGATTTACAGATAACAAAAGTAACGAAGGCTTTCATCCTGGCTCTGTACAATCAGAGGAACTCTGTAACCTTGGATGCGGCCAGGTATGACATTTACAGAAAGCGCAAAAAGCCTCCAGCACTGAAGACACTGCTCCTACAGAGCACAATATGCGCCTTCATGCAAGATGTGCCCACCTACAGGTGCTGCTTTGGTCAGCAGCAGACCAGCCTGATCCAACGGCTGTTGATATCACCTTGTTTGGATGGGACAAGAAGATGGGCCTAAAGGAAGGAGAGGAACTGATCATGCCCGCCCAGGATTCAAGTCCTGTTGCTCCTCCTGCTTTGTTAGATATTGTCAGCTGTGGCTGCAAAGTCAGGTTAAAACCTTAAAACCCTAGCCTGTACTAATTATTGTTCCTGCAAAGGCAATGATGGTATATGCTGCAACATACTCACACAATACGAAGAACACAAAGATAGGGATGAAGAGTCTGGAGATGATGACAGAACAGATGAGGATGATGAGGATGATGAGGAGGCATAGAAAAAAAGAGCAGGACTGCCTTTTGTTAATTTATTGTGAGGCATAGAAGATATGGCCTGTCAGTAACTGTGCTCAGAATTCTGCAAGAATTTGTTATCCAGTTGCAGGATCCAAGTTATTTCAAATACCCGCATTACTTTTTCCTCCAGAAACACATAACATTCAGCCTAACAAAGATTCATAGTTGATCCAAATAGCAATTTTGAATCTTCAGCTTCACTAAACCCTGAAAACAATGTATCAACATTCACACAAGAGCGCTCATGATTGTGAAATGTAAAATTATTGTTTACCATGAAAATAACCTAAAATTCTGCCTGAATTTAATCAAAATGTGCCCAAACTAATCAAACTATGTTATAGAATTAACATTTTGAAGTCTGAAAATGCCAGAAATGAATTAAGCATCCCCTAAAACCCCTAAAACCACTCCAATATAGAAGAAATTGGCCACACAGTGCAAAATATATTGGTCAAAATGGACGATTAAGTGAATTATGTTAATTGTGCCAATTATGCAAATTGTACAACATATGCAAATTAGCATCCAGCACTTTCTGTATACTGGGGACCCATACTTCACATTTCTGCAATAAAAGTTTGGTGTACTCAACATTTCTGGGTTCACCTAGTAGGGATGGGCGATACCACATTTTTAGGATTCGATACAATACCAATACTTTTTCTTGCATTTTCATCAATACCAATACCAATACCAATACCGATACTGATAATTTCTTATTGGCAGTTTTTTTCATTCAAAATATTATTACATTTAAGACAAATCACATGACAAATACAGACCATTTATACCACTTTTTTATCAGACACTTGGCACCTTGCCGTCACTTTGTCGAGTTGTGAAAAATAACACCACACCACGCTTCTTTTTCTGTCTGCCATTATTTTCTGTGTGTTCCTCCGGCTCCCGCATTCGAGCCACTCTTGCTGGCTGTGCTGTCGGGCCAACACTGTCGGCTCAATCATGTCTCAGGTTTCCTGTCACGTGACGCAGGGCAGCTCAATACGCCGCTAGGCACAGGGGTGTCTCAGCACATAGTAAGTGAAGTAAGCTATCTAAAACAGCTGAAAGTTATGCATGCACCCCCAATTCTTATTTGTTAGTATCAATATTTGTTTAAGGAAATTGATGCCAAATGAGTAGCGTGTGAGTATCGATATATCGATATCACAGGATCGATATGCACATCCCTATCACCTAGTTGGCTACTAGACTATAAGGTAACAGGTCTAGGGGGTTACACAACATTTAAGTCATGTTTTTCAACAAATCAAGCAGAACATAGCCACAGTCAGTTTTAATCTGGCAAGCTGCCTAGGAACTAATAAATGCATTATAGTAATAGGCTAAATGTGTTTTTCATTAGATAAAGCTTGATTTGTTATTATTTGCTTGCTATGTAACACCAGTAGCCTTGCATGCATCATTTATAATTCTAATAAAATATTTGGACATATTTGACATATTTGAATAACGGGATAATTTGCATATTTGGATAAAGTTGCATTCGTTGTCTGGTTAATAAATAGGTCTGGAAGATACATATAACATACCTATGTAATATCTTCCAGCTTATATTTAAAAAACGATAATAAACTAATAACCTTTTCAGGGGCGTAACTGAAATATTTTGGAGCAACCTCTGCTGCACCAGGACCATCTATTGCATTGGCCTCCATCAGATAGTCCTGTGTCCCTGGGAAACAGACTGTCAAACAGAAATGCAGAAAACGGATTTGCAGTTGAAACATAGTAGCGATACACCTTACAAGGAGAAAGATGTGAAAAACAAGAAAAAACAGAGACAATAAAATATTCTCAGTATAAGGTTGTCGTTTCAGACACTAATGGAGGTGGGCTGGACCTGGACCATTTTTTTGCCCTGGTATCTTGGCTGAAAAAAATTTTCAAAGAGGGTACATTTTAAAAAAAAAAAATTTTGAGAACAACTGTAATCAATGATACCAGCCTTCTGACCAACTAGAAGGTAACCTATAGCAGGGACCCACAAACCCATACCTGCGGAGGGGATTATGACTGATAACGTCCATTCATTGGAGTGATAACAGTTGAATCAGGTGTCAACATCACTCCAAACTGAAGTTATGAACAGGGATTGTTCAGTAAATGACAGTTTAATTAAAGAAGAAAAAAAATTAAGCTTGTATGTCAAACAGGCGGTTCTGTCTTTCATTCCTTTCAGTTGTTTTGCAGCAGAAAATCAGACTATAAAACCACATTAGTGATATGAAATTTGAATGTGATTGTGTTTTATCTATGGTTCAGATAAAGCAAATGCAGTCTAAAGGGTACAACTGTATTTGCAAATGTGTTTTTGGTTTCCTTTCAGCCTTATGGGATGGGTGGTGTTAGGAATATACAGTGACTACCAGAGAGTTTTGATGTATTTCAAAGTTAATTCATCATACTTTTCTCTGACTGAGGAATGACTTCAAAATTGCTTGACATAAATCCCAGAAGTCCCACTTGCCTACCATTCCAGGTGGGATGAAACAAACAAAACTACAGGAACATCAGTAACATATTGATGTCAAAATTCTTGTATTTGTGAAAGGCATCAAGCATTCAAACACACAAGAATTCAACCCTCCACAAGCAACCTTTGAAACCTGAGCAAACTGATTTGAAATTAGTAGAAAATTACATTACCAGAAACTGTATTTTAAAATGCTAACCCCCACCCCCTCATCCCCAAAAAATGTAAAAGAAACTGAAAAAAGGTGAATTTTGTGAAGTTAAACCTTTCCAAATTAAGTAGAATTTCAAAGATGTAATATGTGCTGTTTGCCCCCTAGTGTTCAACGGAGGAGGTGCAGGCTTACATAGATGACCCTGCTGGGTGAGCCAGAGGCGCTGGATGCTGGGACTGAGGTGATGCTCTCAGATGAAGTCCTGGTCACCTGAAACCCACACACAACACACTGCTAAATACACTGCACGGCAGTAGGACGGATGGCCAAACTCATCAATGTTTCCTCTTTGATGCATCACATCGATCTGCTACACACACACACACACACACACAGTGTACAGTACAGTGGGTCTATTAGTGAAGCTGTGCTGGCTGTGGATGATCAGCTAACTGTTATTGTAAAACCACACAACTCAAACACTCCCATTCAAACAAAAGGTTTGAATGGCCCTTGAACATCCAGTGGTTTTGTCAAGGAAGTTAGGAGTGGTCCAGTGTGGGAGGCAACAGCATTTGTTACCACATTTTGTTAAGTTACAGACTTATTCTAAAACGCAGTCAAAGGTGTGAGTAAAGGGGCTTTCACATAGCGCGTGGTTTGGGCGGCGCGCTGGGTACGGCGCTGCACTGCAGACTGCCGCAGAGTGGGCGCCAAGTACAGCGCCGAGGAGGGCGCACGCATGCGCGTTGTGCACGTATGTGGCGCTGGTTGCTATGTGACCGATACAGACGCTAGTTTTCCGTTCTGCCGCACTTTTTCTCTGGCGGACAATACAGGCTGTATTTTCTCATTTTATTTCACCTGTTAACTTTTGTGTGTGTGACTTCACATGGGATTTAATAATAAATGTATGACTATACTGCATTGTCTTTGCAAGAGTAGCCTAGTGCATATCCCATGATGTCGACACCTCCTGTCCGTTTAGAAAATCATTTGCTTCGGTTTACAACAGTATTGGTCTTTAATTGCAGAAAAAAGAAAAAAATCGTCTATTGTGGAAAGGAAAAACATATATCTCTGCCAATTTTTTAAACACACCTGGTATTCCTAAATTGTGGGATATCTCTCTCCATGCCTGGACTTTTTTAACGATATCACGGTATGACTGCAGTCTAGTGTCCCACAGCTCCCAACAGTGCCTTTCTGCCAAAATCCGCCTATTTTTTTCCGATTCCAATTTTCTCTCCTATTGGACGCGCCGAGGTGAGCGCTGTGTCCAAGTTAAAAAATTTCAACTTGGGCGCAGTGCCCTGTCCAGCGGCGGCACCTGTCCAGCGGCGGCGCCCTGTCCAGCGGCGGTGCCCTGACCCGCGGCAGCGCCAGCCTCACGCTGCGCCCTCCTCGGCGCAGAGCAGAGCGCCGTGGCGCCCAGCGACCACATACACAATGAATGGCTACAGCGCCGAGGTCAGCGCCGAGGTCAGCGCTGAGCGCGCGCTATGTATAACCTGCTTTAAGGTAGACCTATGGGCTCTATTTTCGCAGACTGGGAGAGGTGGGGGCGCAGCGCAGCTGTGCTTCGCCAACTGGGTGTGGCCAAGTGGATTTTGAAATTTTGGCACGCCGTGCGCCGTGGTGCAAGTACTCCGCCGTTCCTCCTACCGGCGCAAGGGAGGAGAGAAGGCGTGGAGTGGGTTTGACACAGCTGATTCACTTTAAACCAATCAAATGAGCCCCTGTCCTCGCCTTTAAAAAACTTTTACATGGAGGTCTACTGCCGCAGGCGGAGCGGAGCCGGCGTAGTGCAACTTTGGCTGACAGGTGCGCAGTGCGCACACGTCACCAAAACCTCACGGGCAGGTTTCCGGAATGTCAGGCACATTAACAATGCAAGAAATACCAACAAAAAACACTATACCACATAAATTTATCTCCATATTGACTGTCCCGTCACAACTGATGTCAGATCAAAGGAGATTGGCACCGTTTGTGCTGATTGTGAGGTTTGGTGACGTGTGCGCACTGCGCACCTGTCAGCCAAAGTTGCACTACGCCGGCTCTGCTCCGCCTTGCGCTGAAAGTAGACATGGTTTCAGATGGCGAGCTTTGGCCGCACCTCGGCGAAGCCTTTTGGCACGAAAATGTCACTGCGCCAAGCTGAATCTGTTGACACCTCCCCGTGCTGCGCGGCCACTCCCATCTCAGTGCACCTTGGTCTGCCAAAAGACGAAACTGTGCGCCCCTCGGGTTGCGCTGGTCGAAAATAGCTCTGCGCAGGGTTCGCCTCACTGCGCCACCCTGCGCTGCGCCAGGAAAATAGAGCCGTATGTGTTAACTGGGTATTTTACAGTGTGTTTGAACTTGAGGCAGACAATCAGATTTTCTCTTGGCCATTTCCATAACATTACAGTGGTGGAAAAAAGTTTTCGGACACCCCATGCATGAAATATTGCATCACTCTTATGTCTTCAAGTGCAATTTCCTTTAGTACAGTCACAGCCAAAATACTAATCAAATCCTAAAAAAGCCATTAAAAACTTAAAATTGATTGGTTCCATAAAAATACATAAGAAATTTTGAGTATCGGGTCATTTTGGTACCAGTGATGAAGGTCTTTTTATTAAAAGACACAATTTTTGTTGCCAAGCTTCATGTCTATATAAAGCCAGCACATTTGAAATTTCTTCAGACACAAAAATGGCTAAAACAAGGAACCTAACACAGGAAACACGCCTGAAGATAAAGATTCTCAGCCAGGAAGGGTACAGCTGCCGCCAGATAGCCAGGAAGTGCAGATGCAGTCCTTCAGCAGTTGGATACACTCTGCAGAAATACAGACGAACCAACAGCTTGGAAGACAAACCAAGATCTGGGCATCCAAGGGTTTCTTCAGCAAGAAATGACCGCATTCTGATCCAAATGTGCAGGCAAAACCGCTGAATGACATCACAGGAGCTTCAGCAGCAGTGGTCAAACCAAACTGGTGTCCAGTGTTCCACCCGCACTGTACGTGGCCGACTTTTAGATCATAGCTTACAAGTCCTACAAGGCTATCAAGAAGCCCCTGATCAATGAGAGACAGAGGTTAGCCTGGTGTCGTTGGGCCCAGGCACACAAGAACTGGACAGCCAGGAAATGGAAGAAGATTCTGTGGTCAGATGAGTCCGGTTTCCAGCTTTATCTTCCTCCTACTAATGTAAGGGTACGCAGAAGGCCAGGCGAAGCATTATCTGGCAAACCATGGCAACGGCGGCGCATACAGATGCAGCAGCTGGTGACTCCCTCTATTTTAACATAAAAATGCGAAAAAGGAGTGATTCTCTCGCTTTTATTGCTGGGAATCGTATTTCTTATGATGGTGATACGCTCTTCAGTATCGGAGGAGGAGGTGCAGTGACTGGATTGAGTGCAGCTGACCTTGAAACGATCTCTGCTCTCGGCATCTCGGCATCTCAAGATCCGACATTCAAAAACATACAGACCAGACGTCATCGCAAGCGGTGTAGTCGACCCAGAAAGAGAGGGAAACGAGCCGGGTTAAGACTCGGGCTAAGAAGGCTTGGACCCAAGGCTGTCCCACTACCCAGCCTACTCCTGGCAAATGTCCAGTCGCAGGAAAATAAAATGGATAAGATAAGACTCAGGCTGACCCAGCAGAATGAAACCAGTAACTGCGGTGCTCTCATCCTGACAGAGACGTGGCTCCATGAAAACATACCGGATGAGGCTTTAAAACTGGACGGGCGGAGCCTGTTCCGGGCCGACAGAACACAAGACTCCAGTAAGATGAGAGGGGGCGGACTCTGTGTGTACATCAATGATGTTTGGTGCACAGGTGCAGTCAGAGTGGATGGAAAATGTTCACCTGATGTTGAATTTTTACTGCTGAGATGTTGGCCATATTACCTGCCTAGAGAATTCACCAGTGTGTTTGTTGCTGCTGTTTACATTCCACCAGATGCAAATTCAAAAAATGCACTCCAGGAATTGTATGAGGTCATCAGCAGTCACATGGCAAAACAGCCAGATGCTGTTGTTATTGTTGCTGGGGATTTTAATCAAACAGACCTCAGAACTGTTCTGCCAAGATTCCACCAGCACGTCCACATCCCCACCAGAGGAAACAACACACTGGACCATGTCTACACCAATGTTCCTGGCAGCTACAGAGTCCTCCCTCGTCCTCATTTTGGCCAGTCAGACCACATCTCCCTGCTTCTCCTGCGTACTTACATTCAGCTGACAAAAAGGGTCAAACCAACTGTAAAAACAGTTAAAGTGTGGACAGATGAAGCTACAGCAGCTCTACAGGACTGTTTTGAATGCACAGACTGGCAGATGTTCAAAGATGCTGCTACCCAGGAGAACCACATTGACCTTGAAGAATACACATCATCAGTGACATCATACATCAGCCAATGTGCTGATGATGTGGTAAAAATAAGGACAGTTAAATCATTCCCTAATGAGAAAGCCTGGATGAATGGAGAGGTGAAAGCTCTATCTAGAGCCCAAAAAGCTGCCTTTAAGTCAGGTGACAAAGAAGCCTACAACACTGCCAGAGCAAAACTGAAAGCTGGCATCAAGGAGGCAAAGCGAAGGTACCAGCAGAGACTGGAGAGAGACCTCAACACCAGCAACAGCAAAGACCTGTGGCAGGCGGTCAAAAGTGTGACAGGCTACAAAAGCAGGAGCGCTCCCATCATGTGTGAGGCCACGTTACCAGATGACCTAAACACATTTTATGCTCGCTTTGATCTCCTCAACAGGGAGTCAGCTGTAAAGTCTACTCCGCCTCCAGAGGACCGGTCACTGGCAGTATCCACAGTGGATGTGAGGAAAGTCCTGCTGAAAGTGAATATGAGTAAAGCTGCTGGGCCTGATAACATCCCTGGCCGTGTACTAAAAACAACCAGCCAGCCAGCCAGCCAGCCAGCTAGTACATGTCATTACTGACATTTTTAACATATCGCTGTCACAGGAGAGTGTTCCCACCTGCTTCAAGACAGCCACCATCATCCCTGTGCCTAAAAACTCTGCAGTGTCAAATCTAAATGACTACCGCCCTGTGGCACTCACCCCCATCCTGATGAAGTGCTTTGAGAAACTGCTTCTCCAGCACATAAAGAACAACATCCCTGCCAGTCTGGACCCTCAGCAGTTTGCATTCAGAACCAACAGATCCACAGAGGATGCCATCTCCACCTCTCTCCACTCAGTCTTCATTCACCTTGAGAAAAGCAACACCTACACCAGAATGCTGTTGATTTCAGCTCAGCTTTCAACACAATCTCCCCCATGAAGCTGATTGGAAAACTGAACACTCTGGGCATCAGTACCACTCTCTGCAACCGGATACTGGACTTCCTCACAAACAGACCCCAGTCAGTTCGGATTGGCAGTCTCTCGTCCTCCACTCTAGTGCTCAACACCGGAGCTCCCCAGGGCTGTGTGCTCAGCCCCCTCCTGTTCACGCTGTACACCCACGACTGCAACCCCCGACATGGAGAGAACTCTATTGTGAAGTTCGCAGATGACACCACCATCATCGGCCGGATTTCCAAACAATGATGAGTTTTCATATCGGGAGGAAATCAACCATCTTGCAGAATGGTGCACAGAAAACAACCTACTGCTCAATGTCAGCAAAACCAAAGAGCTGATAGTTGGTTTTAGAAAAAAGGAGGCAAAGACATGCAACCCTGTCTACATCAATGGAGCTGAGGTGGGGCAAGTGAGCAGTTTCAAGTTCCTGGGAATCAACATAACAGAGAACCTGTCATGGACTTCACATATAGATAGATAGATAGATAGATAGATAGGTACTTTATTCATCCCGAAGGTAATTCGCAGTTTTTCAGCAGTATCCACAGATTACAGATTAAATAAATAAAAAATAAAGAATAAGATCTAAATACAACAGAATAAGATCTAACTACAACCCAGTGTGCAAAAAGCAATGTGCAAAAAAAACGTGTGCATAGGTGTATAAATGTGCATAGAGGTAGGTCAATGTGCAGATTTAGAAGAAATATACAGTATACACAGTTGATAAATAGCAGTAAGCAATATAAACACTATAAACAAGGAATATAAAAAAATAGAAATATGAACAATTTAAACAGAAGTATGAACAATTTAAACAGCAGAGGAAAATAACCTAACCTGAGGAACACACGCTCCAACCGAGATTCAGGGTTAGTGTGAAACCATGAGACCAAGACCGTCGACAGAACCTGACGCCCCGTACTGGGATTCAGGAACTGTCAGACTTGATCGAGCCTTATGGAATCACCCCTTCCCCTCCAGTCTTTACATGTTATCTACCAGTAGTGCAGTATGTGTATAATGAGAGTTATTTCCTCTGGGTGGAGTTAAAAAGCCGCATGGCGTGGGGGAGGAATGATTTCCTCAGTCTGTCGGTGGAGCAGGACAGTGACAGCAGCCTGTCACTGAAGCTGCTCCTCTGCCTGGTGGTGGCGCTGTGCAGTGGATGCAGTGGATTGTCCATGATCGACAGGAGCCTGCTCAGCGCCTGTTGCTCTGCCACAGATGTCAGGCTCTCCAGTTGTGTGCCCACAACAGAGCCCGCTTTCCTCACCAGTTTGTCCAGTCGTGAGGCGTCCCTCTTCTTGATGCTGCCTCCCCAGCACACCACCGCATAGAAGAGGGCGCTCGCCACAACAGACTGGTAGAACATCAGCAGCAGTTTTTTGCAGATGTTGAAGGACGCCAGCCTCCTGAGGAAGTACAGTCGGCTCTGTCCTTTCCTGCACAGAGCCTCCGTGTTGGCCGTCCAGTCCAGTCTATCATCCAGCTGCACTCCCAGGTATTTATAGGTCTGCACCATTTCCACACAGGCACCGTTGATGCTTACGGGCTCCGGGTGAGGCCTGGTCCTCCTGAAGTCCACCACCATTTCTTTTGTCTTGGAGGTGTTCAGGTGGAGGTGGTTGGAACTGCACCATGCTACGAAGTCCTGGATGAGTTTCCTGTACTCCTCCTCCTGTCCACCGCTGTCTCTGTGCCCTGGTTAAAAAAGCTCAGAAATGGGTGTATTTCTTAAGGAAACTTAAGAAAGCAAAATTCCCACGCCAAGTTCTTGTCAACTTCTACAAAGGAGCAATTGAAAGCATCCTGACTGGAAACATCACAAACTGGCATGGGATGTGCACGGCCCAGGACAGGAAGACTCTGCAACGAGTGATTAAAACTGCCCAAAACATCATTGGCACCCATTTACCAAGCCTCAGTGATATCGGGGAGGTGAGGTGCCTGCGCAGAGCCAAAAGGATCCTTAAAGACCACACCCACCTCAGCCACAGCCTGTTCACCCTGCTGCAATCACTCAAAAGATACAGAAGTATCCGCTGCCGTACCATCAGACTACAGAGCAGCTTCTTCCCTCAGGCTGTGAGACTACTAAATGCACCATCTGCACTTATCCATGTTTAATAATTTTATTTTCTATACAATCAATTAATCAATCATGAGGGAACCACACTTTAATTTCATTATTCAACCTGTTGTATAATGACCATTAAACTTCCTTGTATCCTTGTATCCTTGTATCTCCAGCATGTGCAGTACCTACTGTCAAGTAGGGCTGCACAATTAATCGAATTTTAATCGTGATCACGATTTTGGCTGCCACAATTAAATGAGCCTGATCGTCGGCGATATTTACATTTAAAATGCGGGCTCTGCTGCGTATCTAATCAAGCACTTTCTCAGCCAGTAGTCAGCCAACCACCAGGGGGCGAACGCATGGTTAGGGCTTCATTAAGCTGCCTAAATAACAAGCGAGCGCACCCTGCAGCGGCAGCCTCAAGTTACTCGGTGGACTGATGAGTGCGAGTCATGTCGGGAGAAGAAGGTAGGCTACGGCAGTTCCTGCAACAAGTTCCCTGTCAGAAAGGCTACTCAGGGCCTGCTCACATAGGGCCATTTGCTGCGTATCGTACTGAAGCAAAAATGCCTCCCTCTCCAGTCCCTGCCTGGCCTGCACTCATATTACCTAAAGCCCAAACGCGCCCAAGCGCGATTGCCCCTGGTATACACGTCATCACGTTGAAATATGACAACAGGCATGGTCCGACGTCATCATAAATCAGTGTAGTTCAAATACATTCATTATATCTTCCTTTAACTAAAAGACATTTTTATTTCTTTTAATCAGACATAGGTTAAGGGATGTTTATTTACCTTGACAGTTTCGGAGGTAACTTCCTCCTTCAGAAAGGTCCAACTGACAGCCGGAGCGGCATGTCAGCTGGCTGCTACATTCAACTGGATGGCTGCGCACACACTGCAGTGCTGCGGCCGGCCCACCGCGCCCACCTGGTCAGGCCTGCCGGATCTGACAGGTGTGCGGCGCACACAGACTGCCATATATACCCTTCATCATCAATCAACTTTTGTTTATACACGGTTGCAGCAGCACAATGGACAGCAACACAGGGAATATGGTTGATTATTGATTGCGCAATGCGGCCATTCGCCGGTAATCACAGTGCACATTAAACGATTTTGCGGAGGCAGGAGGAAAGTTGCATGATTTACGTTGTATCCACGTTCGCGCGTGAGACTACTGTGAGACTACTAAATGCACCATCTGCACTTATCCATGTTTAATAATTTTATTTTCTATACAATCAATTAATCAATCATGAGGGAACCACGTTCGCGCGGTGCGTGCGTGACCGTGCATGTGCTTGTGCATGAACACCCGTATCGTACTGGAGCACACCCCCTCCAATCGTGCCAGAGTGGGGGAAGTGTACTGTATTCAAGCACAGAACGGAGCATCACACTAGTCAAATAATTTTATTTTTTTTTATTATTAAGCATTTATTCTTATTTAAAGTTTCATTTTGCACTGAAAACTGTTCATATATTGTTTGTTTAAAAGTAGTGCAGTAAAAATACAGATGCTTTCCCTAACATGATGAATAATCGTGATGAATAATCGTGATTACAATATTGATCAAAGTAATTGTGATTATCATTTTGGCCATAATCGTGCAGCCCTACTGTCAAGCATGGTGGAGGCAGTATCATGGTTTGGGGATGCATGAGTGCTGCTGGTGTTGGTCATCTCGCTGTCTGTGATGGCACATTGAACTGTGCCAGGTATTGTACCATTCTCGAAACCCACATGCTCCCTTCTGCGCGTGCACTGTTCCGTCGAGGTAAAAACTGGATGTTTCAACAAGATAATGCCCCTTGCCACACATCCAAGGCCAGTAGAACTTGGCTGCAGGAGCACAGTATCCAGGTCTTAGAGTGGCCAGCTCAATCCCCGGACGTGAGCCCCATTGAAAATCTGTGGTGGATTATCAAAAGGTCTGTTTCAAAGCGTAAACCAAAGAATTTAGAAGAATTAAAAGCAGTAATTCAAGAAGAATGGGACAAGATTACCCCTCAACGGTGTGAAAGGCTCGTGGGGAACATGCCAGCCAGGATTAGAGCTCTACTACGTGGACTACTAAGTATTAATTTGATGATGTGATGGTTTATTCACACACATTTATGAACACATTCTCTGTTATTTGTTGACTTTGATACCGACAATGTTGAGAACTGACACATTTAAACTGTCAAGAATTTGGTTTTGTTAGTTTTTCTTGTAAACAATAAACAAGAAAATATAATTTGTATTTGTTTGTATCTGCCACACCTTTTGAAACACAAAAAAGATTTTTCCACAAACATTTCATGATAATATTTGAGATTGTGTAAAATGTTAAGGGTGTCCGAAAACTTTTTTCCACCACTGTATAATCTGATGATCACCATATTATGCCATTGTGAACCAACTTTTTATCAGCATGTTCCTGCATCATCAGGCAGTGACCAGTCCAATCCAATCCATGACAGCTCTGTGTCATGACCAGTCCAACCACCAGTGTGTGTGTGTGTGTGTGTAATAGAGGGCCTGGGCCTGTGGCTGCTGAACATGACAAAAATATAGCAGTGAGGTGTCAGGAGGGGTCAACCCATGCAGCAGCTGGTTGTGGATGGGGCTGGGTGGGGTTTAGGTGGGTGTGGGGGATAGGTGTACAGAAACACCAACCTGTTGCTCAGGGACGTCAGTGAGCTGTATCCGGACCTGCTTCTGGGGAGGAGAGGGCTTAAGATGAAGAATGAAGAAGGGAGATGGCGGGAGGAATGGACCTGGGTTGGAGGGCTGCAGGGTTCTGACTCTCATGTTAAAACCTAAGGAACTGTTTGTCGTGTTGCGTAGAAAACCTGATGCCTTCTAGAACAACTCTTTGTCGAGCAGTGGATGATACAGACAAAATCAAATATCCCTGACCATGTAGCTCCTTATCAATATTATGAGGATACTGCAGACCATTTTGACTAGACAACTGGGGGTCCTAGGCAAGAATCATTTTGGGGGCCCTTGCATTTTAGTATGAATAGATGAATGCCAGTTCAAAAAAATGTTTTTTTTTTTTTAGTTTTCATACAGATTTAAACTAGCACCAACTACATTTCTGCAGCTTTCACCATTCACCAAAACTCTTAGGCCTTGTTCCCACCTGGTATTAACGTCTATCCTGAAAAATCCAGATACAAGCTGTCACCTCTAGGTGCAGGTGTAAACAGCAGCAATACGTCCTCAATGCATCCTGAGTGATTGGAACTCAGGACACATTCGGAGGTGGGCTGGAATGCTTGTGTCTGCATCCCATTAGAGGTGTAAACAGACATGTCCCAGGACGCATTGAAGGACGGCCTACTGACCTGACGTCCTCTGTCAGCCAGACTGCAAACTGCAGACTGTTATGTTATGTTATGTTGTTATGTAAAATATGTATTAACAATGCAGGTTTTTCGCTTCCATATAAAGGTCAGAGGTGGCAGAGAGGTGATTGGCCATTTGCGTCCACTTTTTGTGACCGGTAGATCCAGATCATGTGATCTCTCAAGCAGCTGAATTTTCCTCAACTACTTGCTGGTGCCTTGGCTACTTTGTTGCTTAATGTTGCAACTTTCCAGACCACCAGACCACTCTATTTCTAAACAGCAGCTTGAAACAAGCATTCATCTCAGTTAGAGAATTCTGTGAAGACAGGCATACAATTACACAAAATCAACAACAGAAATTTTCCTTTGTGGGTTTGTCAACATGGGACTAAATTTTGTCAGACGGGTACAGAGTGTTGTCTATGGCGTTTGAGAAGCTCTGTTATAGTATTCCCTGACAATTATCAATTCATGGCACATCAGTTCCCCAGTATATGCAGTATTGTAAAGAACTGTTGTCTGCTCACCTTGCTCTTTTCTTCCTGCCGGGCTGCCTGTCTGCAGGGAGGGTGCCAGATAGACGATCCTGAAGACAGGGAGAGAGGGACAGTTACAGAGACTGCATGGTCACTCCCAAAATGTACCAAAATGAATGCCACTATCTGATGAGGTCAATAGTTTTAAAGGACCATACCACTGATTTTGCATGTTTCATTACATTGTTTAGGCCACATTATGTCTTTTAAGACTCTTTAGCTGTGACAACATGTTTCAAAACAACCCAGTAACAACTGTACACAGGATTTGTTAAGTCATGTTATTGTAAGCATTCCAAATACTGGTACTGGGGACACATCAACACATTTATCTACAAAGCAGTAACAAATCATAGGCATCAGCAGTATCAACTAACCACACTCTATACACCTTATCCAGAATTGTAAGCAATTTCCATTTTTAAGTTTGTCAAAACATACACAGTTTTTGAAATTTGAAGAAACAACAAGTAATCTTTTTGTTTTACTAACAACCACAAAAACTGTGTTGCAAGGCAATCTTTGTGATGTCTTGCTCTGTATCTTAGGTCATATTTTACTGTTCATTATGTCATTCACTCATGCATTCATGATTTTATTTTGCTTTACTCACTTTCCCTCTTGTTCCATATAACTTCACTTCCTGCCCGTGTGTGTGTGTGTGTGTGTGTTCCCGCCACTGTGATTGTGCAGCCACGCCTTAGTCTGTGTATATAGGCTGAATCTCAATCTCCTCCCTAAGCCCTGAGCCCTGAGCCCTCACTGACTTAAGTAGCTGCACCTGGAAAGTGACTGAGAGGCCACTCACACTGGCAAGTTTGATCCGCGCCCAAGCACGATTGCCCTTAAAATCCGGATTCTTTGACCAGTGTGATCGCTCCGTATCGTGCTTGAATACAGTACACTTCCCCCGCTCTGGCACGGTTGGAAGGGGTGTGCTTCTGCACGGTACGGGCGCGTACATGAGCACATGCACGGTCACGCACGCACAAAAGTCGGTTTATAATGAAAGTACAGCAGTCTGTGTGTGGAGATCCGGCAGACCTGGTGCTGGCCGGCACCGCGTCGGCACCGGCCGGCACTGGCCGCGACACTGCGCGGTGTGCGGCCACCTGGTCACCCGGTCTGCCGGATCTGACAGGTGCCGCTCCGGCTGTCAGTTGGACCTTTCTGAAGAAGGAGGAAGTTACCTCCGAAACTGTCAAGGTAAATAAACATCCCATGTCTGATTAAAAGGACCAAAAACGTTTTTTAGTTAAAAGGAAGACATGCTGTATTTGAACTACATTGATTTATAATGACGTCGGGCCATGCCTGTTGTTGTCGTATTTCAATGTGATGACGTGCACACCGGGGGCAATCGTGCTTGGGCGCGTTTGGGAAAAAGGTAATGTGAGTGCAGGCCAGCCGGGGACTGGGGAGGGGGGGATTTTGGCTTTAGCACGATACGGGCTCAAACTTGCCAATGTGAGTGGGCCCTGAGTGTGTGAGGGGCTGAAGTACTGTAAAAAGGGAATGGGACAGCCCTTTGTTTGGTTGTCAACAGCCATGCATCATGTTTCTCACAATCGCAGCTTTGGGACTTTTTATTTTATGTTTTTTGCTTGGTATTTTTGAGGAGTCGTAAAAACAGCATTAAAAAATGATCTACTCCCACAAAAGGCATTGATGAGCTTGCCAAGAGATAAAAAACAAATATGCATTGCCTATCTGCTTATTTCCTTCGTTTCTGAAGGCCATCTTATATAAAATACTATACTCACATGAGAACTTCTTCTTTTTTGCGGCGTCACTGCTGATTGCCCCCTCCATGTTTTTTGTTTTTTTTGATACCATGTAGGATTTATGATTTTATGATTTATGATTTTATGTGTGCATGTTTTTTTCTTTTTAGGCTGTGCGGGCAGTGCATTTTACATTATTTTATTCTATTTAAATTATAATTGTATTATTATTTTATTTTATTTTATTATTTTATATTATATTTTCTTCTTCTTCTTCTTCTTCTTATTATTATCTTATTTTATTTGATCTTATCTTATTTTATCGTGTTATCCTATTGTGTATTTTACCTTTTTATTCTGCTTCTATTGTGTTATCCTGTGGTGTGTTATCTTGTGCAGCACTTCGGAAAAGTTTGTGTCTGTTAAAATTGTGCTTTATAAATAAAGTGGATTGGACTGGATTGGATTGTTTACAAATTCGCTCGTTTCACTTCGCTTTTATAGCGGCCGCCAGCTGGTTTCCCCAGGGGATTCATGTCATACGTCACAATGCAATGAACTATGGGTAATTCCCTTACGCTAAGTCTGCAGAGATGCCCACTTACGGAAAGGGTGCATTAAGGGCTCAAAAAGTTGGCGAGAGATCCCCCATGCACTTCATGATTTGTCAATGGGACAACCCTAAGCCCTCACGGACTTAGTGGGAGCGCGCCTCAAAGTCAGTGAGTGTGTGAGGGTGGACATTGGGATTGGGCCATAGTCTCTGTTTCACAGTGCCAGTTCATCTTTGTCCTTAGGTTCAAGCATTCCAGTGTTACTTCCAAGACTTGTGCATTTATTTCCCAGTGTGTTTCAGACCTCTGGCTGTTTTCCTGGACTTTGCCTTTGCCTTCTCCTCACTAGACTTATTGCTAGATTATTCACCTGTTAGTTAGACCCCTGCTTGTTATATCCTACTGGACCTTGATTTTGCCTTCATCTTACCGGACCTGTTGCCTGATTACTTACCTGTGAGTTTTGTACCTGATCTGCAAGTATAGAGTGAGTTTAATTTTATCCATTTTGAGTCCCTGCCTGTTATCTTTCAGTCATCATAGTCTTTCACAAAGCAATAAAGTTGAATAAATTGTTGACAATTCCAATTCTGTGTGCTTGATTTCATTTAGTGAAAATGCTTTGGCTCATTTTAAGATAGAAAAGCTAATAATAAAAAATAAAATAAAAATAATCTTGTTTATAGCTGTGGTTTTAAGATCTTATCACTCAAATCAAGAAAGAAACAAACAGTGAAAGAACTGACAAGCTAGTATTGAGTTTAATTGATTCAAAACAGTACTTGGAATTTATTTTTTATTTATTTTTTTTTTACAATTTGTATTTTACAATTTATTTCAAGAGATGTCTCATTTTTGTAAAGCTTATGTTTTCTTATTTCAAGAAATCTTACCCAGTGAAATTATCTTACTGCACTGGCAGATAATTTCACTTATTTCTAGCCTGTATCTTCTAAAATCAAGTACTTATTTCTTATAATTAGATCATTTTTTCAGTGTACATTTCTACTAACCTTTTCCCAAAGCAAGCAGTTGAATTTTAGATTAACAGTGTCATTTTCCTCCCTTTTATCCAGCCATTGGTTTCCATTCAGTCCACTATGATATAAACATGAACCTTCAGAGACTTCAAACTTTCTTCACACCAGTATTCCATCACCATACTAAAGACCACATTAGTTTTCCTGAAGCACCAGCATTGTTTTGTTTAGATGATTTGAAATTGGGCAGAGTGAAAGTCTACATGCGCAGTGCCTTCTGAAGAATTGAGACACCGTACCATCTTCCCTGAAGTCTGCCACTTTAATCCCTGTTCCCAAAACAGTCTCTATGGACCTGAATGACCACATCAGTCTGCATACATAGCTGACATATCCACTGAAGACGCTATCACAATTGCAATGTACATAGCACTGAACCACCTGGAACACCTAGAGTGCTATGTGAGGATGCTCTTCATTGAGTTTAGCTCAGCATTTAATACCGTCATCCCAGACATCTTAATCAGCAAACTACAAGACCCTGGCCTTTCCATCCCCACCTGCACATGGATCAAAGACTTCCTCACAAACTGCCCACAGCGAGTTAAAACTGGCCCCCACATCCTCCTCCATCACATTAAACACTGGCACACCCCAAGGCTGTGTGCTGATTCCATTCCTGTACTCCTTATACACCTATGACCACACACCAGCTCACTCGTCCAATACCATAATTAAATTTACTGACGACTAGGGCTGAATGATTTGGGAAAACAATCTAATTGCGATTTTTTCCCCCAATATTTGAAATAAATGACATTTTTATTTCACTGCTCATTACAGAATACAGAAACATAAGAACAACAAATCTGTGGTTTTGCCACTGTGCATTTAAGTAATTTAAACAAAGTCACTGTAAGAAAAAGGTAGTGTAAAAACACAAGGCATGCACTTTTTAAACTCTGTGTGCAAAATTTAGTCTTAAGAAAAAAAATAATAAATTAAAATTATATGTATCTTACTGCTCTCAAGTCAGTAACACACACACACACGACATAATAACTTAGCATTGGCAAGATATGTGTGCCCAAAACACTGGAGCCTCATCCATTCATTCAGCTGTGCAGCATACCTGCTAACATTTGAGTAGTAAAATCCGGGAGATTTGTCAGCGGACTGTCAGCGGCTCTGCTTCATGTGGCCCCCTTGAAGAGGAGATGGCTGCCGAGAACACAGAGAGGGTGGCAGGTACGGCGTCTATGCTGAAAACGTCAACTCCGTCTAATAGTTGGATACCAAGTGTCGTCTTTGCATTATGCTTGCTTTTACTATCAACTCGGCAGCGTTTAACAACCGACAATAACAAAGACAACGCTTTCTCCCCGGCACCGGGGAGTCAGCACCTACTGTATTCAGTAATCCTACATGACGGACGAGCCCGGGCACCCTCCACCACCACGAAAAATGAGGCTACCCCAGCAAATGTGACACGAAGGTTGCTTTTTCTGACAATCATGGCACTTCTAGCTGGCGACGTGGAGGTAAATCCTGGCCCACAAACATTTGGCCCAATACAGCGGCTAGAGGCTAACAACAGCCTGCTACACCCAACCACCAGCAACACTGCAGCTGCTTATCCAGCGGAGCTAACAACTAGTCGGGCTAGCGATCTGCTGGCTCTGTTTCACCTACCTCCCCCGATATTTCGGTGGTGTCTCCCTGCTGTCGCTGCCGCTGTCCGCCGTGCTGGGCTGCAGCGTGGTGGTGGGGCGCCACACTGTCCAGCAGCTCATGGCCGGCCGGCACCCCAACGCGGCATCATCATGGCGGCTTCCACCTGCACCACTGGCACAATGCACATGCTACCGCCGGCGCATCCCGGGGAACGAACTCCACCAACCGGGGGGCTGGTACCACCAGCGGCCCTAAACGGAGCTGTCGGGGGCGTCCACCATCCCGACACAACCGTCTCAGCGGCGACTGGCCCAGCGGGGCCGCGCCGGAGCCATGCAGGCCAGCAGCTGGGAGCTGACGGCGGCATCCACCATCTCGACACCGTCACTCCAGCGGGGCCGTGCCGAGGGCAAACGGCCCAGCAGCTGGAAGCTGACGGAGGCGTCTACCATCTCGACACCATCACATCAGCAGCGGTGGACCCAGCGGGGCCGTGCCGAGGGCAAACGGCCCAGCAGCTGGGAGCTGATGGCGGCATCCACCATCTCGACACCGTCACTCCAGCGGGGCCGTGCCGAGGGCAAACGGCCCAGCAGCTGGAAGCTGACGGAGGCGTCTACCATCCCGACACCATCACATCAGCAGCGGTGGACCCAGCGGGGCCGTGCCGAGGGCAAACGGCCCAGCAGCTGGGAGCTGATGGCGGCATCCACCATCTCGACACCATCACCTCAGCAGCGGCTCACCTGTTACACCCGGGCACCGTCAGCGCAGCAGCTCGCCCAGCAGGGCCGTGCCAAGGGTCAGTAGCCCAGCAGCTCAACAAGGTAAAACCCAGAAACCCTATTTACAAAAAGCATCGAGCTACAAAACTCTTTCAGACACTCAACCAGGCAAAAACTGTATGGGATCCACGATATAAAGTGAAAGGACTGTTCTGTGGCCATCTAAATATCCGCAGTATGATCAATAAGCGTGAACAGCTGGAAGATCTACTCATGCATTCAAACATTGACTGTCTGGGTCTAACTGAAACTTGGCTTAAGCCACTAGCCCCTGAAGCTCTAGTTAGCATGCCAGGCTATAATGTCTTCAGAAACGATCGAGTTAAAGGGAAAGGTGGTGGGGCCTTGTTATATGTTAAGAACACGTTGGACTGTGAACAGATCAAATGGCCAAATGAGATTCAGGCTGAGTGTGTCGGAGTAAATATAACTCTGTCCACAGAGATGTCCTTCACTTTGCTTTGTTTATACCGCCATCCCTCTGCTAAAGTAGAGTACTATGAGCAACTCAAAACAATTTTAAAAACCTGCAATTTAAACAAGGAAGTAATCATTATGGGGGATCTGAATGTAAACTGGGATGATAAAAAGGGCAGGAAAAATCTCAAGCAAATTACAGATTATTTTAATTTCTCACAACTAATAGAGCAACCTACGAGGGTCACCAGTCACTCTAGAACCAGAATAGATCTTTTGTTCTCCAACAGAGCAGAAAGGATCACAAAAACCTATAATTTTTTAACCGGAATGTCAGACCACAATATTATATTTTTTTCCAGAAAACTATCAAAAAAACGCTTAAACAGACCTCACAGGCCCCAACCATCTGCCCGCTTTATTCCAAAGAATCTTCAACAAAATTTTGTAGCAGCCTTAAAGTGTCTTGAGTGGGATGAAATCTTTCTGTGTGATGACATTGATTCTGGTTGCTCTGTCTTTCTGTCCAAAATCAGCAAAGTGATGGAAGCTTTCACTAGAACCGGGAGCCGTAGAAAAGGGCAGAGGGTAACCCTACCATGGATAGATGATCACTGTAGGAACTTAATGAAAAAAAGAGACCAACTCCTCAAAAAGTCACTAATTTCGGGGTTGACCACTGACAGGCAGCAATTTGCCCATGCTAGAAATTTAGTAACCCAAACCCTAAGAAAGGCAAAAGCCAAATTTTACATAAACATAATAGAGACCCATAAAGGGAATGGTAAAAAGGTCTGGGACTGTATCAATAAACTTACAGGCAGACCAAATAACAAAACCAACAATACCCTTGAATTGAAAATGGATGATGCTCTGGTGAAAGATCCCCTCACTCTTGCCAAAACATTAAATGCATACTTCATAAGTTCTGTCACTAAAATTGTGCAACTGTTTAAACCTTCTATGTACACACCGTGTCCTATCAAAAATGACCTCCCTATCTTTAGATTGGAGGAAATCACTGAAGCGGAGGTGGGAAAGATAATTAGATCTCTTAAATCTTCAAAAGCTAAAGATGCTTATGGGCTGGATAGTAACTTTCTAAAATCGAATGTTGACCACCTGGTTAAACCACTCACACATCTGGTTAACCTGTCAATCAGTCAGTGCACCGTCCCATCACAGTGGAAGGTTGCTATGGTTACACCTATCTTTAAATCAGGTGCCAAAACTGATATGACAAATTACAGGCCCATAAGCATTCTCCCTATTATATCTAAGGTGGCTGAGAAGTGGATGGTCAGTCTAATCACCAAACACCTGGATAAAGGTCACACCCCTCTGCATCATATGCAGTTTGGTTTTCGAGCCCTTCACTCCACGGAAACAGCCACCTGCATGCTTACTGAAAAACTGAGGCACTTATTGGACAGCAGTCCGTGTGCCATGGCAGTGTTTCTTGACCTGAAAAGGGCCTTTGACACGGTGGATCACCAGGTCCTCCTGTCTAAATTATCCCGCTTTAATTTCTCTGCAGAAGCTATTCAGTGGTTCAGATCTTACCTATCAAATAGAAAACAATGTGTTTGTATTAATAATGTCAAATCCCCCTATCTCAGTTGTTCTGTTGGAGTTCCGCAGGGTTCCATACTTGGGCCATTATTGTTCTCTCTGTACATAAATGATCTACCAGATGTGTGTGACAATGTCCATTTCCAGATGTATGCAGATGATGCCGTTGTCCTCACTCACGGTAAAAGCTACAGTGAGGTGTCTAAGACATTAACATCTGTCATGTCCAATGTTCAAGAATGGCTCACTGCCTCATGTCTGTATTTAAATAAGCAAAAAACGGTTTGTATGGCTTTTTCTAAAAGACCTGTTATTTTGCAAAATTCCAATGTATTTCTGAGAGGGGAGGAACTCAGCTTGGTGACAGAGTTTAAGTACCTCGGAGTCACTTTAGATCCTACCCTATCCTACAAAAAGCACGTGAAAAAAGTAATCAAAACAGTTAACTTCAATCTGAGCAATTTCAGACAAATAAGATCCTCATTAACTGAAGAAGCAGCAAAAATATTCATGCACTCTATGATATTCTCACATATTGAGTACTGCTTCACAATTTGGTCTTTGACGGGAAAAACCATACTTAAACCTGTTGAATCTCTCTATAAAAAAACCCTGAAAGTTTTTGACAAAAAATCATTCTCTTATCATCACTGTGACATCCTTACACGCCATAACCTACTGAGTTTTGACAGTCTTATCACCTTTAAACTTGCATGTTGTGTGTACAAGATTTTGAACGGACTTGCACCTCCACCCCTGAGTCAGTTTCTTGAACGTAAATCCACCAGCGGCTCCAACACTAGAGTAACTACAAGAGGAGACTGTGCAATTCCATTTAGGCGCACCTCCTTCTCACAGTCTGCTCTATCAGTCAGAGGCAGCAAAATTTGGAACGGCCTGCCAACCTCCATAAGAGACTGCTCTACCATTCTTATTTTTAAAAGGCAGTTAAAAGACTGGCTCAAGTCCAACCAGACCTGTAATCATTGTTGACTGAATGTACATGGCTCCCCATGTCGCTGCACATGTTCCCTCACAGACATGCGCAGTGACATGGGTAAACTATATGGAGCACTACAGCACTTTAATGTATTACCTCTTCTCAATTCACCTTAGCACTGCAGCACTTTAAAAATGTTACCTCTTCTCAATTCATCTTTAGCACAACTCCCAACAAGAAATCGTGTTCTGGTCATTGCATTGTTGCACCTCCATACCATTTACCCACCTCTGACAGCTAACCCTTAACCTCAACAATTTTTATGAGCACTGCAGCACTTTCCATGAGCACTGTAGCACTTTATACACTGTATATCTTTGGTTTCGTTGTGCTTCTTAATCCATCTTAGCACAACTCCAGCAAGAAACCCTGCTCTGGTCTTTGCATTGCTGCATCTCCATCTCATTTATCCATCCTTGACAGTTCATCTTGGCCAATTTTATTTAATTGCATGATTGATGTCTCTCTTTTAGTGTCATTGTCTGCCGGTCTCTGTTTCCTACATGGATATGTTGTATTCTTACTGTAAATTTTATGTCTCCTGCGTCCTTGTTTTTATGTATTATGACCCTTGTGTCCCGTTTTTATATATTTTTAATGGCTTAACATCATGCCGGAGGACTGCGGTTGTAAACTAGCCTCTGGCTAACACTGGCGCATTTACAGTAATGTCAATCAATGTGCATTGTCCTCTTTAAATAAATAAATAAATAAATAAATAGATTTTTGTGGTGGGGAGCAGCAAAAGATGTGCGGGGATATTAGCTCCTGCTGAGCGGGTTAAGATTTACAACACATCGAGGTTTTAAATAATTAGCCAGTAAACTCGGTATTGTCTGACACAGGCTGGAAAATGTGCACTTTTATTTACAGTTAAACATTTCGTCGTGTGTTTCAACTTCTGATAAACTAACGGAGCTGCGGCGGCTTCCGGTCTCAGCTTTCAAAATAAAACCTTTGTTATTGTGCGTTTCTCATTGTTATTAACAAACAAAATTGGGGCATGTAAATTACAGGAGATTCCCGGGAGAAAAGACAAAATGGGAGGGCGGCAGGAGATGAGTCTAAAATACGGGAGAAACCTGGGAAAAACGGGAGTGTTCGCAGCTATGCTGTGCAGCCAGCACCATATTTGATGCGTTGTCTGTTGTGATACAGACATGCTTTTCCTCATGGAGATCCCAGCTGTTGCGCAATGGCCTCTGGCTCAACGGAGCAGTCAGAAACTGACACAAGTGAGACTTTAGTCTCGAAGAGGAACAGCACGTCAGTGGTGTGGAATTATTTTGGTTTCAAAAAAGATGTTGTGCAGTGGCAGGTGTTGTGCAGAACATGCCGTGCTACCGTTGCTACTTCACGGGGTAACACTACGAACTTGTTCCAGCACTTAAAAAAATACCAGAAAACCATATATGACAATTGTCTGGCCAAAATGCCGAGCACCAGTGCGCCCGGCAAGCCAAATACCTCAAGACAGGGATCACTGAGCGAAATGTTTGAAAGTGTCACCCCGTGACACCCTCGTGACCAACTTATAATCGCGCAAGATGCGGTTAGGAATTCGCGTTTTATCATATCGCGATATTATCGCAAATGCAATTAATCGTTCAGTCCTACTGATGACACAACCATCATTGGGCACATCACTGGAGACAAGGAGTCAACATGCAGAGACCGTCAGAGTGGTGATCAGTGAATAACCTGACACTGAACACCACAAAGACCAAGGAGTTAATACTGGACTTCAGGAGGAAATGTTGCATAGATCAGTCCCCTCTGCAAAAATGGGACCTGTATTGAAAGGGTGCCAACCTCTCCTGGTCGGCCAACACTACTGCTGTATATGGAGTGTGAAGTTTTTCTCTCTTCTCTCTGTCTCCTCTGTTGAGTGACAGACAGGAGCAGCAGAGAGCTGTAGTGGGCGTGCCATTTAATGCTGTTGGCTGTGTGCTGTGAGATCAAACATCTCTGATTTCAGTTAGTCCAGCGGCTACTCGCAATATTTCGATGGAATCATGCACTTTACGATACAAGCATGAAATTTGGCACACTGTTAGAGCATGCCCTAAGGATAATTTTTGGCTATAGGGCCATCGCAGATTTGTCCCATGGATTTGTACCATTTTTCAAAATGGCTGCCACCTGCTGTGATTTTACCTGTACACTGCAAAAAGTCAAAATCTTACCAAGATTATTTGTCTTATTTCAAGTAAAAATGTCTTATTTCTAGTCAAAATATCTCATTACACTTAAAATAAGACATGATCAGCTCAGAAATTACTTGTCTTTAGACAATTTTCACTTGTTTCAAGTGAAAATTTACTTGAAACAAGTGAAAATTAGCTTGAAACAAGAAACAAATTTTGCCAATGGAACAAGCAAATTTTTACTTGTGACACAAATGAACAAATAAAAATTTGCTTGTTCCATTGGCACAATTTGTTTCTTGTTTCAAGCTAATTAAACGGACACAATCTGCGACACAGCAGTACAACATGATTAGAGAATTTGAGCCTCCCACCCTGAGCATGACATCAGAGTAAAATGGCTGACATGTGAATGTGGTCTATAGAGATATCCACTATTTGAAAACAACTGACACCTGCTCTTATAAAATACTATTTGACTTAAATGAAAAGCATATTTTGAATTACAGTTAAAGCCATTGTCTTTATAAGGTCTCTGAATATAAAATACTTCACTTTTTAAGGATTGTCTCCTCTCTAAAATGGAAAGATGGATAGAAGTCACAAAGTAATAAATTCATTTTTAACTACTGATGCTATATTTAGGCCTAAAGAAAGTACTTCATTTTATGTCTTTACAGGACTTGACTTTGAATGAAACATTCTCTGTTATTTTAAACAACCTGTAGAAATATTATGAAAGAGATTGGGCTGTTTTTACCTTGGAGATACATTTCCTCTCCTTCTCCGAACATTTGCTCGCAGCGGGCACAGCGGGCACATGTAGGGTGGTAATGCTTCTCCCCAGCCTACGAGGCAGAAAACAATAGAAAACAGATAACAAAAATAATGCCAAATTACCTTTATGTTTTATTTAGATAAATTGGGTTACAAAGTGCTTTAAAATGTTTTTATCCAGACTTTGAACCAGCCAGAGGAAGGAGGAAGGTCTGAAGGTGAAGACAAACCAGAAGAAAAAAAGAAATGCTTTGTGGAAATAAGGCAGAACCCAACACATTTATTAAATTCAAATGTTTGTAGATGCTTGGTCTGAGTCATACACCCAACCGTGTCTGTGTGTGTATGTATGTGTGCCTGTAATCATACATGAGTTTGCATGCATATATTAAGTATTGTATAATTAGCCTTTCACAAGCACTTAAACACAAGAAATCTGATCCAGCATAACAGATGTGACCTTTACACACATAATTTCAATGATCATGAATATACACTATATTACCAAAAGTATTCGCTCACCCATTCAAATGATCAGAATCAGGTGTCCTAATCACTTGGCCTGGCCACAGGTGTATAAAATCAAGCACTCAGGCATGCAGACTGTGAAACAAGACATTTGTGAAAGAATGGGCAGCTCTCAGGAGCTCAGTGAATTCCAGCGTGGAACTGTCATAGGATGCCACCTGTACAACAAATCCAGTCGTGAAATTTCCTCGCTCCTAAATATTCCACAGTCAACTGTCAGCTCTATTATAACAAAATGGAAGCGTTTGGGAACAACAGCAACTCAGCCACGAAGTGGTAGGCCACGTAAAGTGACGGAGAGGGGTCAGCGGATGCTGAAGCGCATAGTGCAAAGAGGTCGCCGACTTTCTGCACAGTCAATTGCTACAGAGCTACAAACTTCATGTGACCTTCAGATTAGCCCAAGTACAGTATGCAGAGAGCTTCATGGAATGGGTTTCCATGGGCGAGCAGCTGCAGCCAAGCCACACATCACCAAGTGCAATGCAAAGCGTCGGATGCAATGGTGTAAAGCACGCCGCCACTGGCCTCTAGAGCAGTGGAGACGCGTTCTCTGGAGTGATGAATCACACTTTTCCATCTGGCAATCTGATGGACGAGTCTGGGTTTGGAGGTTGCCAGGAGAACGGTACATTTCAGACTGCATTGTGCCGACTGTGAAATTTGGTGGAGGAGGAATTATGGTGTGGGGTTGTTTTTCAGGAGCTGGGCTTGGCCCCTTAGTTCCAGTGAAAGGAACTTTGAATGCTTCAGGATACCAAAACATTTTGGACAATTCCATGCTCCCAACCTTGTGGGAACAGTTTGGAGCGGGCCCCTTCCTCTTCCAACATGACTGTGCACCAGTGCACAAAGCAAGGTCCATAAAGACATGGATGACAGAGTCTGGTGTGGATGAACTTGACTGGCCTGCACAGAGTCCTGACCTGAACCCGATAGAACACCTTTGGGATGAATTAGAGCGGAGACTGAGAGCCAGGCCTTCTCGACCAACATCAGTGTGTGACCTCACCAATGCGCTTTTGGAAGAATGGTCAAAAATTCCTATAAACACTCTCCTCAACCTTGTGGACAGTCTTCCCAGAAGAGTTGAAGCTGTAATAGCTGCAAAAGGTGGACCGACATCATATTGAACTCTATGGGTTAGGAATGGGATGGCACTTCAGTTCATAGTATGAGTAAAGGCAGGTGAGCGAATACTTTTGGTAATATAGTGTATATATATATATATATATATATATATATATATATATATATATATAGATAGATAGATAGATAGATATGTATATACATATACACTACTCACAAAAAGTTAGGGATATTCGGCTTTCAGGTGAAATTTCAGGATGAACCTAAAATGCATCATAACCTTTACAGGTGAACTTAATGTGACCTACTGTAAACTTTTGAATGCACATGTCCAACTGTTCAGTGTTTCAGTACTTTTTGCACAAGTTGCTGTTCTCTAACAAGGAGTTTAACGGCAAAATTTACATCAGGTGTTTGATCCATGAATCGACCAATAAATTTCCTGGTTCAATTAGAATTGGTATTTAAACAGTCCTCCTCATCATGCTGTTCACATTTTGACATCATGAGACCAAGACGACACCTAACAGTTGATCAGCAGCACCTCGCCATTGCAAGGCTTCAGACAGGATGTTCTCAGATGGAAGTGGCCACTGAGCTTAGAGTGTCACAGAGTGTCATCAGCAGGTTGCAACAGAGATACAGAGAGACTGGAAGAGTCACAGAAAGGCATAGAAGTGGACGTCCTTTGGCCACATCCCACACTGAAGACCGCTTCATTGTGAACAGTGCCCTGCGGAACCGGATGATGAATGCCACTCAACTCCAGGCACATTTAAGGGAGGTGAGAGGCACCCAAGTGTCACATCAGACCATTCAAAACCGTTTACATCAGCATGGTCTGCGTGCTAGACGACCTGCAAGGGTACCTGACCACACCACCAGGCACAGGTGTCATCGTCTTGCATGGGCCAGGGAGCATTTACACTGGACGAGGGACCAGTGGGCCTCAGTGCTGTTCTCTGATGAAAGACGATTCATGTTGAGCAGAAATGATGGCCGCCAACGATGTTGGAGACGTCAAGGAGAGCGCTATGCATCAGCCACTGTTGTCACCAGACGAGCCTTTGGTGGTGGTGGTGTTACTGTGTGGGCAGGTGTGTCTAGTCAGTACAGAACTGCCCTACACTTTGTGAATGGTACAGTGACAAGCCCATGCTACCTGAATAACATCATTAATCCAGTCATTGTGCCCCTGCATGAACAACACAGGCCTAATTTCATCTTCATGGACGACAATGCTCCAGCTCATCGAGGTCGCATCATTAGGGAACGGCTGCTGGAGACTGGGTTACCTCAGATGGAGTGGCCTGCACTTTCTCCAGACCTGCATCCCATAGAAAACCTATGGGATCAGCTGAGTCGGCGTGTAGAGGCTCATAACTCTCTACCCCGGAACATCAATGTCCTGAGGGCCGCCCTTCAAGAAGAGTGGGATGCCATGCCTCAGCAGACAATAAGTCCACTTGTGAACAGCATGAGACGTCATTGTCAAGCTGTAATTGATGCTCAAGGGCACATGACAAGTTATTGAGACATTGACATGTTTTGTTGTGGTATATCCACCATTGTTGTTGGCTTTTGTTTCAATAAATTGTTTGAGATGAGGAAATCACCAGTGCATGCTTCTACTTAAATGCCCTACTTTCATGATATAATATCACTTTTTACATTTTCCTTAAATTTCACCTGAAAGCCAAATATCCCTAACTTTTTGTGAGTAGTGTATATATACACACACGCACACACACACACGTACACATATACATATATACACACATGTACACATATACATATATGTGTGTGTGTGTATTAGCTATTTATCATACATATTATGTATGTATGATAAATAGCAGTAAGCAATATAAACACTATAAACAAGGAATATAAAAAAAAATAGAGATATGAACAATTTAAACAGAAGTATGAACAATTTAAACAGCAGAGGACAATAACCTAAACCTGAGAACAACACGCTCAATATATGTATTAGGGCATTAATGACGCCAGTTTTTTTCACGTCGACCCGTCAATCAATGACGTTGACGTTACATCGACCCGTCAACTTGGGGGGTGGACACTTCTGTCCAAGTTGAGCAACCTGTATTTTAAGCTCTCCTTATCTTTAACAACACACAGTTACTGCGTTTTGATTGTTCATGTAACATTAAACATGGAAATCAAAACACACTGGCTGTCAAAATGATCAGCTTCTTTGTCTGAATTTGAAAATTCAAGGCTAAAATTGCACACCCCAAAACAAAAGGGAAACGCTAGCTTGCTTTAGCAATACCTTATACAATAATAACCCCAGTAGAACATTGCCGAAAATCAACGCTTAGCACCCGAAAACAAAAGGAAAATGTCAGCTTTGTCATGTAACGTGTTTCCCTCCACTGCAGCTTCTTCTTCTTCAGTTGACTTTACAATAGACTGGGCGCCCATTGGCGCTCCACTGCAGCAAATACCACCCCTTACTTTTAGACACTTTTAGTGTAAATTACACTATCAGGGTAGGCAAACACACACACACACACACACACACAAACAAACAAACAAACAAACAAAACAAAACACAAAAAAACTGACTTTTTTTCATGTGTTCTGTTACTTTTTTTTTTTTTTTTTTTTTTGCCATTTTCCCTAATGCTTTTGAAAGTGAATTCTCTCAAAGGTTTGGTGTGTGCCATGGTGACATTAAACCAGAAAGAAGAAAATGTTGAATTTATATCATACATTCTACCAATTCCTAGGTAATTGAATTACTGTGAAATTAAACTATTCCTCTTTTTGCTGAGGACCCTCTGGAAGATCCTCACAGACCCCTAGGGGTCCCTGGTCCCCACGTTCACAGCCATCACTCTAACTAACATTAATTCAGAATGCAATCAGCATTCCACAGTTAAAGTGTTATTATAACAAAGGGCGCAAAAGAGGAAGTTGTGTTTTATGATCCATCCACAAGGTGGAGCTTTTGCCACAGAAAATAAGCTGCTCAATGAAGACTGCCACCATGTGATATCCACTGAGTGGCCATGTTGCTAGGTACACTGGTACAATCAATGTTCAGTGCAACAGCTCTGCCATAAATTCTACCTTTTAAGAAAGTTTATAATGTTCGGTTTTTGTTGACATTGTGGAGAATGTTCTAAATTTAATTCTATGTTTATTATTGAGGTTGTAGTTTGCAGAGGTATTGCACTGGACTACATTATAAATTTAGCTGTTTCTAATTTTTTTGTCCTCCTTATTTATATACATGAGGGGATATACTACTAGAAACACTTAATAACACTTAATGAAATGCAGTCCAGTACAACAACAGCACTAACTATGAGCTCAATGCCAAACGTATAATTGAATGAACACCTCTCTTACTGTGACAAAAAGAAAACCTAAGAATTATACACATCAGAAAAGTAAATTTTATGGCAGAACAGTTGTATTGGATTGTATTAGATTGTGCAGGTGGAACTAATAAAGAGGCCTCTGATTGTGTATTTATAATGTAACATGTTCCCTAAGAAGAAACCCTATTACAGTAGTATAAATTAAATATTGAACAGTGTGTGTAAAGGTGTATTATAAAGGTTATAGTCTTTTTGATTTAAACAGCCTGACATCATGTCACACTATATCTGTGTGTTTGCCCTGACTGACAGTTGTTTACCTGATGATATAGAGGTCTAGAGCAATTATTCTGCATAAGTGCATTAAAATGTATAATGTAAAACTCTATCCCCAAATCAGTGCTGTCCCGAGACATTTGAGGGCCTTAGGCAAAAACGTATTTGATTGCCCTTGTGTTTTATCATGAATGGATCAATGTAGGTCCAAAGATGAACACATTTTCCAACAAAAGGCCATAAATTTTGTCACATTCAGTTTTGAACTTTTTTAAAGTGTCACTTCAGTCTAGACGAAGGTTGGATGGTCAGTTTCTTGTAATTTATTTCAGTTAATTTCTTCAAATTCTGGTTATTTTCCTGTGTTTACTTTGGTAATTATTCTGATTACTTTCTGATTACTTTCATGGGTTTTTTGTATGTGTTTTGTTTTTTGTTTTGTTTTTTTAGATTTTGGTTATTTTCTGGTCATTTTCTTCCCTTCTCTAAATTTCTGTTTATTTCACTCTTTTACTCTAACTCTACTCTAACTTTTTACTTGGTTGTTGCTAACCCTAACCCTAAGTTTTGGGTCATTTCTCTTCCAGAAATCAAGTGAATTTTGCAGAGGCTGAGGTTTCGAAGGGTTACACAAGCGTCCATACTCCTAGAATTTTGACGTTGAGGTTAATTTCAATAAAGTTGGGGCCTGAGCTGTATAGCGACCCTGACTGTTCTGCCCAAACAAATCAGATATGATGGATTTGTGGTTTATGATTAATAATTGTCATTTACTTTTTTGGTGTTCCCATTTCCCCTCAGCCTTTCTTCAGTTCATGAGTTCCTGTGTTTCCTACAATACCTCTCAACAACCCACACAGGAGAGATGTGAGCTTGCTTTTCAGTCAAAAAACTAGCACACCCAGCTCATGATCACTGGAAAAAAAAAAAAAAAAAACTTTCTGCATGTCTTGAGGCAGCATTGCATTCTGGTCTTTTGAGGCTGCTGTTGATGGAGAACTATATCTTCCTCTTCGACACAAAAGAAGCACTTTCTGTTCGAGTCAAAGGCTCCTTTAAACCACCTGACATTTACTGTTGATGTTTTTGATAGATGAAAAGTTGCCTCCTATCAAACTGTATTGGAGCTAAATATTTGATCCGGACATCATTGTAACCCAAATTTGGCACATTCTGTGGGAATGTGAACACACACCAAACAACAAAACTGACCCACAAACTGAAACTACATGCCCATCAGCTGTTTTTCAACAGTGTTAAAAATGTGTAATGTACTTTAAATGTGTGTTTAAATGTGCAAATGACCATACCATGCTAGCTGACAGCTCTATACCCAGCAGCATTTCCTGTTTTTTTCTTCTCTATTTGTATAACATCTGTTACATAGCACCACCTATTGGCCTGGGATAGGATTACCTTTCAGAGTACAACAATTGCAAAGGATAATTCAATTAATTTGATGAGGTCATCAAATTCAGGTGTGATACAGGGCAAGCTTTTGCATCCATGACAGAAAGCTGCAGCACCTGTAGTGTGTGACTGATCCAACCTTGAAAAGTGAAGCCCTGTAGTTCCTTGACCAAATAAATAAATACACAAAGTTTACAACTTTAATCTTAAAAAGTCAGATTTTTTTTTTTTTGTCAGAATGTTAAGTTCCCCTGGAAAATGGTAAGACACAAAAAAGCAAAAAATACAAGAAAATTACCATTAAATTACCATTAACATTTCCATTTCTTTGGTCACAAAACTGCTTCTCTGACCTCTGCCCCCCTCTCCCTCGCTGACTACTCTGCCCTCCCTCTCCTTCAGGTGGCCTGTCCTCCCCCAGCAGTGGCCTGATTACCCACAATCCTTCTGAGGCACCCCTGCCACTGCACTGAGTCGGCTGATGATGGGCAAATATCAGAAATTAGGATGCTGATGCCCTGTTTCTTCAGTAATGCCCAGCCTAATATTATCTTGATGGAATGGATGACAAAGTGGGCCAGAAAAGGAAACCTTACACTTATGCTGAACAACAATGCACAGAAACACAAGTGATAGCTGAATTTATCTCCTTCAGTTGAGGCCATGCTGACACTCTCTGGCATTTGTAATATTAAAGAAAGAAAGTGTGACAGCGCCGATGTATGGTAAATTAACAGTATACTTTTATTATTATTGTTATTGTAACATCAAACGTTAGGCATACGGCTGCGCTAAAACTAGGGATGGTCCGATCCGATCCACTGGATCGGTATCGAGTCCGATCCAGGCCAAAATGACTGGATCGGGTATCGGATTTTTTTATTAGAACCCGTCCGATCCGATCCATAAGCCCAAGCTATCTCATATATCCTCAACTTTACTTTGTGCGACATGCCGTAACACAGACGAGCTGTCGCCATGGTTGCCATGTGCCTGTGTTTTCGTCACGTGAGCAGAAGCCTGCAGAGCTGTAGTCATGTCCTCCGTTAACTATATGAGTGTCTCAAGGGGTGGTAGCAAAACTGGACGTTTTAACACAACGGACTTAATAAAGCATCTGAAGAAGCATCATGGAAAGGAGTACAGAGACTTTTTACAGGTGAGTGCAAAGAAAAGCAAACCGTTTTTGTTTTGGTGCAGCAAATCTTGGGTTCGTTTCCCAAAGCACGTTTAGTGAAAACTCTGAGTCTGTTAACCCTGAAATGAGGGAAACTCTGAGTTTTCCGTTTCACAAAGGGAGGTAACTCAAAGCAGAGAAAGAGGGGTATCTCTAGCCTGTTTCACAGAGGGAGGTAACTTAAGCTCTCCGTCAGTTACCGCAGTAACAGACTCCATGAAACTAACCTGGTCGGGACCAGGTTTTTCTTATGAAACCTCGAGTTTCTCTCTGTGTCCGCCCTCTTTCAGCCACACACGGTATTTAACTTCCTCATTCATTCAGTCAGCAGGCGAGTTTTGGCGTGGCATATTAGCTCTGCCATCTGTTATTTAAAAAATAATAATTAAAAAACAGTCAGTAGGCCTTTATTTGAAGTCCATTAGTCGTTAGGTGGCGTCTTTTTTTCACGAACATGGCATGTCCTTTCGACAAAGATCCCGTGGATGAAGGTGCAGTGTTACTGCGCAGAAAATTAAATATTCGTCGGGAGATGGTCATAAGACCACGCATAGATGTTTTAGCATTTCCAGACAATTATCTTTTTTTTAGCGTTACCGTTCCACGTCACCTAAATGAAAAAATTAATAGGCCAACAGTAATTCATGCAGTTTTCCCCTGTAATATTATTGATTGCAACGGACTACATTTAAACTTACGCATTGACCCGAGCATGTTCTCCCATGCCGTCTCCCTCTCCTTTTCCTCAAATTCGCTGTATGAATGCATTAAGATTTCCAATTCAATTGGGGTGAAAAACGCAGCCCGACGCTTCCCCGTTGCCATGGTGACTCGTCTTATAGCTGTTGTGCACGCGCTTAACTCCAGGTGAAACTACTCCGAGTTGATAAAACTAACTCAAATGCAAAATTTGCACCAAGTTGCACTTTTATTTAGTGTTACACATGACTTCAGTTGACCAGAATAGTTGTTGTACAGTGAATGTGGTGTTTTTAGATGTCAGTATCAAGCAAATTACATCCACGTATTATTAACAACTCTTAGAATGACAAAAAGAATCGGATCGGTATCGGCCGATCCTCAAGGCTGCAGTATCGGTATCGGTATCAGATGTGAAAAAGTGGTATTGAGCCATCCCTAACTAAAACGCACCTGTCGCGAAACACACGCCACCGTCCCTGCAAAGAGGAGTCCGAACATAATTGCACTGCCTGAAGGTGCCACGTTCATCTGTTCAAGCAATTATATGCAAGTACACCCTGGGAATGTCCAACCTTCATACCGCTCTTTCTTAAGGAAACTTAAGAAAGCAAAATTCCCACGCCAAGTTTTTGTCAGCTTCTACAAAGGAGCGATTGAAAGCATCCTGACTGGAAACATCACAAATTGGCATGGGATGTGCACGGCCCAGGACAGGAAGACTCTGCAACGAGTGATTAAAACTGCCCAAAACATCATTGGCTCCCATCTACCAAGCATCAGTGATATCGGGGAGGTGAGGTGCCTGCGCAGAGCCAAAAGGATCCTAAAAGACAACACCCACCCCAGCCACAGCCTGTTCACCCTGCTGCCGTCAGGCAAAAGATACAGAAGTATTCGCTGCCGTACCACCAGACTACAGAGCAGCTTCTTCCCTCAGGCTGTGAGACTACTAAATGCACCATCTGCACTCCTCCATGTTTAATAATTTTATTTTCTATACAATCAATTAATCAATCAAGAGGGAAGATTGTAATGTCTAATGCAGCCACACCTTTTGAAACATAAAAAAGATTTTTCCACAAATATTTAGTGGGCAAGCTGGCAGACTCACATTCTTCCTACTATTTCTTTATTTATTAGTGGGCAACCTGTCTGCTTCTTAGTGGGCAAGCTGTCTGCTTGCACACTCACGTTATTCGTCTTTTTTATTTCTTTCTTTACCCTGTTTTTTTGGCGCATAACTTGTCCTACAGCTTTCGGTTTAGACCCACACAATGAATTGGGAAAATATGCGGCCCGATTGGGAATAGTGTGCTATTACTTTTATAAGGAATCCGACTCGCGGAATTCTCAAAATTCCAATTTTAGGGAAAATTTCAGCCATCCAAAATGAATGGCCAAAACTTCCGAAGGCTCCAGGGCGTCCATGCACCAAATATGAAAAATGTGCGTCTTGTGGAGAAAAAGCGGCGCGTCAATTTTCAAAGCGCTCCAATTTTGCGTTTTTCCGCAATTCCGTCGGAATTCCGGACGCAATACACACTAATGGTGTCAGCTAGAGTGAGTGACATCACGGCCAGAGTGCAGCAGCCCTGAAAAATCGTGTAAAACTTTGGTCTTTTACTCACTCCCCCGGCCACAATTTTCACTCCACATGCACAAATTCAGGTAAACTAGTAGGAAAACTAGTTGTGCTTTGAAAAATGTAAAAACAAAAGCAAAGTATCTTCAACTTTTTCAACGGTGACACTTAATGAAGCAGGAGTGTCAGCTCTCTCCCACATAGACTCCCATTATATCTGGAACCCAGAATCTGGGGAGAGAGGGAGAAACACACAGTTTTTGAACTCGCTGAATCTCGGGCATTTTTGGGAGTTGAAACATAATTTTTACACAGTTTGAAAGCCCAAAGCGTTACCTTTCTCATAATACCTTTTGTTTTCTGCTCGGAAACCGCGCACATCGCCCTGCACTGCTCTCCACTTGACTCCAATCCACTCGTACTATATCACTTTCTCTCTTTCTCTCTTTCTGTCTCACTCAGCTTCTGTCCTCATTATTTCTCTCTAAACTGTGTCTCCTCTTTCTGGTTGGTTGGGTTAACCCTCTAAAACATGAGCAATTTTTAAACTACCATAAAATTACCATACAATTAAACCCCAAATTTGCCACAAAATTACCAAACAAAAACAATCAAATACATTTAAAAAAGCTTAAAAAAAAAAAAAAAAGCAAGAAAAAAGAAAAAGAAATGAAAAATGAAAAAATAAGGGTTAGGACGTAAACTATTAACAATTTTGCAAAACATTTTGCAGAAATTACTGCCAGAAAACTATTAAAAATCTATGTTTAAAATTAAATACCAAAATTACCATTAATTTACCAAATAGAAGAAAAAGTGAATTTTCAGAGGGGGAAATTAAACCTTCCGAAGAGCTTTTGCATTCTTTTGTTGTTGCAGCAGGGAGGTATAATGACATCTCAGCTGTTACTTGTTCTTTTAGTCGTGTTTGCTCCATGCCATTGAACTTGTATGTACATGATGCAGAGGTGTTCAACTCTATATAAACAAACATTGACAAAATGGTCTACTAGGAAGCCAGTGATCTGAGATCACATTCAAATAGATTGATAATCAGGTCTATGTCACACAAAGATCATGAATGGTTTGGCCTCACATCGGGTGAATCAGGTCTCACACACACACACTCACACACACACACACACCATTGCTAGGCAATGATGTAAAGAGAATGAGAGATGTCTGGGAGTGAAATCAGTCTTTCAGCTGGCACTGTTTTGTAGAACAATGACCTGTGTTGCTTTTGTTGTATTGATGAAGAGGTCAGGAGGGCAAGGAACAAGGAAGGATAACGTACGTGTGTGTGTGTGTGTGTGTGTGTGTGTGTGTGTGTGTGTGTGTGCAGCAGAGAAAGTCAAAACCATTAGCCCAGAGGGAAGAGAGAAGGATGAAGGTAGCAGAAAGAGAGAGGCTATGCTGAAGAGCCAAGCAACTGAGACCCTTTACTTTCTGTGGATCCACAAACAGCAGGCTGCAGTGGGACTGATGCATAAACCCCTCTCACAGGAGTTCACCCTGTTGGCCTCTCACAGCCAGACCATGCTCAGTTTCATTTCACTTTTTACATTCAAAGAGGAATTCTACAGTTGCCCTGAAGTACAAATCACAACAAATAGGAAAACACAACAACAAATCAAAAAACACAATGCATAGAACAAAAAACCACAACAAATTGCAAATCAAATTAACAAAAGAGAAAACACAATGACACATCAGAAAACACCACAACAAATCGAAAATCACATCAAAACAGAGAACACAACCACAAAACACAACAACATTAACTCAAACCAGAAAAGGTAGGCACCTATTAAAAATGATCATCGCTAATTGGAAGCACTGCATTGGCCCTATTTTTGCCTTCAGTCCATTAGATCTTTCTTCTATACATCTATACGTCTTCAAAGTGCAATAATAAGTTAATAATAATTTGTCATTCAATCCATTTCTGGATTAAAGACCTTACATTTTTGCGAAACAGCTCCTACAGTTCTTGAGTGGAATTCCCTCTTCCACCAGTGTCATAAGGCCAAACAAAAAAATACCTTGGGTTCTGGTTCCTTGTCATTTAAGGGCATGAATAAGCAGGGAATTTATTTTATTTTATTTTTTATTTTATTTAGCATTTTAAGGATGGGTAGGGGGGATTTATTTTATTTTATTTATTCATGGGGAGGATGGGTAGGTAGGGATTTTATTTTATTTTATTCTTTTTTTTATTTTCGGAAGCAATGCATGGGTTGCTTTTTAAATATAATTAATTCAATATTTGCATAAGTTACCACCTTTTTAACGGACAGAGCAGCGTTATTACTAGCAGAGGGAGGGGTCTCTCATCACATCGCCTCACATCGCAGTGCTAGGTACCTGAAGTCGAATACACCCATCACACCCACCGCTGCTTGCTGCCTGCTGCCTGCTTGCTGCCTGACGGATCCCCCCCATGACGGATCCCCCATCATGCTTGCCTGCTGCACTTGCAAATCCACAATGGCACTGTTTCACCTCTTTCACTACATCTGCAAAGGTTTTCTCTTGTAGTCAGATTATTTTCGCTGGTGGTTTGCGAGGACTAATCACACACACCTTGCGGAAGTCCATTCTTTCCAGCTAGTGCTGTCGGTGGTGCGTGATTCCATGAAGTTATTTTCCAAAGTTACGTGAGAACATCACAAATAAGGCGCAACATAGATTAAAATAAAAGCCCTGCTTAACTTTTGACCAATGCCAACAAGGTCACACTCGGTCGCATGGTGCCTTTATTTTATTTTATTTTTTTTATTTTAGTTTTACACAGAAGCCTAATAAAATAACCTGACACGGGGCTTAAATGGGACACTTGGTCGGGAACCGGAACCCAGAAATTTTTGTTGTCTGGCCTAAACTCCGGAACACGTGCATTTGTTTACAAGCTGGATGATAAGGAACCAACAAAGAAGATGCCAAAAGGCGAAGAATTACAGGGTTTTACAGGAATATGATAATGCATATTTTTATTTGTTGTTACGTATGAACACTAACATAATTAAATGAGTAACAAAAAAAAAGGAAAAAAAAAATCTTAGTTTTGCTGAAATACTGCTTGCATTTTCAGCCCATATTGTTTGTTAAGCGTCTGAATGTGGAGTACTGTTGAGTGTGTAATGGAATAAAATGTTTTTGGCGACATGATATAGTCTACATTGCATATTAATGGACAATGCAATTTATAACAAGCTAGCTGAGATAGGATTACAAGGTTGCATGCAATGTTTTAAGGCTTACTTGGCATGAGATTGACAAAGACTGACAAAACTTTAACTGTGAGATGAATGTATTTGCATGCTAGCCTGAGATGGAACTGAGGTTAGAGGACTCTTGGACCCTGACAAAAACTGCAAAACTCTGTAAGTTGACAGTGATAAGGTGACAGCGTATGTCTCACCCCAGGAATCCCAGGTCTCTGATGCAAGCAATGTGCTAACTACAAACAACCACTGGCAATGTCATAACAAGTTTTTATCTTGAAAACCTATATTTTAAAGTAAAAATACATACTCAGACATTATTTTTTCTGTGTGGCAGTCAAAGACAACATGCTGCTAACACCTGGCGGGGGATGCTAACTATAACATTGTGACCCTGGAAAAATCAAGGAGGACGCAGGACTCCAAAAATATCTCTCTTGGCTTTTTACTGACAATGTTATGCAGCACATACAGAGAGTGAGAGTGGGTCACTTTCGGAGTCTTCCACAGGGGTTAGAGGGTCAGAGGCCCGGACCTCAGGGGACTGCACTTGTTACAGCATCACAGGAGATGGGGTGCTCACAACCTCAGGTGTACTGGGATCTGTATCAGGAACGCCACTTAGCTCTCTCTTCCTGATCTGGTCAACATGGCTCCTCACGACCTGTCCATTTCTGATGAGAACTGTACATGACAGGGGACCTGTGCAGCTCTCAATTGTTCCAGGGATCCATTTGGGACCATATCCGTAATTTCTTGTAAAAACTGGATTCCCAGGTGAAAAACTTCTGAGCTTGGTGTGTTTGTCATGATTAACTTTTTGTTTCCACTGTTTCTTTTCCACCTTAGACTTCCAGTCTGGGAGTAAGAGGTCAAAGGCAGACCTAGGCCTCCGCGGTATCAGCATTTCAGCCGGGGACAAGCCTGTAGTAGAGTGTGGAGTGATTCTGTAACTAAACAGGAATCTGGATACTTGTGCTTCCAAGCTCTCATTTAGTCCTTGCATCCTCTTCATCCCCTCCTTAAAAGTCCGAACTGCTCTCTCAGCCAATCCGTTCGATGAAGGATGGAAAGGGGCTGAAGTCACATGCTTTATCCCATTTTTAGACATGAAATCAGCAAACTCAGCACTCGTAAAGCAGGTAGCATATCACTCACCAACATCTGTGGCAATCCATGGACACTGAAACTTTGTTTTAGCTTTTCAGTGGTTCCATGAGTAGTTGATGTATTCACAGGATACACATCCATCCATTTAGAATGGGAATCAACCAGTACCAGAAACATCTTGCCCAAAAACGGACCCGCATAAAACACATGGAGTCGAGTCCAGGGCTTCTCTGGCCATTCCCAGGGATGTAAGGGTGCTGTAGAGGGAGACATGCTATTCTGTTGACACACATCACACTGGTATACTTCCCTCTCAACATCCTGATCCATCTGCGGCCATGAAACCAAAATCCTGAAAATTTGCCATATTCCTCTAAAGTATTCATCAACACTGGGATGGTATGTGTTGGTGGGCTTACATACACCAACACATCGTCAATGAATAACGCTATCTTTTGTACTCTTCCAGTCATATCTATTCCCTTTATTTCCTTCTTCTGTCTAATCCATTGACTCAATGGCTCTATAAAAACTGCAAAAAGAAGGGAACTTGTACTACAACCGTGTCTGCAACCCCGTTGCAGCACAAAGGGATGTGATAGTCCTTCATTTATTTTGATTCTGGCTGTTGGTTTATAGTACAATGTTTGTATTGTTTTAATGAGTGTCTCATGGAAGCGAAATCTCTGCATTACCTTATTTAAGAATGTCCAATGGACAGCATCGAATGCTTTTTCGGCATCCAACGCCAGTAGCACTGCTTCTATTTTTTTATTTACTATGTAACTCATAACATGCAAGGACCTCCTGATGTTGTCTTGCGCTTGCCTCTGCTTGATGAACCCTGTCTGGTCCACATTAATTATTTCCAGGAGAACTTTATCTATTCTTCTGGCCAATATAGAGGTAAACAATTTATAATCATGATTTAATACATTCACTAGCCTATAATTGGCACAATTCAAACTGTCCTTCCCTTCCTTTGGTATTGTAGAGATAATGGCTTCTCTCCATGAAGGTGGCATCTCTGACTTTTCCATTACCCAGTTAAAAGTCCTTAATATCATGGGTAGTAGTGGTTCCCAAAAAGCTTTGTACCACTCGTAACGTAAACGTAAACCCATCTGTTTCTGGTGCTTTATTTACCATCAGTACTGTAATGGCTGCATTCAATTCATCCAAAGAAATTTCGGCCACTAGGTGTCTATTTTGACCCTCTGTCACTGATGGTAATTCAAAAAGGACTGTATCTTATCATCATTTTTTATTTCCGGTTGTGCATATAATTTTCCATAATAATTCTCAAAACAGCCCTGGATGTCTTCTAATTTATGATAAATTGTATTTGTTTGGGAGTCCTGTATCTTATATATTCCATTCTCTGCCTGCTGTTTTCTTAATTTATATGCCAAAGAAACAGACTGCCTGTTTCATAATACTTTTGCTTTAAGAATATTAATTTCTTTTGTATATCTTGTGATTGAATCTTGTTTTTCATTTTTTGTCTTTCTCATTTGTTGATATTTTTCCAGGTCTTGTGACTCTTTATGTTCCCGCTCTAATTGTTTCAGTTCTGCCTGTAACCTATTCAATTTTTCCTGTCTCACCTTTTTAATAGAAGCAGCCTTGGTAATCAATCTCCCTCTCATTACAGCCTTACAGGCATCTAAAAGCATTGGCGGGGACACATCACAATTGTCATTCTCCAGTATATAGTTCTCAATTTCACTCTTAAGTTGTTCTTTCGTTGGGCCGGTTAATAGATTTGAATTCAGTTTCCAAAGGGTTTCCTTCTTCCCCTCCCCTATCCTCAGAGTTATATAGACCGGACTATGGTCCGATAGATCCATAGTACCAATTTCACACTTTTTACTTTTATGTCTATCTCTTTTAAACATCAGGAAGAAATCAATCCTTAAGAAGGATTTATGTGGTGGGGAATAATGGGTATAGTCTCTAACCAAGGGGTTAAAGTCTCTCCAAACATCCATAATACCTGTGTCTGTCATCATTGCCCTAATTTTCCAACTTACTGAGTTTGTTTGTGACTTATTTCCCCCTGTAGAGTCCATAGGTAACATTCTTTGGTTCAGGTCTCCTGCGGTTATAAGAATTCCCTGTGATTCTAATGTCATCAAATCAAACATTTGGCCATAAAATTCCCATTTTGACCCAGTTTGAGCATATACATTGAGCAAAGTCACCGCCGTGCCCTCTAATCTTCCCCTTATCAGTATATATCTGCCCTCCTTATCTTTCATTTCGAACTCCTTTTCAAAACTTAACCTTCCAGATATTAGTATTGCTAAACCTCTTCTACGGCCATTGTTATAACATGATGTGAAAGCATATTTAAAGCCCATCCTCTTAAGTTTAACCGTTTCAGCATCTGTCATATGAGTCTCCTGTAAATATGCCACGTCTGCCTCATCTTTTCTGAGTTTGTTTAGTATTTTACTCCTTTTTTACTATATTAAGTATGACATTGACATTATTATTCTTATGTCACCATTTCTAGAATCCATCAGAAATTAGAGATTCAGTTCCCATTATCCAGATCAAGTTGAGTTCCATATTGATAATAATAATAATAATAGCTGCCCCACCCATATTTCATTCCAGCTACAACCGTTGTCCCAACAGCTTGTCTTACTAAGGAATAATTTCTTGAATGTACATTCAAGATAAAAACGACCTCCCTAAATGAGGTAACCTTTAGTACCCTTTTTAAGCCAAAAGGCTTAGGGGGAAGAACTTCCTCCTGCACTGGGAGTAAAGGTTCCTCTAATATGTTGTCTATTAGATGCAACTTGGACTTTCTGCAGCATAGAGTGTACCCCGAACTATCATTACATCATTTTAACCAACACTGAGCCTGACCAAAATCCTCTTAAAGAAAAAAATATATAAATAAATAATTAATAAAAAAAATAAATTTAAAAAGAAGAAAAAAAAATTACTTTGACTCTAATAACTCCTTCCTTAATTAAAGCAAAAATAATAGCTTAAAAGCACCCTCAAAAAATACCTTTTATAGTATTCTGTCCCATCAACCAAGATAATTTGTTTCGGTTAATATTATAGTACATCAATATAAATACCATAATGCACTGTAGTGTGTCTACCTAGTTTTACTTAGAGAAAACTACCCATTTTTCAAGAGGGAGCTGTACATGAAATCGAAATTAAAATACACCAAAGAAAACCTCGGAAAAGCTATATATACTATATACTTTAAACCAAAAATATTTCGTTTCAGTTTATATTATAACACCTTATTAGTACTATATCAATGCCATATAATGCACCTAACTAATTAAACATTATGTTCCTTGAATTAAACATGGAATTTCCCTCAAAAAACATACCATTTCTCCCTTGACTGTGCCCCCTCAAGAAAGAAAAAAAATTTAATTAGTTAATTACAAAAAATGCTCTATTGCTTGCTCATTGTCCATAATTGTCCTTTTGGATGTTGGGACACATCCCTTGAGAAATAAAGAAAAACAATTACTCTGTTCCAAATCTATTTGTTTCTTATTAACTTTTACCCTAAACAAGCAAGAGGCAGAGAGAAGGGGGAAAGGAAAAATCAAACGAAAGGATCAGATTTGACCTTCATTTGCCCATCGCGGTGTCCACCTATCTTTCGACTATATGACCAGTTGTAGTCTTCATTCAAACGTCCTGGTAATCTTGCCGAAAGGCGCTCAGCTTTTCCTTAAAACCTGGCTTGGCTCTGGCATTTCCTCGTCCTTGCAGCCTCACTTGTCTGCCAAATCAAGCACTGAATCCTTTCCTTCCAGTTCTCTGGGGGTCTCAGCACCGTCACCTGGAATCCTCTCTCAGCCATATCCTTCCCCAACAACACCTATTTTGCTTCAGTATATGCCCTCCTCTTCCTTAGCTCTTCTTCAGCATAATCGTGATCCAGATTAACTCTTTGTTCAAGATAGAGGAAACACCTTTTCTGCCAGGCTCGTTGTAAGACATCTTCTTTTGTTTTATAACTTAGAAACTTTACAACAATGGACCGCGGGGACGCATCACTGGGAGGCACTGCCGCTAAGCTCCGATGCACCCTCTGGATCTGGAGCTCTCCTGTATTGGGTATCTCCAGTTTTTCTTTCAGGAGTGCCTCAATAAAGGTAATCATTGATTCTGAATTTTTTTCTGCACCCTCCTTGACCCCCTAGATTTGGATGTTCTCCCATTTTGAGCAACTCTCCTGGTCTGTCAGCCTGTCCTGGAGATGTGCCTGCAGTGTTAACAAATCTGTCATGGCATCCTCCATATTTTTGATTGTTGTCTCTGCGTCATCAATTCTTTGCTCAGCCTCCTCTATCCTCTTGTTGGTTTTATTCACATCTTTTTTAATTTCTTTTAGGCTAGCCGTGTTATCACGACGGAATTCTCTCAGTCCTTTGAGTATTGTAAACAAATCTGCCGTGCCTGATTCAGACACCTGTTGTTCCTCTCCCTTTGGCACCATCACACTCAAGTTGAACATGTAACGCCGATCCCTTCTTAGTTTTTTCTTGTGCTTTTTTTATGCTTTTGAGACATTTTCTAGTCCCCTTGGTCTCTTATATTGTTTTAAGTAATTATCTGCTCATGTAACCTCATATCTTTGGTCTTTTATTCAAGTTAGTCGGGAGAGTCCGCACTTAGGGGGTAGTTTTGTATGCCCCACCTCTGTTTGTCTACACTGTCAAGTGTATTGTCACCTTTAGTGGCAATGGTGGCATGCTGGTGGAACTCAGGAAGTGTGTCTTGCAGCTGCACATGGTTAAAGTCACCTGCAACCACATATGGAGCCTCTGGGTGTTTATTTTGCAGCAAACCGACAAAGTCATGTAGCTCCTTTAGGGCAGCGATAGCGTTAGCATGAGCGGGGGACCTAAACTGCAGCTATGAATACAGCTGTGAATTCACATGGCAGATTGTGGATCGGCATTTAATGATTAAATATACAACTGCTATCCAGCCACGGAGCAGTTCCTACACCACCACAGAACAGCAACATGAGCAGCAACAGTGCCACATTTAAAATGTATATAAGATACACACTGGAAATCCATTCAACTCAGGCAGATATGCTCTCCCCTTTGGAACTAAGACCTTGTATATTGTTTATTTTATCTCATGCCAGCATGGGCTCCCACCAGCATGGTTCCACAACTTGTGTAGCAAACTAGTAGTTTTCAGCGCTGGGGTTATGACATATTGTGCCAGCTTAATGTGTGTATTCACATGTAATAGACATTTTCTTTACAAGTGGCTCTGGGGTTGTAGTGAAATCAGGTTAAACTGATGTCACAACTTTATCCTCAGACCGAGATGAGTCATGCCCATGTGCCAGCCCCACCTGGAGGTGGGTCCCATTAGTTGCACACCAGCACAGCCTGAGCATGTTTCAATGAACAGCACACATACCAAAGGAATTCAGTGCTACTTAATATCATTAAGTAACTAGTTCCCCATGATGACGTGAGATGAAGTGTGTATGGAGTATAAGTAAAGAATCTACCCTGGGTGCCTTTTTAGAGGAAAAATCGAGTTAAATTAAATCTTTCCAGTTTGTAGCATGTAGTTTGGTAGGAGAAAGATGTTTCAGTGATCAACATCAACACCAATTTACCATCAGGTTTTGGTGTCAGTCCTTCCAAATCAAAGAGCAAAGGTTTCTTTCTAGAGCTGCCATTTTACACCAGCGTTCAACAGTCATACAGGAGGAAATCCACTGTGGAAGAGGAAGAGATATCAGATTCTCCACTGAAGGAGGCCTCAGTAGAGCAGAATGTACTGTGGATGTGTTTGAGTAATAGGAGTCATGCTGGAAACACAGCATGAACTGAGGTACTGTAGATGTAGATGAGGCAGACAAACTAGTAATATCTAACAGTGTATCCAAGGGTGGATTTTCCTTTAACCCTTTGAAATCTGAGCAAATTCACTTGATTTCTTTCCCCAAAAATGGGAAAAGGTAATACGCTAATTAGCAAATAAATAAATAAATGAATAAATAAATAAGCCTAACATTAATGAAAAAAATTGCAGAAAATTACCACAAAATTAGAAGAAAAAACAAAAGAAAGATTTTTTTTAAAAAAGGAAAGAAATGAAATGACCTTTTGTGTTTAAATTTGTGAAAGATGCCTTAAATACTTTCGCAAATATTTAAAGTGCTATAGTTTTGGTTTTTGTACTCCTTTGTTAACCCATTCTAGGGGCTCTAGTTTCGCAGACCTGGCGAGGCGGGGGCGTAGCGCAGATGCACTTCGCCAACTGGGTGTGGCCAGGCGGATTTTCCAAGTTTGGCACGCCGTTCTCGGTGGCGCAAGTACTCCGCCGTCCCTCCTACCGGCGCAAGGGAGGAGAGAAAGCGTGGAGTGGGTTTGACACAGCCGATTCACATTTAACCAATCAAATGAGCCCCTGTCCTCGCCTTTAAAATGCGCTGCGCGAAGGCGTAATGAAAGTTTACACAACTGACATGGAGGTCTACTGCCGCAGGCGGAGCGGAGCCCAGGAGACCCGTGCGGAGCGGAGACCAGCGAGCAGTGCGGACATGTCACCAAAACCTCACAGGCAGGCTTCCGGAATGTCAGGCACATGAACAATGCAATAAATACCGAAAAAAACACTATTCAATGCTACGATCACAATCAGCACATACATATATCTCCATATCAACTGTCCCGTCACAACTGATGTCAGATCAAAGGAGACTGGCACCGTTTGTGCTGATTGTGAGGTTTTGGTGATGTGCGCCAACTTGGAAACTGTTGGCCTCTCCCGTTTCACCGGTCGAAACTAGCTCTGCGCGGGGTTCGCCTCACTGCGCCACCCCACGCTGTGCCGGGAAACTAGAGCCCTAGGTCTCTGTTGCTTTGAATTATGTAATTTAACCACCCTGCACATACTGTAGATGTGATAGTGACTGATTCTGAAATGAAGGGCAAAACAAATTGTAAAATTGCAAATCAGAGCTCTACCTCCAGGACTTTGCCAGTGATGTACTTCTTGCAGCTCTCACACTGGATGCCATACATGGCATGGTAGTCCATCTCGCAGTAAGGGATCCCATCCCTAGTCAAACAAGAGGATAAGACAGGAGATCAGAAACAGTCAACTACACCCGGGATTTTCAAAGTATTTCATCTTCAGGACTGAGCAAATTCACTTGATGTCTTTCAAAAATATGCTGGGAATGAAAGTGACTGGGAAATTAGCAAGAAATGACCCAGAAAATTTCACAAGAAAATTCCCATAAAAATCAAACAAATACCGGCAATAAACACAAAAATTGACAAAATGACAAAATGTATAAAATAGGGACAATGTGAAACATACAAAAGTTCCATGACTGACATCTGCTGTTTAGATACATATTCATGTTCAAAGTAAAGAAAGATTGTCGTCAATCTCTGAAAAACCTCTAAGTTGAGCCTCTTGTGGAGTATTTAAGTTTATCTACCTTTAAATATGTCATAACACTTTCTATCCATTGAGGATGTGATGGTGGCTACTTGTAACAGCCTTCGTGCTAGGAGTGAGGAACCAGTGACAGTGAGACTTCGGTGGTGGAAGCTACCCTAAATATTGCAACTGTTGGGTCTGGCTGTATTTTTTTTTTTTTTAATCACAAATGTAGGAAAAGGTTTCAAAGATAGCAGTCCAGAATGGAACCAAGGCTGGCAAGTCCAAAACATGTGATAAAGGGTGGCTTCGTTTTGACAGCAATGGGAGCATATTGGGTCCGTTACTGGGAACATCTTTGCAAGTTTGCTTTTTGAGAAGTGGAGTCTGAATTACCTTAAATCGTACTAACTATCTTAATCTATTATTAATCTGCTTGTTTATGTTTAAAGTGTGACCTAAACTGGGACCATATTTTCAGAGCCATTTACATTATGGTTGACTGTCTGGCTTTTTTTGCTGAGAGGTAGTGGTGCACAAAGAATTGATGGTAATGACACTGGATTAAAAACAAACTGTTCCATCTCAGCCCATACTGGTCCTGTACCCTGATAGAAATTTGGTAAAAATTTGGTTAATGCTGCAGCCCAATAATAATGCAAAAATTTGGCTAGTGCCAGTCAAGCCGCATCCTTGTGTCTCTCTAGATATAATTCTCTAATTCTAGGAATCTTTTTGTTCCAAATAAAGTAAGAAATGGCCCATTAGACACAATGGGTAGCAAAGTGACATTCTCTTGTCTATAAAAATGAAATGAAAAATGAAATCAATTCTAGAATAAATCTGATGGGCTGTGGAAAAAACTTTTATTGCCTGGATGTTTCATACATTTTTAAGAAATCATTTACACATCAAGCCGATTTGCTAATGCCTTCAGATGGAGATTTTGATAACTCTAAAAAAGATAATACACAGTTAAAATCTCCACTTACTATAAGCTGATGGTTATTAGGGTCTAGGAGACATGCAATTCACTACATGCAGTTTGCTAAAGGAATTTCCCGTTGTCCAAGTTGGGGGCATATAAATTTACCAACACTACAGCTAAAGTGAACAGCTTTCCTTATACAGTTACAAATCTCCTATGCTTGTCTGTCAAACATAATATCTCTATGTATCAGGATGGCTGTACCTCAGTTCTTTGCAGTAAATTTTGAATGGAAATTTTTGGAAAAGCCACCTCTGAGTAGTTTATTAAGTAATCTATCTCTGTTTGGGGATGTGGTAAAGTATCGACAGTTCTAACTCAGCACAACTCACAATATTTTAAATATATCAAAACCTCAATTAAACAAACATAATAAGTGAGAAGGTTGAATAAGGTTGATCCTCTTGGTGTAGTCAGGTAGGATACATATTCTGTCACTATTTGGAGTAACAATCTCTTTTTTCTGTATGGCCTTCTTGATCAACAACTTCTGTTCCTGAAAGAAGTAGCATCGCATTACCAGTGCGATAAAGTGCAGTGTGCCCGGTCCAACAAAGGAGCTTTATCCAGCCCAAGAGAATCCTTAAGCACTTGTAGAGCGAATTCTGGAACATGTTTACCATCCTCTCGTCTCTCCTTCACAACAATTATGTGCAAGTTGCAGAGGTGCTATCTAGCTTCCAAGTCCTCATTTTTCTGCTCCAAGTTGGTAATGTTGCATTTCAACTGGGCCACCTCCTGTTGAAGGAAGGTATCCATTCACTGCTTCCTCAGTAGAGAACACTGAGGCTTCTTAGTTCTGTGGTCTTCATGTTTGACTGCTCCATCTCATTTATCTCATAAATTATTATCTTAACTGTTAACAGTGTTTTCTGATCTCAGTGGCTTGTGTTTCTGCCTCTCAAGAGTAGCTCCACTTTAAGTCTCCTCATCTCATGGACAATCGCCTCCAGCCTCCATCTTCTCGTCTGTGCTCTTCATGCTAGCTGCAGTCATGTTAGCTTCTTGTATCTTGTTGTGCGGCACGGTTTGACAAGTTTTAAACTAAAATTTGCAATGTTTTCTAGTGCAATTTTGTCTTTTCCCTTCACTTATAATTATGCAGAAACACTTTACACTGCTCAGAAATGTATTTTTGTTTGAATAAGTCAAGTTTGGTGGAGCACTCAGTAGGGGTGTACAGCCATTGCACTATTTGTATTCGGGTTCGGATTCGGGCTTTTAAAAAAACTTTGGATTCGTTATTTGGATTCGGGAAGAAACCGGAAGTGGGAGCACTAGAGGCTAACATCCGGTTTAGCTCTCGGCTAACTAGAACGGGAATAAAATACCATATTCATCCAAATATAAGACAATTTTTTTTCCATTGAAAACACCCTGAAAAAATGCCCTCGTCTAATATTGGGGGTCTAGGCAAATACACCTGTATTGTACTTGCATATGTAAACCAGTAGGTAGGCTCGATTACCGGCGAATGGCTGCATTGCGCAGTCAATAATCAACCGTGTTGTCTGTGTCACTGTCCGTTGTGCTGCTGCAGCCGCGTATGAACAAAAGTTGATTTATAATGAAAGGTATATATGGCAGTATGTGTGCGCCGCAAACCTGTCAGATCCGGCAGACCTGACCGGGTGGGCGCGGTACCAGCCAGTGCAGAGGCCGGCCCGCCTGATGCTGACCGGTGCCGCTGCCGGCATCAGGTGGCAGTCGTTTCACAGGGGATGTGACACTCAAAAAATTTATCCACCGTTTTATAGCTGCTTCTTTTCCCGTTATTGTCTATGAGAAAATGCTTTTTGTGTTGCTGCAGTGCTGCCTGCTAGTGATCTGTGCTGCTGCTCCTCTGTGATGACGTAAGGGACTGAGCCTGAGGGCTCTCACCAAAACCAAAGTGTGGCAGTGTCTCAGATAGATGTGATTGACTGAAAACACGCACCAACATGTTTTTTGTTATGTTTTGTTTTAATCTCTTGTAATTGGCTCAAAATCATGCTCAAAACACGCATCCAAACGTTTTTTTTTTTCTTTAGAAAAAAGCTCCCGAATAATGAGGAGAAACTTCGGACAGAAAAACTATTCGGGATCAAAGCATTATTTGTGTACTTCCGAATATCGGATTCGGATTCGGGTACATCCCTAGCACCTAACATGTAATTGCATGGTGTTGCTCAAACCGGAAGTTGCTGCAAGTGTCTAGATAATTGTGGCAACTGATAATGTAACAGCTGCTGGATAGTATAATACTAGATTATACTACTAATATAATGTAAGATGTTATAAATTCTAGCTCAATAATTTTTAATGTTTAATGTAATGTTTTAGGCCAGTGTTCACATGTTTAATGTTTTATTTGCTTATCTCTTTGAAACCAAAGCAAATTTACTTAATTTCTTTCAAAAACAGTAGAGTAAAGATGATGAGCAAATTAGTAAGAACTTGCCTGAAATTTTGAAATAAGTTAAATATTAAATTAATTTATTTTAAAAATGTGAACTACAAATTACCGTATTTCACCAATTAATCGCCCGGGCGTTTAATATGCAAAATCGACTTGGACCCCGGGCGTTTAAAAGAACCAGGCAGCTATTCGCTGCAGGCCTTTATTTATTTTTGCCCCAGGTCATTATCGTGATGACAGCTACTGTCCAACATATTTACAGTCGGTCGATTTAATATTACGGTACACCCTTTTGTTCTAACGTTAGCTAGCGCTCTTATTTTGACAGAAAACGGAAGTGCCGCACTGTTATTGTGTGGCTAACTGTTTACTTCTGCAAAAATAAGGTGAGTAGCCTTATTTTGGGTTACCTACATATAATGCAAATAATCGCCCCGGCGGATATTCGGGTGGGCGTTTAACATGCAAAATGCGTGCAGACCCCAGGCGTTTATAAGAACCCGGCGGCTATTTGCGGCCGGGCGATTAATTGGTGAAATACGGTACACAAAAACTGTTTATAAATATTATAAATACAGTTTTTTTTAAATTACAGTCACAAGAAAACGTGTGATTATCACAAATTTAGATTTGAATTAAATTACAACAAAGCTATCATAAATTTTTGTTTTAAAAAATATCCACTTAAAATCAACAATAAAAGAAACAGTGAAATTGTTAAGAGGGTTTCAAAGAGTTACTGTAAGTGCCACTAAGATGAGTGATAGTAGCAGTAGTGGTGGCGGTAGTACTAGTACTAATACCAGTAGTAGCAGTAACAGCATTAGTAGTAGAAATAACACTATCAGTAATAACAGTGTGAGTTTTACGAGTAGTAGTGGATTTCAGATTGACTTACTTGCTGATGTACTCGGCATTCAATACTTTGTTACAGACTTTACACTTGAAGCAGCCCAGGTGCCAGTGCTTGTCCAGAGCCACCAGAGACTGCTCATTCTTAAACTCTTTACCACAACCACAGCAGTCTGCAGAAAGAGAGAGGTCAGAGATCAGCTGGATGTAAGACAAGAAGATACAGGGCCACAACTGTTACCTCTAAGCCAAATGACAAATGACAAATACATAGGCCCTTTCCTCCAAGAAGCAACTTGTTCTGTTCCAGTTCATGAACTGGAAACTTGAAAATTTTAACCTTTCTAAGCATTTCAACCAAAAATAATTTTTTCCACCTGGATCCAAAAAATTGTAGGACCTGAAGTGGTAACCATGATGACAAGAGTGGTCTTGTATTATTCTACATGGAAAGATGAAGACGATGGAGAAATCAAATTGCATGCAGTGGTCTGCAGAAAAAATAAAATGATTGCTTTCAATTTGGATATGTCCTGAATTTCAATAAAAGACTGAAGGGAGTACTAGAAAAAAGTAAAATGTATCTCAAAGTTCCTGAAGAGTTCCTTACAATTTGGACGTCACCTGAATTTCAGGAAAAGATGAAACCCTGGACAAAATTACCAACATGTTGAAAAAAATGAAGAAGGACTAAAAAGGACTTCAAATGACCTGTTGAAAAGTGGTGCTGGACAGGATAATATAGCTTAGTCTTATGAACTCCTCAACAGCACGCTGGGCCATAGACCAGCAAATCAGCAGACTGGGCTAAATTCAGCCACAGCAATGCTGGAGTCAGTGGCCAGTGACCCGGTGACACCCCCATCACAATGGTTCCACTCAAACTGGTGCAAAGGTGGGACAGTTAGTTAGTCCCATGGTTCAAAGAATCCCAGATGGAACCAGTTCAAGAACCATAATTGTTTTGATCAAAAACAAGAAAGAAACAAGTAAAGTAAAATCTGACCAAATGGAAAATGGTTTCATAATATCAGAGTCAGACAGTATGAGGACTTACTGTGCACAGCCTGGATAGGTGCAGGGCTATTGGCAGGAAGAGGCAGGGTACACTTCTGGCAGATACACTCCTTTCCGTTAAAAGTCACTCGGTCACCAGCCGGGAATGGCTGTCTGCAAACAAACAGAACAAAAGGAAAAAAAATGTCACATTCATCTACCATCTGAATGATTTTAACTGTACTGATATGCAGTTACACATTCTTACACATTCCTACAGAAACAACACCAAAACATTAAAAAGGAAAACATGAATGTCCCTTGGCTGTTTGCAAGTGTTGCTCTGATGCTATCGGTGGGCTAAGTACAGAAAAAATGACAGTTCCTTGGCAGGGCAAGAAGCTGGTCTACTGCCATATGTGGCTTCCTGCAGCTCGAATATGTGACATAAAAGCTGCTATCACACTATTACTGCCAGCAGGTGATGGAAAAATACATCCAGACAGACAGGGACAGGCAGAACAATCTAATACACTGTGTGTATTTTTTATCCATCTATCTATCTATCTATCTATCTATCTATCTATCTATCTATCTATCTATCTATCTACCTAGAGTGCATTCAGACAGTATTCAGACCCCCTTCACTTTTTTCACTTTTGTTATGTTGCAGCCTGATGCTACAATTGTTTAAATTCATTTGTTCTCTCAATAATCTACACTCACTACCCCATAATAGGATAGGATATCTCTGTACTTTGCTCCATTCAGCTTTTCCTCAACCCTGACCAGTCTCCCAGTCCCTGCTGCTGAAAAACAGCCCCACAGCATGATGCTGCCACCACAATGCTTCACTGTTGGGATGGTATTGGGCAGGTGATGAGTGCTGCCTGGTTTCCTCCAGACATAATGTTTGGAAATGAGGCCAAACAGTTCAATCTTGGTTTCATCAAACCAGAGAATCTTGTTTCTCACAGTCTGAGAGTCCTTCAGGTGCTTTTTTGCAAACTCCAAGCAGGCTTTCATGTGTTTTGCACTGAGGACAGGCTTCCGTCTAGCCACTCTGCCATAAAGCCCAGATTGGTGGAGGACCACAGTGATGGCTGTCTTTCTGGAACTTTGTCCCATCTCCACACAGGACCTCTGGAGCTCAGTCAGTGACCATTGGGTTCTTGGTAACCTTTCTTACTAAGGCCCTTCTGCCACAATTGCTCAGTTTGGCCGGGCGAGTTTGGCACAACCAGAGTTCTGGTTGTGCCAAATTATGGAGGCCACTGTGCTCTTGGGAACCTTCAGTGCAGCAGTATTTTTTTGTTGCCTTCCCCAGATCTGTGCCTTGCAACAATCCTGTCTCTGAGCTCTGCAGGCAGTTCCTTTGACCTCATGGCTTGGTTTTTACTCTGATATGCATTGTCAACTGTGAGGCCTTCTGTAGAAAGGTGTGCGCCTTTCCAAATCATGTCTAATCAATTCAATTTACCACAGGTGGACTCTAATCAAGGTATAGAAACATCTTAACAACCATCAAGAGAAATGGGAGGCACCTGAGCTAAATTTCAAGTGTTGTTGCAAAGGGTCTGAATACTTAAGTCAATGCGATATTTCACTTTGTTTTTTTATAAATTTGTCAAAATTTCTAAAATTCTGTTTTCACTTTGCCATTATAGGGTACTGAGTATAGATTGATGAGAGTAAAAATGAATTTAAAAGATTGTAGCATCAGGCTGCAAAATAATAAAAGTGAAAAAAGCGAAGGGGGTCTGAATACTTTATGAATGTACTGTATATACAGCTTTTATTTTTAAACAAAATTCATTTTATTTCTTTTTATTTGTAATTTTTTATGTATTTATTTTGTCTACAAATGTTTCTTTTTGTGTTGGGGGATGGAGGGATGGGCTTTGTATTTGTGAAAAAGAAATAAATTTTATACTTTTCTGGTTCATTTTTTGGTCATATTTTGTATTTTTGAAAGAAATCAAGTGTATTTGCTGAGGTTTCAACAGGTTAATCAAAATGAATTAAGTCTATATAATATAGGTAGCATAAACATATTCTGTGTCTGTATAAAGCATTTCAAAGGTGTTTTAGTATCAGCTAAATTATATTCTCCATCAAACTGAGATAATTACATGGAGTGGTAGAGTAATGTACAGTGGATACAATACAACACAATGGATACACTTGAAACCAGTTCGGTGAAGCTAGACCTATTGAGAGTGCCCACAGTGTGCATCACAGCACCACAGTTTGAAGAGCTTAACCAGGACAACATTAACCAATTTGTTGCTGTGGAGGAAATTCAGACACATAAAACTGAGTCAACCAAGTCCTGTCTAACTAGCTTTCCTATGCTAAGTGAGCCTGCAAGCTAACTGCATCAACTGTAGTGTTTGGTCAGTAGACACAGCATGCGTGCTGCAACTAGATCACGTGGGGAGACCAAATTAAAAAGCATAGAGCAATAAGGGCCCTATCTTGTGCTACCCGCTACCCGCTGCCACTACCTGCTACCCGCAAATTGCGGATTTAGGAACTTCCGCTATCCCTAAGCGGTATCTTGCGCCCACGCTACCCGCTATCCATTATGCCGACTCCGTTAATTGCGCCTGGAGGTGTGTCTGTGGGCGTGTTTCATGTGCTACCCCTAAAGTTTGAGCTGTTATGAGAGCGCGACCAGGCGGCTTCAATGCATGCCCTGACGGAGCCTCGCCACGCACACGGTCGGACTGATACCGGGACGCCGCTGGAATGGACTGAGTATATTACTCATATAGACTGTTTAGAGGAAAGACTGTTTTAACTTGGACACTTACACCAGCACGTTTTATTGTTTTATCATAAGCTAGCAGCTGTGCTATATTTTTATTTTTAATATTTTATTTGCCCAATCTACCTTGTCAATAAATTAGTTTACACATAGTTCCACCTCTGCCTCTTGTGTGTTTGTGGTGTGACCCGGGCATTTTACTCAATCAGTACAACCTTGTGACACGTCCACTTGGACACATGTGGCTCCACCTCCCAAATTAACTCGCCTATAATATAATATATAATATGTATATATATAAAGCCAACTTGCTTTAGCCTCAGTAGAACCCCTGAGAAAATCTACCTCCCTCTCTCCATCACGGGTTTAGGATTTAGGATTTAGGGTAGCGCAGCCTGCCCTTAAAGGCAATGGCACCTGGCACACTGATTGGTGTAATTGGCGTAACGCCCAAAACACGCCTATGCATAATGTAGCGGGTAGCGCAGGTGTTTTACGGATAACGGGAGGTGCGCAAGATAGCAACTTTTGCGGGGGAACGCCTCTTGTGCAATGCTAAATCCCTAAATAATGGGTTTAGGGACTTTGGCGCAAGATAGGGCCCTAAGTCTGAATCAGGTCAAAATGAATGAGAGACAATATCATCAGTTCTGTTACTTTATATAAATTAAATAAGAAAAATTTTACAAACCTATGGAGCATTGTCATTATGACAAAAAAAAAAAAATCCATCTGTTTCATACATGACACAGATGACAGTTTTGCACCAAGACATACTACTAACATACTAACCCAGCCACTCAAAAAGAGGTCCTATGAGGTTCTAGAGCAGTGGTCCCCAAACTACGGCCCGCGGGCCGGATACGGCCCGCCTCCACATTAGGCCCGGCCCCCTGAACAATACCAGAGACGCATTATGATTTTTTTTTTTTTTTTTTTTTTTCAGTCTGACCACGCGATCGAGACTAATACACGCATAGAACGTGACAAGCCTACTGGAACCTACAAAAGGATTATAAGGAAGGAACACAAGGACTTTGAGAGACTGCTCATATGAGTCATTTACGCAGTGGCGGTTCTGCCTATGTTGCCGCTCTAGGCGATATTACTGGCTTGCGCCCTTTCATGTTACTACTCCAACCGGGGCAGCATCAGTCGGCATCAGGCGAGCCGGCACTGGCCGGCATTAAGCCGCTCACCTGTCAGATGCGGCAGACCAGACCGGGTGGGCGCGGTACCGGCCCGCCTGATGCCGACTGATGGTACTGATGGCATGTGCGGGTCAATACGGTAGTCTAGAACAGTGTTTCCCAAATACTGGGTCGTGACCCACATGTGGGTCGCATGAGATTTTATTTGGGTTGCCAAATAAATTTGTAGTATTTCTTCCATGTCCAGTCTAGCCTATTTAAGATCTATATCTGCAGTACACCTTTTAGCCACATGAGGGAACTCGTTGTTATTTTTACATTTTTTTTTTTTTAAACCATACTCGCACTTTCCGCTCAGATCACCAATAGTGTGTTTCCGCCATATTTTCGCCGTAATTCGTGCGCTGCCAGCCACAATGGATGCTTGGCTGATCAAAAAGAGAGCCCCGGATAAAGACACTACTACCCAAACTACCACATCCGAGGGAAGCTGGGGTAAAGCTGAACGTGCACCGACCTCGGTGGGGAAAACAAAACAGAAAAAAGACCAGACTGACACTGCTAGCCAAACTACCGCCCGTGATGGAGGCCAGCCTGAGGGTGAAGTCAACCTGCAACCGGTCTCATTCAGCCCGCAAGTGACGGCACAGGCGTTGATGAGCCGCCCACTAAGAAGAGAAAATCTGTGGCAAGGCCATACAAAGACTATTTTTTGAAATATGGCTTTGTTAATTGCTCCAATCCAAACCAGGACCCACGACCAATGTGTGTAATCTGCAGTGAAAAACTCGCAAATGAGAGTTTAACATACTGTCAGTAGCAACAAACAAAATTATTACAGTTAAACAAAGTTATCATTTGTCAAGCAATCTATATCTTTTTGAGATGGCTGTTTTACCTATTCAAGATGAAGTGATGTGGTAATGGCACTAAAAATGGCCAGAAATGGCAATTTATGTACAAGTTCGCTCTTGTGATTTATAGATAAAGCCTACATTGTGATTTGGGTCGCAGTGGTTTGTCATTTTTAAAAAATGGGTCCCCAGAAAAAAAGTTTGGGAAACACTGGTCTAGAAAACTGGCGATTTTTTTTTCTTGTGCGCCCCCAAGTAGATTGCGCCCTGGGAGGTTGCCCACACTGCCCATAGCAAAAACCGTCCCTGCATTTAAGTAAGAGATTCTGCTCTGACAACTAAGCTGAACTTTTACCTGTTAAGATTGTGCACGGCACAACAGAAAGTTAATGTTCCATGGACTTTGTTTTCTGTGAAGAACCCAGAGAGGGTTATTTGTTATTATTTATTTCATAAATAGTGTTATTATATATTTCCTGACTTTATTTTTTTCTGTGAAGAACCCAGAGAGGGTTATTTGATTTTTATTTATTTCATTAATAGTGTAATTTATTTAATTAATACTGTTATTATTTATTTCCAGAGTTTTTTTTTCTGTGAAGATCCCGGAAAGGGTTATTAATATTTGGTTATGTGTGGCTTTCTGGAAAACAATCAATGTTTACATTTAGGCACCCCTGCGATCGTCACACTTTTTCTGTTACAAACTGACCCTCAGAACTGAGGGAGGAGGAGTTCATATAACTCCTCAAAATAAACATTTTTATCTTATTGCACAAGCATTAATGTACCAGTGGCTAGCTTAAATTAAATTGGCTAGACCCAGAAAGTAAGCAGTTCAATATGGCTGCACCACCAAGCAGTCTCTAGGAAACTAGCTTATACCTCAAATGAATTCGCAAGAAACTCCTTCAACAATAAACCAGTACAAAACATCATTTTTTTCATGTAACATCTTTCATATAACATCACAGTAACACAAGGAAGCATTGCTAACATGTTTTGTCAAGTTTACAGTGTTTTGTGTGCAGGGGAATAGTAATCAGAGAGTAATGAGGAAAACCACACACAGCTCTGTCATACACTCATCTGTACTGAATGAGGAAACAGAGCATCCCTGCGTTCCAAATCGCATACTTATACTTTTTACTTTTAGTATGTACTGCAGCTGCCCTTTCAAAGTATGTAGTTTAGTATGAAATATGCATGCATATGCATACTATTGGGACACACTACATACATCATCCCTGAAGTCCGGCCCTCTCGCTCACTTCCGCCGCCGTCCGTAGCGGCAAATTTGAATGTTGTTGTCAAAATGCTGGTGCTGTTTCATACTGCACTGTCCTCTGTCATATTTATTATCTTCTGTCTTCCTGTCGCTTCTGCTGTCACTGAGCGAGTTTTGTGCGATATATGCGTTTTGTTGTCGTCCGTATGTGGGCGTGGCCTGTACACGCAATTCAGTCAGTGCAACGTAACGTCCGCTGCACAAAGGATTGTGGGTCAGAATGGCCAGAGCAGCATGCTGAAATCCATACTGCGAAATCTGACCGGATGTAGTAGAACATCCTGGTACTCTTGGCATACTGCATCTGGCATACTATGTATTGGGACACACTAAATCTTTTTTTTTCCCTACTAAATACTATGATAGTATGAGTACTGGAACGCAGGGCAAGTCTCCCCCTACCGGAGCACTAAGGCATTACCAACAGATCACTGAACAATCAAGGCTCTTCATCACCTATCTGTCTCTAACCCTAACCAATTTTATTAGCAACCAATAATGAAACCAAATGTTATGAACAGATGATATTAACTGTAATAAAGAAGAATGAAATTAACCTTGCTGGGTTTTTTTATATATGAATTAAAATTTTCAGTTGGAGGAGATTAATTATTTTTGTCTGTCACATAGTACCCTATCACAAAGACACATACGTGTTGCTCAAACAAATAAGCGTCATGAAGTTTTATTGGTAGAAGAAAACATATGTCCAACCAAATTAAGTGTTGGGGCCGAGGTGGGACGGGTGGTCCTCACTTTGTCCAGAAATGCTGACATAAGTAGCCCCCGAGTTGACTGTATCAGTTCTTCCAGTCTCTGACCAAAGTGAATTGCCAGTTTAGAGTGAGGCACTCTGGGTATCTGAGAATTTCAAAGCAATGTCTATGAACAGGGAGTTCAGTTTATTCTCAGAACTCCTCAAATGAAGAATCTTTTCTAAGCAAAAAATTTGCACAACAAGTGCATTAGGATTTCAGAAAAAAAAAACTTTTTAAGAGCAGCTATTTTGTCATGAAATAGGAGGGTAAACACAGATGATACCAATGACATTAATTATATTACTGTCCCATTTCTGTCCCCTAAATTGAACAGAACCTAAATTAATGTTTTGAGTGACATTTATGTTTACCCTCCTATTTCATGACAAAATGGCTGCTGTGAAAAGAATCTATTGTTTGTGTGAGGATTATGTAACACTTTACATCAAAGCACACAAGTAGGGGTCACATTACAAACCTCAAATACCAACCACACTAGAACATTCTGAACCCAGTATAATCATGGGCACAGAGATACCTGTATGACAAAACCAATACACACACACACACACACACACACACACACACACACACACACACACACACACACACACAGCCATGTACATGCATTCTTAACTGGAGACAGGTGAAAGTGACTGTGTGACTCGTGTGTAAGCATGTGCATTCCTATATTTATCCATGTATGTATGTTATGGATCATATGTTCCTCTCTCACAGGTACATCATACAAGTTCTGCTATTCACGGTGTGACCCGCTTACAAATACACCAATGCTGCACTGTTTCTTTTACTATAAAGGGAGTATTTAGTTCAGTAAATTCTAGTTTTGAACAGTTAGCTGGTACAAGGTGTGATGGCAATGTTTAGTGTTGATCTTCTCCACAACACAAGACACATGCTTTTCATATTTGGTGCGTGTACACAGGTCAAAAGTTCTGCGCCCTGGAGGATTCCGAAGTTTTGGCAATTCATTTCGGTTGGCTGAAATTTTCCGTAAAATTGGAATTGCGAAAATTCCATGAGTCGGATTCCTTATAAAAGTAATTTCCAAACGTCTCCCAATGGGGCAGCACATTTTTCCAATTCATTGTGTGGGCCTAAACCGAAAGCTGCGGGAAGAGTAATGGGCCGAAAAACGTACAGAATAATAAAGAAAGAAATAGTGGGAAGAACGTGAGTGTGCAAGCTGCCAGCTTGCCCACTAATGACCTCAGACACCAAATTCAATGAAAATTCAGCATTCAAATCTTGACTTAATGATTATTGCTATTAATAGACATTTTGTCAGTGTGTGCAGACAGCCTCAACACCCACTCATCCACATGTCTCCATCTGTTTCACTGTAACAATTGTGACCAAATGTTTGATCCAAATGCTTTAATCCAACAGTTAACAATTCAAGCAAAATAATTTATCAATGTTAATCTTGGTAGATGTTAATCTAACATCTATGTCTTCATGCATCCTGCTCTGTTTTCAAGGATCTTGTGGCTCTGTGCTATTGGACGAGGTTCAGCACCTTGCTCATGTTGTCATGTTGATTGTGGTTAGTGAGAGGGAGAATTACTCCTTCATTTCACCCACCCAGACAATTACTTTGTCTTTTTCACCCTTTGAAATTCAGGAGCCTGGAGAGATTTTATTTACCCATGTGAATGTTTTTTTTTTTTTTTTTTTTTTTTTTTTTTTTTTAATTTAAATTTTTATTTTTATTTTGGGGACTTTCTTTCTTTCTTTCTTTCTTTCTTTCTTTCTTTCTTTCTTTCTTTCTTTCCATCTTTCTTTCTTCTCTTTCTTCTTTTTGTTTTTCAGAGTTCAAAGTTTCAAATTGTTTTCCTAGTTTGAGATTTTTGTGGTATTTTTATGGCAATTTTCTTGTAGTTCAATTTTAAATATATAATGACAAATAATGTTATAATAAAAATAATTATGATTGTTTTCTTGTATTTTAGGTGATTTCTTGGTTGTTTGTTTTGGCAATTTGGCAACAGCCTTAATTTGGCATTTAATGCTGAAAAGGTTCTATTAATGTGAATGTGAATGTACTTTAATTTTAATCCCACCGGTCCTACCTGTATTGACCACTAGGGGGCAAGCTGACTTTTTGTTTTTTGTCTTTGCAGTAAACAGACAGCAGATCTTACTTGCAGGAGGCGCAGACAAAACAGCGGGGGTGATACGTCTTGCCAAGAGCAGAAACCACCTCGCCCTCAATGAAGTCCTGGCAGCTGAAGCAGCGAGTCCCGTACAGCCGCTGGTAGTCCAGAGTGCAGATATACTCCCCCTGCCGCACAAAGAAACCACCCTGGGCCAGATCACAGCCACACACTAAGGTAAGGGTGTAGGGAATGAAGGATGGAGGAAGTAAAAAAGTGAGAAAAGATAGAAGATGAAGATGAAACATGTAGGAGAGAGAAAACAGAAAGGTAGAAAGAAAGGAAAATAAGAATAGAAGAGAGAGAGAACAAGACAAGGAAGTAACAAAAGCGAGCGAGGGGAACAGAGAGGAGGAACGAAGGAGGGAAGGAGAGAGGAGAGAAACAAATTTCATTTAATGCTACTGAAATAGTATTTTTATAGTAGTTTATAGAGCTTTGACATACAAGTCTTTGGCACTCCCACGTCTAATCCACCACTTACATCCGTCAACCAAACATGGCGCCAAACTGCAACATGGTCATCGTCATGTTGGTTTGTCCTTGTTGTATCTTTTGGCTGGTTGGCATGAAAATTTTATGAATTCTCCCTTAACTCAGGAGCAACCTTTCTACAAGGTTTCATGTAAATCCCTTCAGAACTTTTTGAGATATCTTGCTCACAGACAGAAAGACCTACACACCAATTACATAACCTCTGCGTTCTGATAGTACATTCAAAAGTGAAAACTAAGTAAGATATGTAAAAGACATGCTTCAAACATCTTGAAATTTGTTTAATGTGATGTCTTTTGTTTATTAATTTTTCTATCATATTGGTTTTACCATCCTTTTGTTTGCAGTTGTGGTACCTTCTGTGTAAAATAGATAGTAAAAAAAAAAAAAAAAAAAAAAAATATATATATATATATATATATATATATATATTTATATAGTCTATATTTCAATTGTTTTAGTAACTCTACACTTTACTGGTTCAGTAACAGTGATTAATTTAATTTTATATTATGACTAACTTTTGAAAAGGTTAAAATGCTTGTAAAAGTGAGGTATATTAATTTATACTATAATTACTGAATGAATGATTGTTTATTTGTGAATGAGACATACAAACGAAAAGGATAGGTAAGAAGCCAAAGGCTTATGGTAAAACTCCCCCTTGCAATTATTAGTAAATTACATTTACAATCAATCATGGTGTTAGACAAGATCATTAGGCTACTTATATATATATATATATATATATATATATATATATATATAAACAAAGATAAACAATGAAAAGCGAGAAATTGATAACTTAGATGCTCTCTGCTGCTCCCCCCATTGAGGTTTATGCAGAGACTGTCAATTCTTGTTGCTGAAAACATATTAATACTAGTATCATGACATGGTAATACCAGTCCTGCATCCTTAAAGAAGTATGGAGACTCACAAAAGTGTTCATGCTCTAAGAAGAGTAAAAACACATAAGAAAAAAAATCTTGACTCAGGCTTTCATAATTCATGCATCAAAGGGTTAATCTCATCTGGTAATCCAGTCCATAGTTTCACTCCCTTAACTGAAATACACATGCTCTTTAGCGTAGTCCGTGCCTTAGGTTGCTGGAAGTTTAGTGTGTGTCTATAGTCATATCTCCCTTCTCTTTCTTTAAACATTTTCTGTAGGTTACCAGGGAGCAGATTATTTCTTGCTTTGCAGGCTATCTGAGCCATTTTCAGTTCAACTATGTCCAAGAAAAAACAGTTCGTTGGTGTGATGGGTGTATCCAACAATATGTACAATTCTTATAGCCTTTTTTTGCATGACGATGAGGGGATTCAAATTGCTTTCATAAGTGTTTCCCCAGGTTTCAACACAGTGCGACAGATATGGTAGTAGTAGAGTGCAATAAAGCGTATACAAGGATCTCAGCTTTAATACATGTCTTGTTTTTCTTAAGATGCCCAAGCTCCTAGCCGTTTTCGATCTAACAAAGTTTATGTGGGGTTTCCAACTCAGGTTTTGGTTGATTATGACCCCCAGAAATGTATACTCCTGGACTCTTTCAAGTTTTACATTCTCAATGCTTAGCTCTACTTGAGTGCTAGGGTGTACCTTCTTATTGCCAAATAGGATAATTTTAGATTTGCTTATGTTTAGTGAAAGCTTATTACTATCAAACCACAGTTTCAGATTCTCTAGTTCTACTATAATAACCTGCAGCAACTGGTGGAGGTCCTTACCTGAACAAAAAATATTGGTGCCGTTAAACTCCTTGTTAGAGAACAGCAACTTGTGCAAAAAGTACTGAAACATTGAACAGTTGGACATGTGCATTCAAAAGTTTACAGAAGGTCACATTAAGTTCACCTGTAAAGGTTATAATGCATTTTAGGTTCATCCTGAAATTTCACCCGAAAGCCGAATATCCCTAACTTTTTGTGAGTAGTGTATGAGTAATGGGGTCAACTATTTCCATAATGGCTTTCATCAGTAGATATCTTATTTTTTTAAATTCTTAACTATATCAATTATTTCTTTTCTAATTACATCATGTAGGAAGATTGTGAATGGGTTCCTATCAATTGTGTGTTTGGAAGTAGCTCCCCCCTGTGGGGGTTTTATTTTTTTCGCCAAATCCGGCTCCACACTGACAAAGAAGTTATTGAAGCCCTCCACCACATCAACCATGTTGGTTATGTCCTTTTCCTTTTCAGTGAAGTCATTAGGATGATTTATTAGTAGAATTTCTAATAATTTTATTAATTATGTTCCATGTGCCTTTGCTATCATTCCTGTTATTTTCCAATAAATTATTGTAATACTCTTTCTTACACTTTCTGATAATATCAGTTAATTTATTCTTATATCTTTCATATTTAATTTCTTTCTCACTAGTTCTATGCTTTAAAAAGTCTCTAAATAAGGTGTTCTTTTTTTTTTTTGCACGCATTCAAAATTCCTTGTGAGATCCAAGGCTTGTCTGGAGTGTTTGATTTTTTACCCGACCTACCTTGTTACAAAACCGGGCAGCTCTTATCGGATAATTCCAAAAATTTATTTAAGAAACCTCCATAGGCTACGTCCACGTCAGCGGCTTCATACATGTCACTCCATTTTTCTATTGCCAGTTCACATTTAAATGCATCTATTGCGTCATCTGTGCGTAATCTCCTGCTTATAGGTCTAGTCATTGTGTCCCTCTTCATCTGGCCTTCCTAATCAAACATTACAAAAACTGGTAAATGGTCTGTTATGTCATTCATTAATAATCCACTGATTATATTATTAATTATGTTGTTAGTAAAAATATTATCTATTAAAGTAGCAGAGTGTGAAGTTATTCTGCCTGGCTTGTTAATGACAGGATATAAGCCATGTACAGCATGTACATGGCCCCCGTAAGTTCATCTATCATAAGTTGCTTGTTAGGATTTAATAGATTAATATTAAAACTGCCACAAATGAAAGCAACCTTCTGTTCGGCTTTTGTCAGTAAGTCCTCCTTGTGTCTCTGAAAGTAACAATACATGAGCTGGACGCCCTATAGACGCAACTGACCAAAATATTCTTCTGTCTTTCCATGCATATCTCCACCGTATTGCATTCGCATAAACCCTCAATATCAGTTGTCATTCCTTCCACCACCTTGAATTTTAAATGATTCTGAATATATAGAGCTGTCCCGCCTCCCCCTTTGTTTGTTCTATTCATATATTTAAAGTCATATCCATCTAACTGAAGATCCGTTACTCCTTTTGATTCTTAAATCCAAGATTTCGAAATGGCTATCACAGAAAAGGGTGTGGTGAACTGGCTTAGATAATCTTTAATATGTTCAAAATTTGCGTATAAACTTCTGCCAGTGTATAATTGAGAATCGACTAGGCCCATCTTCATCATTGACTTGTTCGTCTGTATAGTAACCACAGTTGATTTTAATGTTCTTGAAAAAATTACTTTCAGGGTCTATGTCTTGTTCAAAATCATGCATATTTAGGTGTAGTGAATAACCCAGCACACAGCATCAAAATAGCAGAAGGATAGAATAATCCAGCCCACACCATCAAGATGAGCGCACAGCACACAGCAACAAATAATAGAGATAGAATAATCCAGCACACACCATCAAAATAATAAGATAATAATAGGAGTGATACCAATAATAAATCGCTTCCCTTATTGGCCTACAGTTCACAAAACTATACGAGGAGGTACAAATGTCCATTGGCTGGTCAGTCCGTAGCCACACCCAGCACACAGACACAGCTCTTATTGCTGACTGGCATCTCCAGCATCGAGTAGAGGTCTTGCTATCACAGGGGCATGTGAAAGAGTTTGTTCTGGATGAGGGCGAGGTGTACAGAGATGACCAGAATTGTAGTTGCAACAACACTTTTATTTTCTTCTTGCAAGATAAGGTAGGTTCAAAAAATAGAAAAGGGAAAATCAACAAACTCACATTAAATGTTTATCTCCAACAATCAGAACTGCTGTCTTTCCTAATACACTGTAGGGCAAAGCTTGCAAGAGCATTGTGCCCCACACCATCCTCACTCTTCCCTCATTCAAGGCAGACTGAGCTTATATCCCCTGAACCTGGCCTCCCTTACTAGACCAAACAAACTGTTCTCAAGCACACGGTAAATGTATACATTTCACCTACAGTTCAAATGCAGCAAGACAAGGAAAACATGTCCAAAACCATACAGAAAATAATCTTCCTCAACAAGGTAAGTACACTTCATCTTAATAAGTAAACATCAATTTATATTCGGAAAACAACATTTTACATATCAATGCAAGGTCCCCTGGCTAGTGGTATGCCCTAATGACATCGCCATCCCTATAAATGGAGCTCTGCACACCTGTGTCACCCCTTTGCTTGTCAGCCCAAGTAACCGGATATGGTAAGTATGTGTGTTTGTACATAGATTGCAATAATATGTTTGAACCTCTTTTGGGATGAATAAATGTGTGTTTGAACCAAACCTTTGTTATGTCATTTCAAATTCAATTCAATTCAATTCAAAGAACTTTATTATTGTAATATGATTTATATGTGCAGAAAGTTTTTCTGGTTAAGTTGTAGAGATGTAAACTCCCTGAATACTACGTAGCATGCATTGTAGCAAACAGGTTGTTTGGACCACATGGTTGAGAAATTAAAGGTGAATATACTGCAACAGAAGAAACAAGTGTGAATATGGATGAAAATATGTATGAATGTATTTGTTAACATGAAATAAATGAAAACAATGTGTAACTGAAAAAAAGTAGGTAGTTGTAAAGTTTAAGTGGGGAAGGCAGGCCCTGTCTTCACCACAGGGCACAAGTCCATTGATGATTGATAAGGTAAATTGCTAAATTGCTTAGGCGCCACCAGTGCAAACATAGCAGATGTAGGCCTATCAGGTGGCAATGTGAGCGCACAATTCGCACATCCATGGCAAGATGTTTGTGCACCCTCAGTCTCGCAATCACAGGACCACGCATTTCCGACACCCATACACCATTTCCGTTCCATAGACCCACAGACACCCACACACTCACATGCACCCAAACACAATTACGCAGTAGCTCCCATACGCACCGCGCCAATCCATGCACATTCTCCAATACCCATACACAGTTAAGCATCCACTCACATACACACTCTTTAGCAGACGCGCTTCTCTGGCTATCTCGGCATTTTTTGTTGTGAGGTGTTCGTTCATGTAGATAGATGTTCCCTTGAGTTTTCTCCCTTGCGTCAGTAGTTCAGTTCTGTGCTTGCGATTCACAAACCGAATGATGATCGAGGGTTTAGCTTTGCGGTCCCTTCGTGGAAGAGAGTGACAAGCAGCTGTTTTTATCCAACAAGATGTTTTTACTATAAAATTGACTACCTGCGTTTCCAGCGACTCTTGGTCTTCCAAGCGCAATCCCTCTTCACCTCCTGCCCCGGAGAGCGCTGCCGCTGCATACATCCTTGGTTTAACATCCATCCCGCTGATAATCACATCTTCCTTTCAGGTGAAAAGCTCCAGGTCTTGGACTTTATTGCAAGCTTCACCTTGAGTTGGTTTACTTCCATCAAGAGGTTCACCAGCTCTGTTTGTTTCGCTGCCACCTGTTTCACCTCTTCCGACAGCTTCTTCAACGTTTCGTTCATTTCTTTTATGTTTTTTTTCCATCTTCGTCCCTTTTTGGGACCTTAGAGTCTCCCTTCACCAAGTTTGATCTTTTAAAAAAATTAACTAAGCTTTGATCAAACATCAAACCAAACCGAGAGAAGCCGCAAGACTTCTCTCCACCTGCACCGGAAGCGAACCATGGGACTAGGAAGTGAGTGACTACTATTTTTAACTTAGAGGTACTGTATGTAAAATTTCTGAGGGTTGATTTATGTCAGCAACATTTAGACTCCATTGGTTAAAAAAAAAAAAAAAAAAAAAGAGCATGTAATCTATCAGTGAACTGGGCATGTAGACTTAATTATCAAATTACATGCTAATTTAAATTTTTTGTCTGCTGTGTCTAAACAGTCCTAACTTAAAAAAACAGGTTCAGTATATTTCAACCCAGGCTTTATTAAAATGTAAATCTAAAACAGTTCAACAGGACAAAAAACATTATCAGTGTTCTTTTTGAAAACAGGGAACTCACAGCAGAGTAAAATACATCTGGAAATTGTCCACCCATAAAATGGTTGCAAACATTTCTTTCTATCAAGGTACTGTATATTTATGATAATGCATTGGCTTGTACATTCACAGTCTATTTATGCTGCTTCATGGGAAATCAAATCTCAGAATTTTCATCTTCTCAATTTCCAACCTGTGACAACATGGCATTCATGGTGTCAACTCATACTCATGCAAAGAAACTCAAGTTTTCTCAAATTCAGATTTTTGAGTTGAAATTGACAAGTCAGGAACTGAGATCTGAGTTCCCATGAATGCAGTGGTAGCAGTATTCTGTCCCTGATACGCGTGTCATCTACGCACCACTGACAGATAGTGTTTTTAGTGTTTTCTCCGCCATCATGTATTGCTGATGCCGACCAGGCATATGAAGCGCGATGATGAGCGAGGAATGCTTGAGGTGAAGCTTGCTTTCCTTGAACTGTTATGCCCGCTGTAGGTTTGCTTTTTTACTATTCTGTCCCTGATATGCGTGTCATCTACGCACCACTGACAGATAGCTAACCTGGCTGACTTCTAGCCTATGAGTCATGTGATCTGAACTGACCACTCAGAAAGCACTTAAACTCAATACTGTTATATACCACAAACCACCACCAGGTGGTGCAAAAAAGAATGAATTTGAGGCCACAGAATGTGTGCCATGACAAGCAGCAAACAGAATGGATGTACAAGGCAATGTACGTGCTGTTTCCTGTTTCCTGTTTTTAAGGAGGACCTTTGTAATGATCTTTGCCCTGTTGGAACAGCGTTGAAAATTTAAACATGACCTGGGTTGAAAAATGAAATTTTAAAAAATTTGACCCTTGGTAATTTTTGCATAGTGCACTTTTAACTCTCATTACAGGATGGTTTTGATGTAATGAAATCCAACACACACACACACACACACACACACACACACAGAGCACACAGCACACATACACTCATGCATTCTCATTTGAAGAAAGAGGGGGAGGTGTTGTGGATGGAAAAGCCATTTTGACCTGACGTGTGTCTGTGTGTGTGTGTGTGTGTGTGTGTGTGTGTGTGTGTGTGTGTGTGTGTGTGTTCAGTGTTTGGGTTAGGGTTAGGGTTAAACTTAACAATGCAGGACAGAAACTCAAAAGTGACACACTCTCTCTCTATAAACTCACTCTATAAACATACACACTCACCACTTGACACAGGGTAACCGTGGCAACCACATGACATCAGGGAGTGGCCATGCCCTTGGGGGAAATCTCACTTTATTTTTCCTCTACCAATAGTAAAAACAAAGTCCCTCCCTCTCTTTTCTTTTCTGTGCTTTTATTTTCTTTTTTCCAGGACACTGATAATTTTTCCCCTCTGTCTTCCCTCCTTTCTTCAGCACCCTGTAGAGTACAAACCCATGCACACCCACACACACAATCATGTAAGCCATATGGATGAGATCACACACACACACACACACACACACACACACACAGCTACCCAGTGCCTATGGGCTTCTCATTGAGGTGTCAGTGGAAACTGCAGGCAGACAGCTCCAAATGAAACAGCCATGTGACAAGATGTGACCCGACCAATGGAAAGCGTCCTGGGCCACCTCTCGGCCCCAAGACCAGCATGACAGCAGGGCAATACCTCGTCCTGCGTCCGAGTTTCATCCAGCCCATTCTCATTCCAAGGGCATCAAATAGCACAGCTTGGTTATACCCTTCTGTGTCTGATACCAATACCACCCATTAGAGGCCAAAGGCACCCTTGGGCATCAGCCTGAGATCCCGGGGATAGTGATGTAGTATAAAGTGCAAGAAAGTACATGAAAGAAGGTGGTTGGAATGGATGGTGGGCATGTAAGCCACAGGATCCTCATGTACAAGACTGTTTGATTACCATTTCCAGAGACCTTTGTGTGTGTGACCCAGTTTCCATTTTTTTGCCTAAACCTAACCTTTCTCTAACCTTGACCAAGTGGTTTTGTTGCCTAAACCTAACCACATGACAAGATAAATGTGAGAAAGCCTGATATGTGTCATCCTGATGCTGAAGGGTGCCTTCAGTGTCAGCGGTATCAGATGCGAAAGGGGTATGACCTCGCTTCAGTATTTGATGACCTGGGAATAAGGATGATTTGATTTCATGGGGATTTGAAGCAGGGCTGGCTGGCAGTGCAGCTCAGTAAATCAGATCTGCCATTATCTACCTATGATATGATGAATATGATACAGCTTAAATGACTTCATATTTATTGAAGAACTGTTCAGTATTACACTGGGTACATCCACTAATGTGTTTAGACGAGGGATATGTTTTCATCCCATTGTGTCTGTTCCTTTGTCTCTGTGTTAGTCTGTTTGTTAGCAGAATGAAAGGAAGAAAGTTAAGAATGGATTTGGACCAAACTTCGTGGAATGGTTATACATGGGCCAAGACAGACCTGATAAACTTTTCATGCTGACTGGTCAAAAATGTGTGCCCTATAGAGACTAGTTCAAGTTCAAGTTCAAGAGTCTTTATTATCTCCTAGGGGCAATTTGTTTCACAGCATGTAGTAAAAACATAGAAAAAAAACAAACAAACAATTCCAGTTTTTTGAAAAAAAAAACATTCCAAAAAACATTCGATCCCACAAAAAACATTCAAACAAGGTCATTTAAGAGCCTGATCACGGCAGGGACAAATGAAGCTCTCAGTCTATTAGTCTTGCTTCTCGGAAGCAGATATCTCCGCCTCGAAGGTAGCAGCCTGAACTCCTCATGCAAGGGGTGGTCTGGGTCAGCCAGGATCAGTCTGGGTTTGGTCACTGACCTCACCTTGTGTAGGTCAGAGAGGTCATTTAGGGCTGTGCCAGCAATTTTGCTGCACACCCTAACAATTCCCAATATTTTGTTCCTGTTTTTACATGTTAAAAGACCAAGCCAACAGATAAAGTTAAAAGTTAGTAAAGACTCAATAAAACAAGAAAAAAATATTCTCATAAAAGTAGTATCCACTTTAAAACTTCGGAGCTTGCGATAAAAGTACATCCGCTGATGAGCCTTCTTACATACCCCTTTTCCACCAGGGCTGGTTCGGAGCCGGTGCCTGACTTAGTACCAGTTTTTTGGTTTTCCACCGCCCAAGCAGGGGCCAAACTGGTGCCAAACTGGTTCCAAACTGGTGCTAGGCAAGCACCGACTCCGAGCAGGGGCTAAACAGGAGTCGGTGCTTGCCTAAACACCAATGATGCGGCCCACCGCATCATTGGTGGGCGGACTTACAGACTCAAACGGGAGCAGCAATCACTATAAACAAAAAAAAAAACAAACAAACAAACAAACAAAAAAAAAGCTAAACATACTCACCGTTCGTTCCGACCACGAATACGACGGGTAGCCGGCAATAATTGCGTTTTTCACCTCTAGACCGCAATGTAGGCTTGTAAACACACGAGCAGTATTTGTATCGCTACGGTGGGTCGTCCATGTTTGTTGTTGTGATTCCAAGCGAGCGTCTCGCACACCCACATGATCACGTTTTACGATGACGTAATGACGTGGCTCTGACTTGGCTCTGCTTGGCTGTTGGCCGGTGGAAAAGCAAACCGGTTCTTTGTTGGCACCAGTTAAGCACTGGCTCTAGCACCAGCTCCGAACTAGCACCAGGTGTTTTTTGGTGGAAAAGGGCCAACAGAGTGTGTCAACATGGGCATCAAAGGTCAGCCTGTCATCAATTACAGTTCCCAAGTATTTATACTGGTTCACTACCTCCACCTTTTCTCCAAGGATTACTGCAGGTGAGGTGACCGTACTATCTTTTCTAAAGTCAATGAGCATCTCCTTCGTCTTTGTGACATTAATCTTTAAAAAGGATTAATGTACTAGGGATGGGCATTTTCAGTGATTTCAATATTTGAGTACTCGAATTACATTATGAATGAGTAATCGATTACTTGTAAATTATATATTTTACCGTAAAAAAATAAATACGGGAGGCTCATACTTAACATTGGTTCGTCTAATGTTTCCAGTTGGACATGGACCTCCCCGACATGGCCAATTGTTTACTAAAAAGCAGGCTTATGGTTGTCAGAGAACATTCTTACATCATACTTAAAACATTTATGTGAATAAACAGCCAACAATGTAAACTAAGTGCAATTCCCAATGCATTTATTGAACAACCGCAACAGGTCCATCAATCACTTTGTTGTAACATTCAGCTGCCAGACGTTACAGCGGTATGGACTTCTGTTCTGTGTCGTTAACACGTAACTCTCAATCAACAGCTTAACTCATAAACACAAGGTTCAAATACATCTAATCTTTTCCGCTCTGGTATCATCACTTTGGCGTGTGCTAACAGGGCTAGCAAAAGATGTGATGCGAGGCTGCCTGTTAGCTGTCTCCGCTGTTTTCTCTTTGTGCTTTAAACTCATGTGGTTAAGCATCAAGCCAGTATTTCTGTGATATACAAGTTTAACGCCACATATGCACATGCATTGCACGTTATCGTCGTCCTTTTTGTCAAAGTATTTCCACACATCACTCTTCCTGGTTGCGGCTGACATGGTGCATGTAACGCCAAATGAGTTGTAGTTAAAACCAACACACTGCACAGGTGCGGGAATAGAAAGACGTTACTCGAATACTGACATCAACAACGAGTACTCAAGTACTCAAGTAATTGTACCCACCCCTAATAAAGACAAGGTGCAAAGCCCCCTAATGGATTCATATAACAACACAAGATTTTGTGGAAAGGTTGGTTATGAGCCATGGAACAGCAGATAAACTTTTCACTGACCAAAAATGGAGCAACCATACACACAAAACTGTTTAATGGTTAATATTTGATTTATTAAAAAAAAAAAAACTGACAAAAGTTTAATTTGGGCAACTATGTGACATGGAAATTGGTATTTCTTGAGAATTGCATAGTACTGGTAGGGATTTTTTCTTTTCTTTTTTTTGTATTTTGCATTACAACGGTCGAAGTAAAAGACTTTAAATATGGACACAATATTGTCAGGTTCAGTACAACAATATTTGTATCAGTATGGGTCTTTAAAGCTCCATATTGGCAGCCTTGCTAGAGGAAGTTAGAGGACCTGGTTACATAGCTATTTTGGTCTGGGTTCGGTCATAATTCAGCTTATCTGTCTTTATCTGTCTCCAAATTTCCTAAATTTGGGATTTTAGGAAACGTAGGAATCCTAAGTGAATAAAGCACCAAAGTTTGGTCTGCACTGTACTTTGCCTCTGACTTCACTTAAGTCCAGCCGTTCAATGGTCACTGTTCACATAAACTGTCAGGCTTTGGACCAAATTGTGTTTTTTTTTTTTTTATTGGTTTATTTTTCATTTTCACATTTTCTATGGCAGTTGTAGTAATATAGCTCTAGTGTTGCAACACTGCAAAACTGGTTGAACAAGAGGGAAACGCCTAAGTGTGTGCCTCGAGGGACAAACGGAACTCAAAGTAACAGAAACTATGTATTTACACAGTAAATAAAGCTTGCCATTACTTTTTTAAAGGCTGCATGACGCTATATATTCTGGCTAGAACTAGCTGAGTCCATTCTGCAATTTCAAAACAGCTGTCTAATTAGCAATTGGTTTTTGATGCTAATTTCTCAATGAGTTCTCAATCAGAAGTGAAATTTCAAGCTTTCACATTTTCCTGCTACTTGTGTAACTTCCCAACTCTTATCTTCTTATAAAAACTTTGACCAGCATGTTGGATGACCTTTGTTCACTTGTTTGTACCATTAACTTTTTTATCAAGCTCTCCCAGGGCTACGCCAGGCCAATAAAACAACTAAAACAATAAGCTGGGAATGTTTTCTCAGGAAGTGGACGACATAGTTTCCAGTGGCTACATCAGCTCTCTGGAATCCGGTTCAGATGCTGGCAGTGGGTCCAGAGTGAGATAATGCTCTGATGGAGTAAACAGCAGAATGGAAAGCTGGGTGGATGGGGTGTGTGTGTGTGTGTGTGTGTGTGTGTGTGTGTGTGTGTGTCAAAGATAAAATCCAAAGTCTTGGAAAATTTTGACTTCTTCTCAATAAATGCTGTGCAGTGTGTACCATTTGCAAAACGGAAACACAACAAATCAACAATCCCTAGCCACCAGTTCTTTGGTGAAGAGTTAATTCCCCAGATCTATGAAGGCATTAAAAAAAGGAAGAGATCACTCTGTGACTCTGACTGAGTGGCTATCACAGCTGACGGATGGAAGTTGCAACAATGGGCTCTGTTACCTATGGTGGCCGAGAACCGCCAAACGCTCTCCATCCCGTGTGTCTCTCCATTGGGCTGTTACGCTGAGAGTGCCCCCTGCAGGTTTGGAGTTATGAAGGGTTTTTCTTTTTCGTTTGGCGGTTCTCGGCCACCGTAGTTACCATCACCGCCCATTTCATTTATAAAGACTGGACTATGGGACTATGCATAATGTAATTCTACAAACCAGACTGCTGAATGATGCATACACTGGAGAAAACATGCAAGTAAAATTCATTTCACTTTTTAATGTAAATGATCAATTAATTAAGATTTTTTTTTTTTTTTAACTTTTCAGAAGAAAAATTATTAAAAAAAAAAAACACTACTAGGTTACTATATACATAGTAACCTTGTAATTCACTGTTTAAATGTCTCTTCTGGCATTTATTCCTTATATTCCTTATTAGCGCATATCAAATCAGATAATGTGTGATATGCATGTGTAAACAGAATAATTCAAAGAACTTGTAAGTGACTTTTTTTCTTGTCTTTGTGTGTGTAATCATCTTGTGAATTTTTATAGTGATATCTGAAAGTAAAATTTTGAACCTCTTTCTTGTGTGTTAAAAACAGTGTTTTTTGGTAAAATGTGGTCATAAATAGGTGATTTTCAAAACTTTCCACTAATGGGATTTCTTGAGTTTGCTTCTCTTGCAATTTGTCCTAGGTTGACCCCAATTTTGGCCTAAAATTACTGGACTAAAAGAAACGGTACAAAAACAATAGAGCCCTCTCTCAGAGAGGCGAGGGCCCTAAAAAAGTCAGTCATCAAGACAAAAATCTGACAATGATGATCTGGCATGGGACTTGTGCAACATGGGAATGTTGCACAAGCTGAGGCTTGAACTTGCAATCTTCGACGCCGAGGACTGGCCTCTATCTCACTGAGCTAAAACTTCACTTGTAGCTTCACAAATTGACTGAGACTGACTAGACAGCATGGAGATGTTGATCATTTGTTTTTAACAATGACTGATTTGCTCCATAAGTGAAAAACTGATGCTGAAAAATGCCATTCTTGAATTGACTCCAATTGTTCACATGAGAGCTAAATTCAAAATGCTGTCAAAAATTGAGTTTTTGAGATAAAATTCTGAAATTTGCCACACATCATCTACCATAACTCTAGAATTTTGTCCATTTTTTCATGAACATTGAAGATTTATTTAGCAAGAATTTGCAGGTATATGTTTACAGTACCGTTTACAGTCAGACATTTTGATGCACTGTAGGCTCAATTTTTGATAAATCAAAATTCTGAGATACAACGTTTGTGTAGGACAGTCTGAAGATGCTCTGTAGCAAGTTTGGTGTCAATTGAGTTATGAACTTCATAATTTTAATAGGTTTAAGTGTACAAAAGTTTCTTCAGTATTGGGGCTACAGTTTTATGAAAGTTGCAAAGCTGTAGCACGCATGGTTGATTTGTTATGAAAGTTTTGAACTTTAGAGGCTTGCTATAGCGCCACCATCAGGACTATTGGCTTGAGTTTGCAGCTGAGGTAATCTGGCATGGGACTGGACCTTTGTGCAAAGTTTGGTGAGTTTTCATCCATGGGAAGTATGACTTCCTCGGAAGAAGAAAGAAGAAGAAAGAAAGAATTCCTGGAATTACAATAGCGTCCTGGCAGCTTAGGCTGCCCGGACCCTAATAACCTTTGTTGACAAAATTACTAAATATAATGACATTTTGTACACAATAAATATATATGGTCAAACTTTACTTTTGAAATTACAGTATAAAAACAAAGGCTAGATACAAAATACAAGAAGCTAACAAATATAATTAAGGTAACAAAAATTTTAAGGAGGAATTTACAGAGAAACAATGTGAGTAGAATGTGTTAGTAAAAAACATGAACATGATAAAATTTCAATTTTTATGCTAAATCAAAACTGGCTGTCAAAATTAACACTTGTGTAGCCAGATAACACCCACCGCACCCCTCTTGTCACTGTATAGTACAGCCCAGTACAGTAAAAATGTAGCAACTCTAGGAGCTTGGAATGGAGCCACATTATTCATTTATCATCCTCATACCACCAGAATGCATTACATCCTATTCTCTTCATCTATAGTGCAGCGCTGTGGTCCATGTAAAATTCCAGTCAACCAGCTTCAAACACAGATCAAATGAAGACGAAGATGATACCTGTGTGTATGTGTGTGTGTGTGTGTGTGTGTGTGTGTGTGTGTCTATGTGTGTGTGTGTGTGTGTGTGTGTGTGTGTGTGTGTGTGTGTGTGTGGTGTCTGAGTGCATTACATAATCTGGTTCACTGATGCACCATGAGCAGCAGCAGCAGCAGCAAAGGGGAGGCCCAGGGGTTTGCTAGATCACTAATGGAAGCTGTTATTGTTATCTTTCTGTAATCCCTTTCTCATCCCTTCTCCTTGTCTTTCTCTGATTAAGTACACATCGGGCCGCATATTTTTGTCCGAACCTGACCCAAGCCCAACCCAGACCCGACATGTGTACCTTTTTTTATTCCTGAACCCGACCCGAGCCCGACCCAGTTAAACTTAAGTACTGACTTTGTTACCCTGTCACGCAGTTGTTACTATGTTTACAGCTTGCTGGTTTACCCAGTCAAGGGGTTGTTTATATATGCTATAGGCAGATTGTTTTAATGCACAACACACACACATTATGCAATGTCATCCAAAGCTCTTCACACATACATAGGCTACAGTTGTATTTCTGCATTGATCAGTAACAGCACCTGTGGTTAGCTATATTACTAACCATAAATCACTGCTGTTCGTGACACAGGCATTCAAACTGAATGCCTGTGTCACGAAATGACAAGTGATTGTCATGTCTCTTAATTTGTAATAATCTTCTGTCCAGATGTCAGTGGTCAGTAGCGGTTTTAGGCACGGGCGAAGCGGGCAGCCGCCCGGGGTGGCATTTTTTCATGTCACGTGGGGGGCGGCAAGAGCGAAAAAAAAAAAAAAAATCATCCTTGCTGCAAAGCAGTTTTCTATTACCATATTCATCTGAATATAAGATGATATTTTTTCCATTGAAAATTCCCTGAAAAAACGCCCTAGTGTAATATTGGAGGTCTATGCAAATACACCTGTATTGTACTTGCATATGTAAACCAGTAGGTAGGGGTTGTGCAGGAGTAGTAACATGGAAGGGCGCAAGGCAGTAATTTCGCCCAGGGCGGCAACATGGGCAGAACCGCAACTGTCAGTGGTCATGCCAATTGCATTCACTTAGCAAAAAATTCCATTTAGCTGCTCAATCAGCTACTTGCATATCTCTGTGTCCAGCTCGTGGCACCTTCTATGTCAGCAGTATGTATGTCCTTTGCAGACAGGTTTCCATATGTAGCACCTACATTAATTAGCTCTTGAGCTAATTCAACTAAACCATCTCTCAATGGAACAAAACATCTTACATCTATGCATCAGTATGCGACGCACCTCTCTATGATCTTTACTTTGGTCGGCAGTGTAATTTTCTCTGAGGAGGTAGTAGCGAAGGCACTGGTTGTGTGGACATGTCTCTGGACAACTCCTGAACCGCCCGCAACCTGCATCCTGTACCCCTTTTCCACAATGTCACTACAAGGATGAATTCCCAGTCTTCTTGCTGTCATATTTAATCAGAGCCCCACACAATTTACATCTTAGATAACCAACTGCTTTGTCATTATCTGCATTCGCGACGAAACTGAAATGCCTCCATACCATGGATTTCCCTGTATGGTTTTCAATGATTTTAAACTTCCCTGATGACAGATTTTGCCTGATGTCCTCCATCTTTGGCTAGGTTGCATTTACCACCAGAAATAGCCTATGTGTTGCCTTCAGCACCATCACGTAAACCCCAGCACTATACATGAAGCTGCACAGAACATATAGTAAAGCCATCATTTTTATTCATTTTACACCAGAGTTTCACTAAATAACGTGAAAGGCATGTGACCAAACTCAACCTGGACACAAACATAATTTCTAAATTTTTCTCCAAACCCGGCCCAACCCATCAGATCCCAACAGGCTCAGTTCAGGTATTCAAAGTCTAGTGGGGGGAACCCCTGACCTCTGGTCAATATGTGGCCTGAGAGACTGTTACCCTGCTAAGGTTTGTTGCAACATAAAATGTGGGTAAACTGTAGTAAATGGGCCAAACATTCAAAATCGCTGGTATGGTCTTTTTACTGGCAGTAATGTAGCCCAAAGTTTTCTGTGCCATTGAATAACAAGCTACCAACAATTCCATTATCATTTGTTTCAGTGGAGAGTTTTGGTGTCTCATCATGGGCTTAAAGATGTTTCAGAGGATTTCCCACCCTGACAAGAATCAAATTCTGGGATAAACACTGAATACTTGACTAACAGACATTGCATTTTTCAGGATTTTCATAATATATCAGCTACTGGAAACTTCAACACAAAATATTGGCGTCAGTATTGGCTCTCAACAGCCCATACTCTTGATCAAAACCTGATGAAGCTGTTTCCAGGCAGTGTTTCATCACTCTGATAGCATTCCACCCTCCTGACAGTTGAGGGTGTGTGTTCACTCTGCCCGGTGAGATCATGATGAGGGCAATTAGTCGTTTTGTCCCGTGGTCGGCTGGGGAGAACACAATGTGTCGACAACTCCTCCAAGAACATAAAACTCCCAGAATCACAGCAGAGACTCTGACCTTTTCAACTCTCGGTGTGTGTGTGTATGCGTGTGTGAGAGGGTATCTGAAATAATAACACCTCTGTGTTCGAAGTCATGTTTGAGGGTGAAGTGCCTCGTGATTTTCTCTTGCAACACAGCCCAGCACCTCCTAATATAACTTCATTAACTGCAGTGGAGCAGTGAAGTGTTGTTTTTTTTTTCCCTTTCCTGGAATAAAATATGGTCTGAGCACTTAGCCAAGCACTGTCAGCTGTTATAGACTGTAGAGCTAGTGTCTCAGTTTTCTCAATGTTGCTTGATTTATATATACATTGTACAGTAGTATAAATTATTGACAAATTACGTTCACCATATTATGTCTTCATTCCACCTCTTTCTTTTTTGTAAAACTGAAGTAAATATGAAGACATAATTTGCTGGTCAGGCAACACAATGTTCACAAAACAAAGCAACAGTTCCATTCTTACTGGATGTTTCTATTTGTATAATAACCTGCATTTAGCCTAGCTAAGCATTTTTATCATGACTCAGTTACCTGTGACAATTTGGGCAGAATGAGCTGTGAGCGGGTGGGTTCAATCAGAAAATCATATTTTGATTTTCTTTTTTTTTTGTCAGTTTTTTTCAAATTTATTTAGATAGATAGATATACTTTATTGATACCAACCAGGGAAATTCTGGTGAACCAGGGAAATTCTGGTGACCAGGGAAATTCTGGTGATATTATTATTTTGATTATATGTTGTGAAATCTTTAGTATCCCCACATGATGTGTAAAATGGTTTGCTGCAGTGTAAAATGTAAGTAAACTGTAAATGGGCCAGACATTCAAAATCACTGGTATGGTCTTACAGTAATATGATTAGCCTGCTGGCTATTTAGCTAGCTAACAGTTTGTTCATGTTAATTGCGCTGGCTCTTGTGAAACTGTTTGACTGTTTGGGATGAGAGACTTGGGCTAAAGACAAGACAGCTTTGTGTACAGTAAGGTACATTTGGAAACAAATCTACCTACATACACACCACAACAATGTTTGTCAGGTACTGGAGACTTATCACTTCTTCAAGCCTAGTTTTTATATATATATATATATATATATATACACACACACACACACACACACATATATATATATATATATATATATATATATATATATATATATATATTTTTTTTTTTTTTTAATTTTAATTTATTTTTATTCACAATTATATCACTAACAGGACATATAGAACGAACAAATCACAAAGACACGATACCACACCATACCCCACCTCCCGCCAGACAGCACAAAGTAAGGATACATTAGTCATAAGGATCAGTTGAGAGCAGTTCAGTGCAATTATACATACAATCACATTCAACCAATGGAAGCTTCAATTTGTGGGATTGTTTTCATCAGAGGTCCCCATATATTGAAAAATTGCTCTGGTTTTCCCCTCACACTATACATAATCTTTAGTTTTTATATTTTTAGACAATTTTTTTGTGCACAGCCAATTTTCCAATAGACCTTCATTGTTGTGTTAGTTACATTTGCCAGTTTTGTGGCATAACTCAAAAAACCTCACAAAACCTGGAAATCTACAAAAACAAGTAATGCTGACTCTCTGTCCTCATCTCTGCACACTGTCCCTCTCCTACTCATGTGCGCACACAGACATTACATTGTAGTCACAGTCCACTATAGAGTAACAGTGAAGTAAAGTGATTGTGACATTCTTCATGCCCAAAAGGCATATTACTTAAGAGGAAAATGATTACTTCCATCTCTAGAGGCTTATCTCCTGCAGCCACTTACATAACGACACTGAACTCAGAGGCTCTGGGAAGAATTCAGTGTGCTCCTTCCACGTGCCTATATCCAGGTCTCACTGACAGCACCCTAGATATATCTTCCTCATTTCCTCTATGTCAGACACTGAAACTACACATTTGAGTGAATGGATTGTCTGTATGACTTGAAGTAAATTTGCACTGGGATGTGATTTTCAAATTTGTGTACACACTCCAGTTCATGGCGAGAGAAAAGTCAAATGATGGATTCAAAGGTTTCTCTGGAGAAATAAACCTGCTCTGCTCACAACTTATGCTTGTTCACTCACGCACTAAGCCCACCAGTGGTATAGCCTTAGCCAGAGTGTCAAAAAAGGAGGCAGTCTCAATGTTTCCCATCAAGGATGCATTGGTTTATTTTCAATGTCCTAATAATTAGTGCTGAAAAATAGAAAAAAATATACACGGAAAAATTGTCTCTATAACTGAGGAATAACGAAACTCAGGAAAACATACCTCAGGCAAGTGCGCTCAGCAACACTCCTTTTCTTCCCCTTGGCTGAACTCAACTGATCTATATACCATTTCCATACCTACGACCCGACCTGAGGACTAGTTTAACCAGCCTCTTTCTCAACGGGTCACCTCTTCACCCCAAAATGTTTTGCTCTAATTACCCACATATCATAGCTGCCTCATCACTGACATATCTCAGTTTCTATAGCAAAAGAATACAAAGACACCTCAATGCAGATTGATAAATCACATTTCAGAAAAAAATGAAATTAAAAAATAAGGGCAACACGGTGGTGCAATGGTTAGCACTGTTGTCTTCTGTGTAGAGTTTGCATGTTCTCCCCATGTCTTGGGTTTCTGCTGGGAGCTGGTTTTCTCCAAGAGTCCAAAGACATGCAAGGTAGGTGTACTGGAGATACTAAATTGCCCCTAGGTGTGAATGTGTGTGTGACTGTGAATGTTTATCTGGCTGCGCTGTGACAGACCAACAGGGCGTTTCCCCTGCCTTTCCCCCAGTGAGTGCTGGTATAGGCTCCAGCACCCACCACAACCCTTACAGATAAGTGATTTTGAAAATGAATGAGAAAAAAAATGTATTCATAAAGACATGGATTCCCCCACAAAGAATACAATACGTGGTATTTCCTTTGTGACATCACTGAAACTATAAAAGATGGAGAATTGCAGGATGGCCCCTTCCCCACCGTATTCCAGCAGCTCTGGCGAGACATGTAGTATTGAAACTATAGCCAGTGCAGCCAATGTCTTACAAATCTAATAAGGTACACAAAAAAACAAAATCTATGATGTTTTCATTTCAGAGGGCATGACAGATATGTAACCGAACACCTAACACAAACCCGGTAAAATAAATGTCAGTGATGTTATGTTAAGTTACTAATCAGCATACATGCTCAAGAAACAGAACGGACTAGAAACTTATGCAGTGCATCTGTGCAAAAACAATATGTAGCAGGTGCGTTCACCAAAGAGCACCAATGAAAAGTGGCGCACTACAGCCAATTTGTCACACCGCCACAGGGAGGGGGAACATGGGATGCAGAACTGTACAAAAGAACTGAATTTGCATTCCACTTAGATGTAATTTGGGTTAATCCAATTCTGAGCCTGCTGTGGCTGTGTATGTGTTTCCAATACACTACAGCCCCACAGATCTTATTTACAGACATGTTTTAACACCATATGAAATATCTCTGTGCTGCATTCTTACTGCTATAAATGTGTGACCTTGACACTACTTCATGTTTTAACAATGACTCCCTGTGTGTGTGTGTGTGTGTGTGTGTGTGTGTGTGTGTGTGTGTGTGTATCAAGTATACATGTGCTTATTGCACATGTATATGTGCTTATTGCTGTGAGTGTGTGACCTTAACCTTGCCTCATGTTTCACAATGACTGTATATCCATGTGAATATTTAGGTATGGGTGTGTGTATGTAGAGGGTGCTGTCATTCATGGCCTTGACTCCACAGTGTTAAAGTGATTGGATGTTTGGATTCTTACTCATGTACAGTGAGATTTAGTGCTCTTTCTGAGTGTAATACATCCACCAAGTTTGGTGAGTTAACTCCTTCCCTATTGTGAGAACAATAGGGAAGGAGCTTCACTGGGATTGTACTGCTCCACAATGAATGAAGTAGATACAGACTGCAATAGTGAGGTAAGACATGGTTCCTACAGGTTTCTTCAAGTTAAATTCAAGTCTTTTTAAGACCTTTTAAGACCATTTATATCAAAAATTAATACCTATTTCTTGGCCTATTTAACAGCCCTACCGGCAAAGAAAAATGAACTCCTTCCATTGTAGGACTGCAGAGCTGCCAACTCTCACGCATTGGCCGTGAGACTCACGCATTTGATTGGTTTCACACGCTCTCACGCCACACCTCCGATTTCTCACGCTGAAGTGCTCATCAAGAGCCTTTTTTTCTTTTGACTAAAAACAGTTCTGTTTATCTGTGATCTATCTGTTGAGCCTGAGAAAAGCCACTTGTGATCGATAAGTTATGCCTGCAGAGCAGAGGCGGCGGCGGCTGGGTTAGGTTAGGTTAGGGTTAGGGTTAGGGTTAGGGCAAGGGCTCAGCCAATCAGAAGAATCTTTTCGATCAATCAGGGACTTTCACTCACCCCACCGGTATATCATCCAATGAAATGAATTGAGTTTAGAGGCTACTCACATTATAAAGTTTGTACCGTGCCCAAGCGTTCATGCACGAGCACATGCACGGTCACGCACGCAGCGCGAACGTGGATACGGTGTAAATCATGCAACTTTCCTCCTTCCTCCGCAAAAATCGTTTAATGCGCGCAGTGCGATTACTGGCAAATCGCCGCATTGCGCAATCAATAATCAACCATGTTGTCTGTGTTGTTGTTGTTGTGCTGCTGCAACCACATATAAACAAAAGTCGGTTTATAATGAAAGTACGGCAGTCTGTGTGCGCGGCGCACCTGTCAGATCTGGCAGACCTGGAGCCGGCCGGCACCGCGCCGGCACCGCGCCAGCACTGCACAGGTCAGGTCTTCCGGATCTGACAGGTGCTGCCAGCTGTCAGTTGGACCTTTCTGAAGGAGGAAGTTACCTCCGAAACATAAGGTAAATAAACATCCCTATGTCTGATTACAAAGTAGCCTACAAAAACATCTTTTAGTTAAAAGGAAGACATGATGAATGTAGGCTATTTGAACTAGGCCTACAGTATATTGATTTATGATGACGTCGGGCCATGCGTGTGTCGTATTAAAACGTGATGACGTACATACCGGGGGCAATCCTCACTCCAAGGTTTTTTGAAAAGTTGGCAACTCTGGGACTGGTGTTTGGCAATGGTGTGAAGAGTCCACAACAACTCTGCTTTCAGCTTTGGCATGGACCTGAAAGACACGTGTAGATTGACTCTAGCGTTAGCTGTGGTTGTGGCAGGAGGGGCTGAAGAAGCACTAGCAGCTAGCTGGCTAGCATTAGCGGCGACCTCAGGCGCATTAGCAGCTAGCTGACTAACGTTAGCTGGTGGGGACCTGGTGGTGTTTGAAGGAGTTTGTTCCTTTCCTCTGGGAAAGAGTCCAACGCCTTCACCCCCATTGTTCCAAGCTGAATCCTCTTTTTGCACAAGGTGCAGTAGGCTTCAAAAACGTTATCTACCACAGGTTTTAACCAATGACGGAAAGAAATTTTATCCATCCACGCTTCGTTGAATTTACATCTCCCCATTTTCCAAGCGTGAATTAACTAAAAAAACAACTACTTGTCTTGTCGTTCATAGTCTTGTGTCTGCTGTAGCGCGAGGTCGTCAGTGACGTATTCGTTGCATTTTCCTAGTGCTGAATTACATTCGAAATTATTGCTTCGGCCGCTCTTCATTTACGTTATTTTATCAAAATAATCGTGGTTGACAACATTTGACAAGAAATTTAACAAATTTTAAGACCTAGATATCAAAATTCAAGACTTTTTAAGGTATTATTTCCAAATTCGTAATTCAATGCTTTTAAGACTTTTTTAAGACCCCGCTGGAACCCTGGTAAGAGCCAAGGAAGGCCATTAGCCTGTCTGCTGTGTATTGCTATAATATAAAAAATAAGCCTATTTGTCAGCTAGCTAGCCAGCTAACAAGGATCCATTGTTTATTGCAGGGATCAGCTGATGAGCCTCAAACAGTGTTGTTTGCTCAGTGGAAGACCTGAAATCCCCAAGGAGTTGAGGAGAGAGTACTGGAGCTGCAGAACTGGGAGGAGGCAATGGCTAAGGAAGAGAAGATAAACACTGTATCCTTCAATCATTATGGAAAACGCAAACTCTCTGGTAGTACTTACACTTACTTACTTACAACCTTTATTTAACTAGGCAGGTTAATTAAGAGCAGACTCTTATTTGCAATAACGGCCTAGGTGGGGGTAGTGGCCCCCTGGGGAAGGGTATGAGGATTAAAATAAAATTTAAAAATACGTAAAATAAGTAGTAAGATGTATGAGTCAACATAACTCAGGAGGAGCAAGAGTGTGTTTCAGTGTGTGTGTTATTTGTTATACAGAGCCACAGCTGTGTCTGTGTGTGCAACCCAGATATCGAACTGTTAGGAGTAAGTCTCCATCCATTCCATCCATTCAGGCTGCTGAGGTAATCAACTCTGTGTACTCGAGAGTACAGACATTGCACTCGAGTGCCTTCATAGCGATCTGGCAAAAACCCTGTTCATATTGAAACAATTAAGGAAGCACACAGCTTCATAGCTCTCTCTCCCCTGTATCTGGGCAGATCAGATCACAACCTGGTCTACCTTAAGCCTATGTTCCACCCAACAGTCCAGCAGCAGCTGGTGATCATCAGAACTGTCTGGAGATGGTCACAGGAAGCTGAGGAGACTCTCCAAGGCTGTTTTGAGGCGACAGACTGTGATGTTCTCAGTAATGCACATGTAGAATATAGATGGACTCACAGGAGGCATAACAGATTGCATACATTTTTGTGTGGAAAGCATGGTTCCCCTTAAGAACTGTGAGCTGCTTCCCCAAAAATAAACCCTGGATGACCAAGGACATCAAAGTATCAAAGAAGACAGCCTTCAGGAGTGGAGACAGGTAGGCGATGAAGAAGATGCTGAATGAACTGAGGGAAAAGACAACTGACGGCAAGGATTGTTACTGTAAAAAGCTTGAGAGGAAACACCAACAAAAGAACGTGAGGGAGGTGTGGAGATCGACTGGGGGGATGCAGAGGGTGTGGATGAGACCAATGAGTCAAATCTGTTTTTAACAGGTTTGATGATGTGGCTTTGGCCCACCCTTCCACATGCTTCTTCAGTTCTGAATTGAAGAAGCTTCTTGGATGAGAAGTGAAATGTTTTCAAGAATCTGTCCAGATGACTGAAATTCAACTCTATGTGGAGAACCATGACCTGGCTGACTGAGAACCTCCACAGGCATCACAAAGACTAAAGAGCTGGTGAATTTCAAGAAGCAGAGGACCCTTCAAAACCTGAAACCAAGATGCACCACAGATAACCACAGGTCTTTTCTTCTAGTGGCCATCAAACTATGTACATCTTATTTTTTAATAGAAAAAATATATAAATGACTGATTTAGACTTGATTTGTGTTTATGTTGTTGGTTTGCCCTGTGATGACCTTTTAATTACAGCTACGTGGTCGCCTACATCTGATACTCAAAAAAACCCACATCCCACATTGAAGCTATAAACACTGGAGCATTTACCTAGCACTAATTGATGTTTTGGTGCTGGTGGCTATCAATATTGAGCTTTGTGGTGCAGGAAGTGTGTTTTATTTCGGTACCAGCTGTGATTTTTTGTGCGAATTTTGTTCAGAGGATGAGATAAATCTTTCAGGTTATATGGGAATTAAAATACAGGACTCTTTTATGAAATCATGTTTCATCTCCTTTTGAATAGGTAATTTAATTTTAAGGGTACGACAGATTTACACTGACCGCATTAAGAGTATCAGCCTGCAGCATTGTAATCAGAGAGGCCAGTGATGGCTAGTGATAGTATTTGTCCAGTTCAAGGTCTGCATGTGCTTCTTTCTGGAAGTCAGCGTGTAAACACGTGCTTTAGCTGCATGGTGAGGGTCTGCTGGTCAGATCAACAGCTGGATGTGATGTTTTCACTGGGTGTTAGCTGTTAGACTGCTGGGTTTTTTCAGGATGATGAAATTAAATACTGAATATAAAATTCCATTTATGAACTTCCATTTATACGTTAATGCATATTTATTAGCCTAAATAATGATTTTTAAGGAACCTTGCGTGCATGTTATTTTTTAAAATATATATTTTTTAAATCCCACGTACGCCCTGGAGTTTGAGAGACAGTGTTCTAGGCTATATAGGGAGCGGTCAAAAAGACTTTTCCAGAAAAAGCTCGCAGAATTCCAGTATCTTTTTTTTTTTTCTGTGTTGAAAATGAACAGATGCTTGGTATGAAGGTACAACTAGCTATATAAGCAGTTAACACCACACAGCATCAGTGCTAGTGGAAATCTTCTGAAATTGCCATAATTTTACAACCATGGATTTCATATCAACTTATAATTGTGTATTCATCAAAAATATTGGGCCATGTAAAAATGACAGTCCACTTACTGGTAAATATTTGGAATCAAATGTAGTGATAATTTTATGTCATTTAGTTTCATTGACTGCCATATATTCTACTCTGTTAAGATAAGATATAACTTTAAGAATTCGATCTCCAGCTCCTCCAGAGTTTGTCCTTGAGCAAGATAATGAACCCCTCACCACTCCTGATGGACAGCTAGGCACCTTGTATTGTAGCCTCTGCCATCGGTGTGTGAATATGTGTATGAATGGGTGAATATGAGGCAAACACTGTAAAGTGCTTTGAGTGGTTGAGTTGAGTAGCCTAGAAAAAGCGCTATAGAAATGCAGTCCATTTACTATTCACCATTCCTTTACCTTTACTAAAAAAATTGTTATGCCAGAGGTTGCTCAGTAACTACAGTAACATAAGTAAAACAGTAACAAAAGTTAAGCAAGTAGGTCTAACATAATTAAAAATTCTACGTTTGTCAAATAAAATCAGTAAAGATAAAATAACATAAAGTGTACAGCATTATAAAGTAGCAAAAGTAATAAAAGAAATGAAAGAAGTAGCCCATGTTGCCTGGTATTGGGACTCCTGAACTTTGCTTTATTGTTTTTTTACAGTCTTCTGTGTGGCTGGTCCTTTTAAGTAACTGCATTTATTTGAGAAAACTATCACATGTCGTAAAAGACAAGGAAATATAGATACTGGACATAATTCACACATAAATATAGTACATGCAAGTGATTGCATCATGTAACAGTGTGTATGACAGTTGGTTTCCAGGTTGCATCTGTCCTCTCTCTAGGGAAAGGAGTTATCAACCTTATTTTGGTCAAATGTATTTTGTGCTGCACCCCCCCCCCCCCCCCCCCCCCCCCCCCCCCCCCCCCCCCCCAAAAAAAAAAAAAAAAAAGGAAGTGGCTGCATCTTTATTTCTGTTAACCTCTTCAGAACTAATGCACATATGGGTGGATTGGACATTGTGGTGGGGCCGAGCTTTGAATCCACAAAACATTGTGTGAAATTCTAGTAGAGATGTAACCCCTGGGTTAATTCTCAGAGTGAAAATACTGTGAATAAACTGATGTGTACCAAGAAAAGTATGTATATCAAGAAAAATCCCTACAGTGTTGTTGTGAGGGGGTATGTCACCTTAAAACTGTGAGTTTTGCATAGATTGACTGAAATGTACATTCCTTAACACGAGGTGTGACATATTACCTTGATTACCTGTGTAATTTTCTTTTCCTGCTTTATGGTTGGTCAGTATAGAGACACATCATGTTTCTCAAATTCTGATTGGTCAAGGGGCGGGATAAGCGAGCTGCGCAGTCGAGCATAGCAAGTGGGTGTGTGAGTCTGGAACACCGCAGTAGCAGAGTGTGCTTTTGTGTCTAGTGGCTATTAGCCATAAAGGTAAGCTAATTGTAATATTTAGCCACTCTAATTCCTTAAAAAGAAGTGTGTTGTACTTCTAAGGGTATTTTGTCAAGTTTGTATTGCATTATGCTTATGCTTAACTGTGTGGACTGCCTGCTTACAGCGTGGCTAGCGCTTTGCTAGCGAGTGAGTACTTCACGGCTTTGTATGGACTGTGAAGCCCGCTGAGGACTCCGGATAGCACGTTGGGGAGCGGAGGGGCACGGCAGCGCCTAGGACACCGAAGGAAACCAGCTGTTTCCATCGTCATCGCCGCCGAGACGGGATATTTTGACTTTCTCTCATCTTGAGACTGAGGTGGGATTGTTTCTGTGCCATTGGAGTAAGGACTTGGACTTTTCTCTGGGTTGGTGAGTAACCCACTGTCACACGCACCGCGAGAGTGAAGAGCTCACGCACACACAACGCACGCTAGCTTCTATCAGGCCTGCAACGGGGGGTTATTTTGTTTTAATTTATTTGTTTTATTGCCGGCTTTTGTCTTTGTTTTGGTGTGGATCCACAAGAGTGAAAAGAGAATATTTCTGCCGTTTTGATGAGGTGTGGTGGTTAAGTTCCGGTTAAAGGTGTGAATTTACTGTCGGGCTGGTCAGTAATTGAGGTTAAATCCTCCCGTGTTGATCCTTAAGGGTTTCATACGTACTGTTTACCTGGTTATTGTGAGAGTGTTGGTCAGGTTTAAAGGTTACCTATACCTGTATTTTATTTTCTCTTACTTGAATATCTCCAGAGGTGGGATAGAACATTTGTCTGTTGAGGAAACTACACGACAATTATAAAAGAGGACAACTCATGTGAATTTAATTGTTATTTTATTTTATCTGTGAATAAATATAATTTCATAGAATTTACCTTTGTGTCAGTGTAATAAATAGAATAAGTTAACAGTTGAGTTTAAAAGGCTATCATATATTAGTCATACACTCCTATTCTGATTTCATCTGTGATTGTTTAAAAGAATTGAAGTTGGTTAAAATAATTATATGATACTCTGTTAAAGAAGTGTTAAAACCAGTTACACCATTTAAATAAGTGGCAAAAACAAGTAACTTCCTTAGAAGTCAGTAAAGCAAAAGAACCCAGGGCACTGTATCTTAAGGCATTAGATACCAAGAAAGCGCTACAGAGATCCCAAAGTTTCCTGCTGAATTCCAGGGAAATGTGTGTAAAATGATGCACAAGACATGTAGATGTTTTCTATTTGATGTGATGCTACAGTCATAGAACATTAGTATCTTGGCTTTGAATATTTCACTCACTGTAAGAGTCATGGAGCTTCAGGCGCTACATCCAGCAGACACAGAATATGGATGTGACACTCAATATTTTTTTTTAAATGTTGTAGCTACTTATGGGGAAAATTAAAGGAAAATCAGAGTTTAAGGAGTTAGCAAATCAGCTAGCGTTAGATGTTGCTAAAAACACTGAGCTTGCTGTCATCATTAGTGCTCTTGAACTATCTTGATATCAGGCCAGCACTAATAGGGCTAATATTAATAACATTCATTCAATCCCCTTCACTACTTGGTGTTAATTACACATGGCTAGCAAATTGTTGATGGTTCCCCACTTCAGACCTAGCACTAGTATCCCACTGGCTAACACCCAGGCTGTTTGTAATTGGCACTAATACAGGACTACAGATATAGGTCACAGGCTTGATCCCCTTCCAGGTTCATACTGAAGAGGCTGTGATGATTATGATAGAGGATAGCGAGTCATAGGTCCACAACAGTCCACATATCAGACTCACAGGGGAAAATAGCTAACCTGATATTTTTTGCTTGTTTGTTTGTTTGTTTTTTGTAAATTTAAAAGCTAAGCTCTGTGTAAACACTACTCTGTTGAACTTGGCTACAACCAGAGAAAGGCCTACTGTCACCAGGTCAAATGTGTTGAGCATGTAGCAACCTGACCCTTGGTCACCTGCTACAGTTTATTTTGTTTCCATCAGTGAGTTTGAGATTCCTGTCAGTCCATATCTGGAAGTTTTAATAGCAAATTGGCCAACCCAACTTCCCACCTGGTCTGGATGATCTTACAATGCTGTACCGCTCAAATTAGTTGGAAATCAGATTTGCGCCATCATGCTTGGGATTTATGGAGGAGGAATAGCCAAGGGGGTTTCTAGTGTACATGTGTGTCTGTGTGTGTGTGTGTGCCTGGGTGGCCAGTGAGCCAGGGGCATCTGTATGTAGCTAACTGAACTGGGTTGAAGTTTTGCCTCTGCTTGTTGAGTCTACATGGAATTAATATGTCTCCTGAATGCCTGGCATTTCATTAACCAATCCCTCGCTTCCTAATTAAGACCTTCTGAAAAACGTGCCAAATAACTTTAGTCAAGAACAAGAAGCACACTCCCCATCCCTTTAATCATGATCTCCAATAATTGGGAAGTAACGACTCAGAGGCCACTCACACTGGCAAGTTTGATCCGCGCCCAAGCACGATTGCCCTTAAAATCCGGATTCTTTGACCAGTGTGATCGCTCCGTATCGTGCTTGAATACAGTACACTTCCCCCGCTCTGGCACAGTTGGAAGGGGTGTGCTTCTGCACGGTACGGGCGCGTACATGAGCACATGCACGGTCACGCACGCAGTGCGCGGACGTAAATCATGCAACTTTCCTCCTGCCTCTGCAAAACTGTTTAATGTGCGCAGCGCGATTACCGGCGAATGGCCGCGTTGCGCAATCAATAATCAACCATGTTGTCTGTGTCATTGTCTGTTGTGCTGCTGCAACCGCGTATAAACAAAAGTCGGTTTATAATGAAAGTACAGCAGTCTGTGTGCGGAGATCCGGCAGACCTGGTGCTGGCCAGCACCGCGTCGGCACCAGCCGGCACTGGCCGCGGCACCGCGCGGTGTGCGGTCACCCGGTCTGCCGGATCTGCCAGGTGCCGCTCCGGCTGTCAGTTGGACCTTTCTGAAGAAGGAGGAAGTTACTTCCGAAACTGTCAAGGTAAATAAACATCCCATGTCTGATTAAAAGGACCAAAAACGTTTTTTAGTTAAAAGGAAGACATGATGTATTTGAACTACATTGATTTATAATGACGTCGGGCCATGCCTGTTGTTGTCGTATTTCAACGTGATGACGCGCACACCGGGGGCAATCCTGCTTGGGCGCGTTTGGGAAAAAGGTAATGTGAGTGCAGGCCAGCCGGGGACTGGGGAGGGGGGGGTTTTGGCTTTAGCACGATACGGGCTCAAACTTGCCAATGTGAGTGGGCCCTTAGAGCCATTAATGTCTGATGAAAATGTATGTTAAAAGCACGGACAGAGCAACACATGTCCCAAGGTGTGTAGTTGCCATGATTTGCACATTCCTTTTTAAGGCCAACATAAAAGCTCACCATAAAAGAGGAAAATATCTAGAAAAAAAAGTATTAATTTATATTGTATTCATTTCAGATTTTTAGGAAGAGCTCAACCTCCTCCATGTCCACATATACCTCTTCCTTACATTACCTGGCAGTTTTGGATGCTGTTAAAAGTTTTTATTTTTTAACTCTAAAAAAGCTCCATGTGGACATAGCCCTAATTTCACCAACTCTTCAGTAAATAGCCTATGGCTTTGTCCTGTCATTATAAACGTGTACAGTTGTCAGCACCTTTTGAGCTTGGGATTGTGCTGCGAGGTACCATTTTCGCCGGACTTTCATCGCTACCAGGACATTCCGGAGGACGCCGTTAGAACACCGGGGTCTCCGTGGATAGTTCTTCCCAGTGACAAGTCCAGGAGGAAACATAAACAAGCAAAGGAAACAACAGTTATCAGGACCTTTTGAGTTTGGGATTGCGCTGCGGGATGCCAATTTCACCGGACTTTCGTCGCTGCCAGGACATTCCGGAGGACGCCGAGGCTGCAGGGCCGGCGCGTTGACACGGCTGAAAGGACAGCCCTTTGGCCGCCGCCTCCCAGCATTTTCCAGCGCCAGGTCCATGGCGAACACGGGATGACGAACTGTGCTTGCACATCCAACAAGTGTTTCCGTGACTGTTGCATTTTTTCTGATATCAGAGACATGGCTGCAGCCATCTATTACTGGACTTGGCTATTCAACTAGAAAGATGCATGATGCTTTCTATTCTCCCCTGCACCGAAAGGACTGAGCCCTAATTTCGTTGCATTATTATACGTATATGATTGTGCAATGACAATAAAAATCTATCTATCTATCTATATATCTAAAATAGGCTAAGACTATAGATGGTCAGTATTGAATTCATACAGGACACATTTTTTGTGTTTTACAAGAATCAGTTCAGTGAATGAGAGAGATAAAGAGAGATTTTACTTGATCCCCTCCAGATATTCAAAATCCAAATTCTGTGATTATTGATATATACTACTCACAAAAAGTTAGGGATATTCGGCTTTCAGGTGAAATTTCAGGATGAACCTAAAATGCATTATAACCTTTACAGGTGAACTTAATGTGACCTTCTGTAAACTTTTGAATGCACATGTCCAACTGTTCAATGGTTCATTACTTTTTGCACAAGTTGCTGTTCTCTAACAAGGAGTTTAACGGCAAAATTCACATCAGGTGTTTGATGCTCCAGCTCATCGAGGTCGTATCATTAGGGAACGGCTGCTGGAGACTGGGGTACCTCAAATGGAGTGGCCTGCACTTTCTCCAGACCTGCATCCCATAGAAAACCTATGGGATCAGCTGAGTCGCCGTGTAGAGGCTCGGAGCTCTGTACCCCAGAACCTCAATGTCCTGAGGGCCGCCCTTCAAGGAAAGTGGGATGCCATGCCTCAGCAGACAATAAGTCGACTTGTGAACAGCATGAGACGTTGTTGTCAAGCTGTAATTGACATTTATTGACACTGACAAGTTATTGACACAAGTTATTGACACTGACATTTTTTGTTGTGGTATATCCACCACTGTTGTTGGCTTTTGTTTCAAGAAATTGTTTGAGATGAGGAAATCACCAGTGTATGCTTCTACTTAAATGCCCTACTTTCATGATATAATATCACTGTAGCGTGAACTTTTTATATTTTCCATAAATTTCACCCAAAAGCCAAATATCCCTAACTTTTTGTGAGTAGTGTATATGTTTATTCCACAAAAAATATAAACTACTGAAAGAGACATGATGTATCCGTATGGTAAGTTTCTCAATTTGTTTATATCAGTAAGTCTGTAACTGTCAAGTGCACTGTAACATTAGCTTGTGTTGTGCACTGTGACATTAGCTAGTGTTGTGCACTGTAAGGTTAGCTAACGTTGTGCACTGTGACATTAGCTAGTGTTGTGCACTGTAAGGTTAGCTAACGTTGTGCACTGTAACATTAGCTAGTGTTGTGCACTGTAAGGTTAGCTAACGTTGTGCACTGTAACATTAGCTAGTGTTGTGCACTGAGCTAGTGTAATAGATTGTAATGAAAACCAATCTATAGTCACAGTCAAGCTTTCAAGAGCTTTGAAGCATAAAGAAAACACATTTTTGAGTGAAGAGGGTCTTTAGCACAACTCAAATAGTGCACAACCATAACTTCTGGCATTTTGTACCACACTGAGAAGCAGTGCTTCTACAAATCTGTGCACTGCAGTCTGTGTTTACTAATGGTTGCAAGCAGCTAATAACCAAGTGACCCTAGCCTGCTGTAGTCTCCATAGGGGAGATGAAGACAGCTGAGAGTGAGAATGTAACTGCTCTGAAACGCACTGAGGAAAAGGAGGAGGAGGAGAAGCAATGTGCAGACAGGGAGTCTGCAGGCAATATAAGAATAAAGGCGATAAACTCCGGGAAGCTGCCGACACTGTAGCAACCCTGCCGGTTTCCCAGCAACCAGAGAGTGTGTTGATAACAACACACTCTCTGTGTTGAGAGACTGGGCTGGGAGGAGCACACACACACACACACACACACACACACACACACACACACACACACACGAGTAGAATCACATGCAAAAAATCTGACACCCGCCCCAAACCACAAGTACACGCACATGCAAAGTCAGAACACGCCTAAATATCCATGACAGTACTAGAAACAATACTGGCTTCTTCTCAGAGGGAACTGATGGTAGATTTCTTCCAGGGTGCATGTATTTTTCAAAGCTCGATATTTGTAACTTCTCCAAAACAGTTCCATATCTATCCTATGTCTAAAAATTTCCTACTGGTATTTGTTCACCTTGAAAACATCTGTATTAGTATTTTTTGTACTTCAAGAGGTCTATATTAGTGTGTTTTAATACTTGGGCACATTGGAGGGCTTTTTTAAAAAAAGCTTTTATTTAGCCCTCTGAATACAGTTCACTTTGTTTCTTTTCATTTCTTATTTTTGGGGGGATTTTTTGAGGTACATTTATGTTTTTGTTTTTGGTTCGTTTTCTTTTTGTTTTTTACTTTTTTCTGCACTTTTCTGGTGATTTTATAGTTAATTTATTTAATAGTTTTTTGTTTTGTTTAAAAAATGTTGGGATCATTTTGCAGTAAATTTTCTTAATTTTGCGTATTTATTGGTTTATTTATGTGTTGTTTCTTGTGATTTTCTTGAGGTTTTTTTTTAAGCTAACTTTTTATGAATTTGCCAATCAACGTTTCACGTTTGTGAAGTAAATCAAGTGAATCTTCTCAGATTTTGCAGTTAACAAAAAAATCTCATAGTATAGCACAATTTTAAAAAAAGGTATTAGTGTGTTACTTTACTTCCATTGTTTTCTCTCACAAAAAAGACACCTTCTCTATTTTCTATATTGACAGCCATGTTAATGTCTTTTATAAAGCCCAAATTAGGAGGGCCTATATGGCGTTTTTCAATTTTGCTGATAAAGACTCATGCTCATGGTGGAAAACAAAAGCACCCCAAAAAGCATTGACATTTAGAGTCTATTTTGCCTATTACAACCAAAATCCAACTCTCCAATTCTGTGTTTGTCAGACAGAGAGAGCTGCAGGGGTCATAGGTCACACCCCAGTGTTTGGTACCTTTACATACGAAGCACTTGATGTGGAAGTGTTTGTTCTGGACCCGGAGTGCCTCGCCCTTGCAGGGTTTCCCACAGTTCTGACAGGCGATGGGCCCTCCTCCTCCTCCTCCTTGCTTCTTCTGCTGCTCCAGAGGGCTGTGAACCGCTTGCTGCTGAAACACTGTGGGACAGACAGAGAGATTCAGGTCAGACATACAGGACAATAGACTGTCCACATGTAATCACTCAGTGATGAGACAGGTTTGACCTAAATGAAGGACCTGCTAACCCATCTAAACAACTGCTTATTTAGTGACCCACTGGCTACCCACCAAATGTAGGAAATTAACTGCAGTAGCAAGTCGTTTTTTTTTTGTTTTGTTTTTTTTTTATCCCACCAGACATTGGCTGGTGGTTTAATTTTCTATTTTTCCCCAACTGCCACCACCATTTTAACATGGAATCCGATGGGAAGCGTTAGCGACCAATAATCAGTACTGCCCTTTTTGAAAACAGGAAACTCACAGCACAGAAAAAAAAGTCTCTAAATTGTCCAGCCAAAAAAGTTATTAAAACAAGACAATATGAGAAATCTGCATAGCACAAAATAAAGCCTTTTTAAAAATATATGCAGAAACATTACAATGGACCAGATACTGTATTTAGGGGAAGCTGTAATCATACCCAAGCAAACAGAGACAGAGTTTAAACTAAAATTAATGGCAAAATAGAAGGGCAAAATTGCATTTAAAACTACACAAACAGACTTAAGTATTTCCTGGGAAGTTGAAGAATGGGACCATATCTGGAAAACAGGTCATAAAGCATCTAGAGAAAGATAAAATGATCAATTATAATTTTGTACATAGAACATATTTTACCCCTGTTCGATTGCATGAGATGGGCATACCTGACTCTTATCTTTGTTGGCACTGCAAACAAGATAAAGCTACCTTTTACCATATGGTATGGGCTTGCACTAAAGTAAAAACCTTACCCTTATATGTATGTGTGTGTGTGTATATGTATATATATATATATATACACAAACACACACACACATATATATACGTGTATATATATTAGGGCTGTAGTCTGTTAGTCGACTGATCGATTTATTGGTCGATACCTTCTTGGTCGACCAAAATCTGATTGGTCGATTATTTGCCGTGTTAATTTTATCAGGAGTAAAGCACTAATTGCTAATGGGGGTGTTGTCAGAACACACCTAACAGTCTGTCTTCAGAACACCCCCCTTGTTTTCACAATTTTGGATTAGCCCAACCCACTGGCGGAGACAAATAGGTAGGCCCGTATGTTCTGAATTGAAGAAAAAATTAGACCTGGTTTTCCGAATATTTGCTTAATTAAGAACGTTTAATGAACATTTAGTCCTCTACCATGTCAAAGACGTCGTCAGTGTGGCAGCATTTTACCAAAATAGATGGGAAAAAAAGTCGAATGCAAACTTTGCAAACAACAGTTTGCGTATCACAGCTCAACGACCAACATGGCATATCACCTAAAACGGTAAGCTAACATGTCTGTGTTAGGTTGCTCCGTCGGTTTTGAGTATAAACATATCAGAATTGGCATATTTCAAAGTTGTAGTCTAATTGTTTTATAACTGCAGGCGCACACACCCGCGACGACGGCAGCTTGACATAAACGGAAATCATAGGCTGTGATGTTGCGTAGGTGCACGTGATGCAACGCTGTCAGAGCCAACCGCCTCCAGTGTGTCATTCACATACCTGCTAACATTTGAGTAGTAAAATCCGGGAGATTTTTGTGGTCGGGAGCAGCAAAAGATGTGCGGGGACATTAGCGCCTGCCGAGCCGGTTACGATTGACAACACATCCAGGTTTTTAATAATTAGTCAGTAAACTCGGCATTGTATGACAAAGGCTGGAAAATTTGCACTTTTATTTACAGTTAAACATTTCGCTGTGAGTTTCAGCTTCTGTTAAACTAACGGAGCTGCGGCGGCTTCCGGTCTCAGCTTTCAAAATAAAACCTTAGTTACTGTGCGTTTCTCATTATTAACAAACAAAATTGGGGCTTGTAAATTACGGGAGATTCCCGGGAGAAAAGACAAAACGGGGGCTCGGCAGGAGATGAGTCTAAAATACGGGAGAAACCTGGGAAAAACGGGAGTGTTGGCAGCTATGGCCAGATACTGCGACACATACCCCCCACAATCTGACTTGTTTCCTTCACTGTAAAATCAGGAGATTAGCAGGAGAAATTACTGACCGGGAGCATCGCAGGAGATAGGGTTAAAAATCGGGAGTGAATCGGGAGAGTTGGCAAGTATGATCATTCAGTGCAAAATAATTAGGTCAAAAATGACTTAACCCTTTCATGCATGGTGTCCACTACAGTGGACGCATATTGAAACACTGTTTAAAAACACAGGATTTGCAATACATACTCCAAACCACCAGGGGGGCGTCCTCTAAATCTACTCTGTATTGTGTATTTAATAACTGTCTCTATCAACAATCATAACTGAGATATTGCATCATAAATCCAAGATGGCCGACAACAGTGCACATGACACTGTGTCCTCTGGGATATCTGCCAAATCCTTTTATTGTACAAGGAAAATGCCGGTACAAAAAATATTTTCTAATTAAGTATGTAGTAAGGAATACTTTTATGAAAGTTTTATCAAAATCGGTCAAATACTTTTTTTGCTCTGTCTCCAAATGTAAGTGTCCACTGTAGTGGACGTCATGCACCAATGGTTATATTTTGATTATAAGGACATTATGTGTGAATTTGCTAAAGTTGCTATAATTATTTTTCTTATATGGTATTTGCTATCTAAAATTATTAAAAATGAATTTGTTAATTGTAAATATGCAATATATTATACTATTTATGATATATTCCAACATAACAATAAGACACTACAAGTAAAAATAAGTAGTAAAATTAGGGTAACATTTTTATTGAACAGCTATCTGCATGAAATTTTCCCAACTGCTTGCCTAAGTCATGAGAAATATGTTTTGTATTAGTTTTTTTTATATTTTATGTCCATATATGCAAATTTCCTATGTAAATACACTCATTTGCATGTATTTCTACAATGGACAAGACCTGATTCATAAGTATTTTGTTTTTTTGGCAGATAGTCTACAAAAGGTTTTACAGAGGAACTCAGCTCACTTTTTTCTGTGTCATTCTTTGAATCATAAAATAGGAAATAAAATAATTAAAATCTACAGACTCACATAGCCAAGGCTGTTGTGCATTTCCTTCGCATTAATAATCTGATATAGAATGAAATTATAGAAAGCAAAGTTAGCTAAAATTGACAGGTGCAGGAAACAGCATTTTTGCTATATTGTCTCCCCTTGACTGAACTTTACAATATATGTTGCTAGATAGATAAGTGTGTGTGTGTGTGTGTGTGTGTGTGTGTGTGTGTGTGTGTGTGTGTGTGTGTGTGTGTGTGTGTGACAGTTATACAGGGTGATCACAGAAATACCAGAATCAAGTGGATCAGAATGCAGTGATGATGACAGTGATTATCAGCCAGAGAGGCCATCCAGAAACAGAAAGAGCAGGGACGCTGAGATTGAGAGTGAGTCAGGAGAAGAAGAGAATGAGGGAGAAGCAGGAGAAGAGATTGAAGATGATGGTGAAACAGGAGAAGTGATTAAGGGAGGTTTAGGGAAACGAAAAAGAAGAACCTGGAGGATAAAAGATAATGATTATGAGGGACAGCCACCAATATTTCAGGGCCAGAACACTGTTCATGTTCAGGGAGAGGAGCCCATTGAGATATTTTTGAGTCTCTTTCCTGACAGTCTCCTTGATCTGATTGTTTATCAATCAAATGTGTATGCGCTGTACAAAGGCAAGATCAACTTTGGTTTGACAAAACCAGAACTGAAAGTCTTCCTGGGAATAAATCTGATGATGTCGTACATCAAGTATCCAAGACTTCGCATGTACTGGTCCTCCAACCCAGGGCTGCGGCAAAATGGCATCGCTGATACAATGACTGCAAACCGTTTCGAGGAGATCAAACAGCACCTGCACTTCGTGGACCTGAATGATGACGCTGGGGATGACCGATTTTTCAAAGTTCGCCCCGTACTGGATGTCCTTCGCACAACTTTCTTGACTGCCATGGAGCCAGAGGAGTTCCAGTCAATCGATGAACAAAACATCCCCTTTAAGGGAAAGCACACCACCAAGCAATACATTCCCAAGAAACCCAAACCCTGGGGCTTCAAAGTGTGGGTTCGAGCTGGGGCCTCTACTGGTTATATGTACCAGTTTGAGCTATACCAGGGAGCTACTGGAGGCAGGGGTCGAGTGGGGGAGCTTGGCATGGCAGCAGAGGTGGTGCTCCGACTTTGTGAGAACATAAAAGGGAAGAACCACAAAGTGTTCTTTGATAATTTCTTTTGTTCCATCCCCCTTTTGGAGAAACTAAAAAGCCAAGGCATTGAGGCCACAGGAACCTGCCGAGCCAACAGGCTCATGGGAGCTCAAGCTAAGCTGAAGGATAAAGAAACACTGACTGAGGAAGGGAGAGGGGCCTCTTCAGTGGTGACCAGTGAAGAGAATATCACTGTGACCCGGTGGCTGGATAGTCAGGTAATCCATGTTGCCTCCACATATGCAGGGAAGTATCCACAAGATGCAGCCAAAAGGTGGACCAAGAAGGAGAAAAAAATCATCCAAATCCTGCGTCCACATGTCATCAAGGTTTACAACACCAGCATGGGAGGTGTTGATCTTTTGGATCAGTGTGTGGCTACATACGCCAATCGGCGTAAAAATCTGAAATGGTACTTGCGCATTTTTTTCCACTTTTTGGATGTCACCTGTGTGAATGCATGGATGCTTTACTGCCAGAAGCATGGCAATGCGAAGGATCTCCTTGAGTTTAAAGCATCAGTTGCCGCAGCACTGCTTAGTGTTGGGTCACACAAGCGCTCCCGAGGTAGGCCTAGCGATGCCTCACCACCTCCTGTCCCCCCAAAAGTGGCTGTGAATATACCAGGGGAGATCCGTTACACCCCAGGACATCACTGGCCACTGTTGATGGACATGAAAAATGCCAGTCGTTGCAGAGATGAGATCTGCCAGAAGAAAACAAAGTATGTCTGCCAGGCCTGCACAGTGGCATTGTGCCCAGGATGTTTTGGACATTTCCACACTCGCTGAGCTCCAATTCAAAGTGTCTTACGACTCATCAAATGAAAATTTAGAGACTTTTGTCATACTTGCTGAATCTGTTTCTGTGTTCTGTTCTTAATTCATTTTAATCAAACGGTGGCAATAAAACGTGCTATTCATGGATTTAGTAAAAATGTGACAAATTATATTGCTCTTACAAATAAGTGAAGTTCAGTGATTAAATAATTCTCACCTACTTGATGTAACATGCAGTATGCAAATTGTTTGTACAGTGGCATTGTGCCCATGAAGATTTTTACATTACATTCATAATAGCTTAATCTTTTACTCATGCTATATTGCAATAATATGATAGAAATAGTCACTTTTTCACAGTTACTGGTGGTAACCAAATTAATACTTTTATGAGCTGTTTTTACATTAAACCTTGTTTATATGATCAGTTACCATAATGTTTTCTCTGTTTGAGCTGTATAAAACATGGTTTCTATAAAAAAAAGAACATTTATTACTAAATTGCATTTTTTTACCCATTCATGCGCGGTGTCCACTACAGTGGACAGTTGTGTATCTCTGACAAAAAAAATAATTTAGAAAAAAAAATCACTTTCATTTGTTTTAAGTCTTGCTTGTGGGTAAAAAAAACACATTGAAAAAAAATCCACCTCAGTGATTTCATAATTCATGCATGAAAGGGTTAATATACTGCAAAGACTTGTCGTTTATGTTTATTTATAATTCATTTAGGCGGACAAGGCTTCCAGGTAGGCTACTGTCCAGTTAATTAATCTGAAAATAGTATTTTATTTATTTATTTATTTATTTATTGTGTGTATTCCCACTGCCCCCCGATCAGTCGACTTTTGGTCGAAATTTCAGGACTTTAGTTGACCAAGATTTTGACTGGTTGACTACAGCCCTAATATTTATACATACAGTATATACTCAACTCACAAAAAGTTAGGGATATTCGGCTTTCAGGTGAAATTTCAGGATGAACCTAAAATGCATTATAACCTTTACAGGTGAACTTGATGTGACCTTCTGTAAACTTTTGAATGCACATGTCCAACTGTTCAATGTTTCAGTACTTTTTGCACAAGTTGCTGTTCTCTAACAAGGAGTTTAACGGCAAAATTCACATCAGGTGTTTGATGCTCCAGCTCATCAAGGTCGTATCATTAGGGAATGACTGCTGGAGACTGGGGTACCTCAAATGGAGTGGCCTGCACTTTCTCAGACCTGAATCCCATAGAAAACCTATGGGATCAGCTGAGTCGCCGTGTAGAGGCTCGGAGCTCTGTACCCCAGAACCTCAATGTCCTGAGGGCCGCCCTTCAAGAAGAGTGGGATGCCATGCCTCAGCAGACAATAAATCGACTTATGAACAGCATGAGAGCTGTAATTGATGCTCAAGGGCACATGACAGGTTATTGACATTTTTTGTTGTGGTATATCCACCACTGTTGTTGGCTTTTGTTTCAAGAAATTGTTTGAGATGAGGAAATCACCAGTATATGCTTCTACTTAAATGCCCTACTTTCATGACCCCCCCCCCCCCTCTTTTCTCTAGGCCCAGTTGTCCAGATCATTAATCAACCTTTATGGTGTCTCCTCTGATGTGGCTGTCTGAAAGGTCAGGGCCAGCCAGGCAACTGTCTGACTTATGCAACACTTACATGTCAATACTACATACAGTCGCACCACTGGAAGCCCCTGGGAATACACACAACATGGACCATGGTCTGTAGCTTATCACTTACACGCACATGTGCCACGCACTTGCCAAGACAGTGGTGTGTAGTGATGTAACATGGGCAAACAGTCTCTGTCTCCCATGGTAAAAATTGAAGGACAACAAGAGAAAGAATGGTTCCTCAAATGTGATGATGTGTCTTGTGTTCTTTATTTGATGATGTGTCATGATGTTTTTAATCCATGGGTTTGTTTGCACCTGTGTTCTTATCCTCCCTTTTCTGTATTTTGTGGAATACTAAATATGATATTTGACAAGTATATTTGCCAAATATACAGGTTTACTATACACAAAATCCTAAGAATCCAATCCAAAGAAAACAGCCACATGTCTCCAAATAGCACCCATGCATGGTCGGTGATGTGCAGTCAGTGGAGCATTTATCTCGGGTGACTTACAATAAAGCAGGATTTGCTGTCTTAGTCAAGTACAAATGATCACTACCGGGATCTAACTTCTGTAATTACAAGACGGTATTGGTTGTTCTGCTGCCCCTAAAGGAATGCTCACATTTTCATACAAAAAAGGTTTTGTTGAATGTGGACAGACTGCTAACTTTTGAAATCACAGCCAAAGACATTTTGCTTTATTGTACATGTGAATGTACAGTTGCTGGTCCAAAAATGGAATAAAATGTCATTAGGTGCATTTCAGATTTTTTTTGTAGCAATTCCTTGAAGACATACAGAGGCATGCCACAACAGAAAACATTTGCATGGAAAAATGTCAGCCTACAGGTTTGATATGAAGATGTTATTTCAGTGGATATGTAGGGATATACACTATATTACCAAAAGTATTCGCTCACCCATTCAAATGATCAGAATCAGGTGTCCTAATCACTTGGCCTGGCCACAGGTGTATAAAATCAAGCACTCAGGCATGCAGACTGTGAAACAAGACATTTGTGAAAGAATGGGCCGCTCTCAGGAGCTCAGTGAATTCCAGCGTGGAACTGTCATAGGATGCCACCTGTGCAACAAATCCAGTCGTGAAATTTCCTCGCTCCTAAATATTCCACAGTCAACAGTCAGCTCTATTATAACAAAATGGAAGTGTTTGGGAACAACAGCAACTCAGCCACGAAGTGGTAGGCCACGTAAAGTGACGGAGAGGGGTCAGCGGATGCTGAAGTGCATAGTGCAAAGAGGTCGCCGACTTTCTGCACAGTCAATTGCTACAGAGCTACAAACTTCATGTGACCTTCAGATTAGCTCAAGTACAGTACGCAGAGAGCTTCATGGAATGGGTTTCCATGGCCGAGCAGCTGCAGCCAAGCCACACATCACCAAGTGCAATGCAAAGCGTCGGATGCAATGGTGTAAAGCACGCCGCCACTGGCCTCTAGAGCAGTGGAGACGCGTTCTCTGGAGTGATGAATCACGCTTTTCCATCTGGCAATCTGATGGACGAGTCTGGGTTTGGAGGTTGCCAGGAGAACGGTACATTTCAGACTGCATTGTGCCGACTGTGAAATTTGGTGGAGGAGGAATTATGGTGTGGGGTTGTTTTTCAGGAGCTGGGCTTGGCCCCTTAGTTCCAGTGAAAGGAACTTTGAATGCTTCAGGATACCAAAACATTTTGGACAATTCCATGCTCCCAACCTTGTGGGAACAGTTTGGAGCGGGCCCCTTCCTCTTCCAACATGACTGTGCACCAGTGCACAAAGCAAGGTCCATAAAGACATGGATGACAGAGTCTGGTGTGGATGAACTTGACTGGCCTGCACAGAGTCCTGACCTGAACCCGATAGAACACCTTTGGGATGAATTAGAGCGGAGACTGAGAGCCAGGCCTTCTCGACCAACATCAGTGTGTGACCTCACCAATGCGCTTTTGGAAGAATGGTCAAAAATTCCTATAAACACTCTCCTCAACCTTGTGGACAGTCTTCCCAGAAGAGTTGAAGCTGTAATAGCTGCAAAAGGTGGACCGACATCATATTGAACTCTATGGGTTAGGAATGGGATGGCACTTCAGTTCATAGTATGAGTAAAGGCAGGTGAGCGAATACTTTTGGTAATATAGTGTAGCTACAGACAGCATTTAGCCTCATATACTCCCTTGTTCACTAATACAGCACCACCACGTGTTGTGGAGTGTACCAGTATATGTCACGCACACTGTTCAAAACATCTTACACAACACAAGTGCTGTCTTTTCACGATAATGTGAATGTTTCTTCAAATTGCTTTAGACAATGTGGACTAACAGGATGTAATTTTTTTTGCTAAATTCAATAGACCTCCTTGCTGCAGCTCCTTACCACACTGTAAAATCCAATAGCTATCCTGACATGCATATATTAGTTAACTTTACTAGGTAATCAACAATATGCACTTATGACTGGTATTTATGAAGTAACAATCACTTGCATTGTGAAAAACGCAAAATACTTAGTGTGTAGAGTGAAGATTACTTTATTTAGAGTTAAGCTCACTAGCAACAAGTAGCCAACAGTCTCACTCACACTGCGCATTCAAAGAAGAAGTGCACATGCGCAGTAACAAAAGTCAGTCTCCCGCTCAGCTGCCAATGCACCAGTCCAGCACACAGGTCGGGGCACTGAGGGCAGCCTGCTGACTTGACTTTTGTGTTGTCTTGTTTATTCTTTTGAAGAAAGGTAAGGTAAGGTAAGTTATCCAGCATTTTTTGGCCTGTTAATATGTTTTAATTAGCGCTACGACTGTTAGCGTTAGCGAGCTAACGTTAGCGTTAGTTAGCTAGCTAACGAACCAAACAGGCATAACGTTCGCCAGTTCAGGCCATGGCCTGGAGATTTGTTCATTCGTTCCACTGTGCAGCCTCCAGGAGGTTTCTGTATGACCAAACATTTGTTTCAGTGTCAGGTGTTGTTTGACTTGTGTACATTGCTCAGGAAGCATGACAAGAGCCAACTAGCTGGGATCTAGCTTGTTCATGTTGTAACTTCTCTTGATTTGAAGGTGACTTAAATATAAATACATATCCCAACATGTGACACACACATGGAGTTTAAGAAAATGTGTTCATTGTCAGAGCTCAATGTGCCATGATAGTTGCCAGTAAGTTGTTTTTCAAGGTGTAATTTTACTGTCAAAAGTATTTTTAAAACATGACCTCCACCTCTGATATTTAAAAAGAATCTTAATACATCTTTTTAACCGTTTTATTAATTGACTGGGATGAAACAGATCACCGGATGTAAAGGGAGACAAAGGCTACCATCAGGCAGCCTGGAGAGAGCCAACGAGCTGAACGTTTTCTTCAACAGGTTCAGCGCACAGCCTTCTGTCTCCCTCACACATCCAGACCCCCACACACCCCCACCGCATCCACCCCTCCCCCCTCTCCCCCATGTGGTGAGCACTCCTGTGCAGCACCTCTCCTCCCCCTCCCCCTCTATCTCCTCCTCCACTGAAGACACCAGCACCCTCCCCCGCATGACTGTGACTACGGGCCAGGTTAGGAGACAGCTGGAGAGACTCCACCAGAGGAGCCGCAGGACCTGATGGTATCAGCCCCAGGATCCTGAGGACGTGTGCCAGCCAGCTGTCTTCTGTCATCCAACACCTCTACAACCTGAGCCTGAGTCAGGAGAGAGTCCCGGTGCTGTGGAAGACGTCCTGCCTGGTTCCTGTCCCGAAAAAGTCGACTCCATCGGACCTCAATGACTACCGACCAGTTGCCCTCACATCTCATCTGATGAAGGTGCTGGAGAGGCTGGTCTTGGCCCACCTGAGGCCGCAGGTGAAGGAGCTGCTAGACCCTCTACAGTTTGCCTACCAGCCCCATTTGGGAGTTGATGACGCCGTCATCTACCTGCTGCATCGAGCTCATATGCATCTGGATGTGGTGGCAGCACTGTGAGAATCACATTCTTTGATTTCTCCAGTGCTTTTAACACCATCCAGCCTCTGCTGCTGGGTGAGAAGCTGTGGGTGATGGGTGTCGACACCTACATTGTCTACTGGATTATTGACTACCTGACAGGCAGGCCACAGTTTGTCCGCCTGGGCAGTGTTCTGTCTGACGCGGTGGTCAGTGATACAGGAGCTCCACATGGCTGTCCCCTTTCCTTTTCACCTTATACACCACTGACTTTCAATATAACTCCGAGTCATGCCACCTGCAGAAATTTTCTGATGACTCGGCTGTTGTTGGGTGTATAAGTGAGGGAAGGGAAGGGGAGTACAGAGCAGTGGTGGATAACTTTGTGGAGTGGGCTGGACGCAATCACCTGAGGCTGAATGTCAGCAAGACCAGAGAGATGGTGATTGACTTCAGGAAGAAGAGGACGGCTTCACAGTCACTGTGTATTCTGGGAGAGGATGTGGAGGAGGTGGAGGACTACAAGTACCTGGCTGTCAACATCAACAACAGACTGGACTGGAAATCCAACACCGAAGCTGTGTACAAGAAGGGGATGAGCAGACTCTACTTCCTGAGGAAGCTGAGATCCTTCAATGTGTGCAGCAAGATGTTGGAGATCTTCTACCAGTCTGTTGTGGCCAGCGTACTCTTCTTCGCTGTGGTTTGTTGGGGGAGCAGCATCGGAGCCAGTGACACCAACAGACTCAACAAACTGATCAGGAGGGCTGGCTCCGTGATTGGCTGCAAACTGGACACTGTGGAGGCTGTGGTGGAGAGGAGGACACTGAACAAACTGTTATCCATCATGGATAACCCTGATCACCCTCTCCACCACACACACACACACACACACACACACACACACTCTGGACAGACAGCGGAGCTCCTTCTCCAACAGACTGTTACAGCTTCGCTGTCGAAGGGACAGATACAGGAAATCATTCCTGCCACAAGCCATCACACTGTACAACAAATCACAGAGACTTGCAACTGTCTGCTGTATAGTTCTGTTTTTAACACTCCACCACTCAGCACCTTAACTGTTTGTTTATTTATTATACATCACTCAGCACCTTAACTGTTTATTTATTATCCACTACCCAGCACCTTAACTGTTTATTTATTATTTATTATCTATATATTACATCCTAGGTTAATATACATTCACACTGTTTTTCAGACTGGAGGGGAAGTGGTGATTTCTTAAGAGGTCAAATCAAGTTGGTTAGCTCCTGAATCCCATTACCGGGCATCAGGTTCTGCCACTTGGTTCTTGGTTTCGTGGTTTCATGCTAACTCTCCTTATCTATACAATCTATACAATCATGTATATACTTCAGTTCCATCTGTATATTGTCATATTCATTCCATATGTATATTTTCACATCTCGTATCTCTTTTCCTTAGGTTAGCCCTTATTGTATATTTTTAGTTTTTAGTCTTTATAGTCTTTATTGTATATATTTAGCCTTTATTCTTTTTTTAGTTAACTTTATTGTATGTTTCTACTGTCGCTGCTGGAACACCAGAATTTCCCTGGTTGGGATCAATAAAGTATATCTATCTATCTATCTATCTAAAGAGAAACTATGCAGGATTTTTTCCCATGGCTATGCTACATTGATTTTTACCTTCATTAAAAAGCTCCAGAGTAATTGTGATAGTTAACTACATCACTTGTGACTTGTTATGAGTGAGAATGGAGGCTCTCTGCCTTCCACCTGGCGTCTCATTGCTGAAAACCAACCTTGTAACATCAGTGTAGTACTCAGCCGCCGCCCCGGTGTCCCAGCTCTTGTCTCTGCGGCACCGCGACACAAACGCGCTCCATAACCCACAATCTTTTGTTTATGACAGTTAAGACTACACAAATATACATGTCATAACATTGTATATGATAAATAATGTTATCCATCGCTTCATGTATTTATTTTTCGCTGTCTTCGTTGTAAACAAATGCACATGGCCAGGCACTGGGTTAGCAAAACAGCAGAAAAGCAATACATACATGCACGAGCTGTCACGTGACCAGAGAGAGAACATTCAAATGGTGCTCAAAGCTAAAAGCATAGGGACGTATTTAGCCTGTAAATATATATAAAATATTATCTTTTGCATGTAATTTTGCATGTTGCAGTTTCCTGACATATGGATTGTGGCAGATGAGAAGCTTTGAGGATTTTGTTGCATTTTTGGAGGTACTTTTATTCGATTTTGCCCGTGGTTACTGCAGACATCCATTGTTTGTAAAAATACAGGAAGCTGTTTCCCCGTGGAGCTCCAGCAGTGCTAGAGGGCTAAAGAAAACTTCCCCTGACATCTTACCTGCAAGGTGGTGAGTAGATGATGTATTTTCAATTTTGGGTGAACTATTCCTTTAAGGAGTTAGAACCACCAGCAGTAGAAATGTGTTTTTTTTTTTTGTTTGTTTTTCTTTTTTTTCCCCAGTGGCTCTAATACGCTTCCCATCTTCTGTAGTTCTGTCATTCTGCCTTGTGACTAAATACTAAATGGCAGTCTGCCAATTACTGTTGTAATAAAATTTAACTATTAATGGTTGTGAATGTATTTTTCCACAGTGGTCCAACCCTATTTACTCATCATATTTTTTGCTGTGTGTTGCAGGTGAATGCAGAGTTCAATAGGGTAGTCACCAAGAACCTACAGGTGGACTTTTTTGATGAAAGGCTTCGTCTGTCTTTATTTCTCATGGTAAGGTGACTTCAAATAGTGATTGCTGTTTTGCTGCTTTTTTTTTTTTTTTTTTTGCAACAACAATTGTTTTGCACTGTAGCTTTTGAATGCTGCATTATCTAGAGCTGAATTTGTTCATCATCCACTTCTAGAATCCAGATGTGACGGCAGTGCGTACCATTGTACTCCGGGGCCTCCCTGTTCTGCTTGGTGATGATCCCAGTGACTTCTACAACACCTGCTTTGTAAGTTCTAATATGAGCATCCTAAAGGAGCACACACGGTGATGGGGAAATGAGGAGAGGAGAGGAGAGCAGGGAAGAGAAAGAGGGGGAGAGGAGAGTAGAAGGAGATGGGGAGAGGATGAGGAGAGGAGATGGAGAGGAGAAAGAGATGGGGAGAAGAGGAGGAGATGAGGAGAGGAGATGGAGAGGAGAAAGAGATGGGGAGAGGTGAAGAGAGGGAGAAGAGAGAAGAAAGAGAGGGGGAGAGGGCTACCTGAACTCTGTCATAGAGGAAGGTTTTAAGCCTAGACTTAAATGTAGAGAGAGTGTCTGCCTCTCTGACACATGGAGAGAGCTGATTCCACAGTCACTATCAAATAAAGCAGAAATGCCTTAAAAATGCCTTGCCTTCAATTATTATGTTTAATTGTAATTCAGATTATTTTAGGAGATTGGAACCTATTTTTCATTCCTGTATAGATATTTGAACCATTGCTGAAGTCAGGTTTGCATGGTTTTAGCAAGTAAGTCAGATTGCTGTTCAAGTAAATATATAACTTAGAGATGCTAAGTTTGTCCAACGTAGATAAGTGTGTTTTATGGACTGAACACAGTAAATTTCACTTGTAATGATTTAGTAGATTAAAATAGTAATTCTGAGTAGTCTTTACTAAATCAAGAGTGTATCTAAAGTAAGTTATCAAGTATACTCAACTTGATTGTTTTAGTTGCTTAAACTTATTTGTAAGTGTACTCTATGAAGGAAGTGCTAGTTAGTACAACTTAAAATACTTAGTGCTCTTGTTTTTTTAAGTGCAATCGGTTTGCATGCTTTTTTTAAGTAATGATAACTAATTGGATTTTACAGTGATGTACTTTCATATCAGCCATGTTCACTCTTATTAGGTAGAGTAAACTGTTAGTGTGGGTGGACCTGATAAATTTTTTTTTTTTTTTTACCATGGACAGTCAATGTCAATGAATTCACTGCTGTGTTTGCTGCCAATTTGTGATGCTAAGTGGGCCATATCAAAGTCTATTAGAAACTCCCACAAGTTGTGTTTGCAAATTACCCTACGGTGCAAACTGTATTTGTACCATAGGGTAATTTTCCCCATTTATTCCTCGTCAGCAGCTCATATTTATGGTCAATCTGATCATACATGATTGCAGCATTGCATCTATACTCTCCAATGCTCTCCCAGAAAAAAACACCTTGTGTTTCTCTTGCCTGCACACAGAAGTCATGTTTCAAATTCCTCTTGCAGAAGCAATGCCACAGCACACCCTAAAAATAGAGTGTTCCCTCAACTCAGGAGGATTCCATGATGCTCTGCAACATTCCTGGTGTGAACCATCTGCAGAGGTGGCAGGCATGGGCAAGGGATCAAAACGCTCACATTACCAACAACAGGAGAACTTTCTGGTGACTTGGCGGATGACCTTGAGGACATTCACTTTGGGATACCATCTTAAATAAGTTTATTCCAAAAAATGTAAACTGTCCATTGTTCTTAAAAACAATGGACTAACATAAAAATTGATTAAACCAGATCAAAAAGCCCAGTGATCCTTAATCTTTTAAAATTGCTACTCAAATATCATTGAATTGTTTTTAAGGTACCAACAAGGGATCTTTCATGGTCTTTGCATCAAGAACCATTTTCTGGTACTATATACAACCCTTAGTTGCTAAAAGTGTAACACATATGAGAGCTAACTGCTGCCAACCCCACCCCACCCCCCTTCAGCAAAACGTAAGTCAGTATTTACTGTATGTTAAATGTGTCATTATTCCTATGCTAACCTGGCATGCTAACAATCCTGCAAAAGTTCCACAAACTGCATGATTAGTCAAGCCTAGAGGTTATGAATTTAATGGATTAATTTCCATTGTAATCTTGTAATCTCTTAATGTTTTAATGTAATATTTTGGATACTGCTGCAAGACAAAGTGGCTAAGGAGTTCACCCTCATCTCCACAGGGTGTCTGAAAATTCCATCAAGTGAAATTTCAGACATTTTAAAACTTTTTAATGCAGGTTACAATGACATTTGTGACCACATGGCAACCAAAATAAACATCAAAATGACAACAATTATTGATCTGGTTTGAACTGTAAATTTTGTAATTTACATTTTTTTTAATTTTATTTTTCCAGATCATAATACTGTGTGTTATTTATTTATTCATGCAAAGCACCTTAACCCCAAGTCAAATTCCTTGTTTGTGAAAACTTGGCAATAAAGATCTTTCTGATTCTGATTCTGAAAACTGCATGACTGACTGTTTACACCCCGAAAACACTGTACCCAGAAGCACCGGCGCGGGAAGTCGCGGTGCTGAGGGTGCTGTAGCACCCCCTGCTTTTTCTGCAATGGCAATAAAAATTAAAAAATTAAAAACTTTGTCCCAGCACCCCCATCTCTGACTGACTTCCAGCGTCCCTGCCCAGAGGCCACAAGATTTTTAAGACCAATTAAATTTGTGACTAAAGATTCTTTCCTCAACTGTATTTGAGACATTTTAAAGCTTTGAGTCTAAAAATGTATGACTTGTTAAGGAGCAGCAGACACCTGCCTTTACTGCTCTATTGCCATTATGTCAACTCTTAGAGTTTCCTATACTTCATCTGAACACAAAACCCAGTAAAATTATCTAACTCAATACAGGCCAAGAAAACGACATGAACAGAACTCATGGGCCAATACCGGATGCAGGTCTATTGGTAAAAACTGGGGAAGGGAGCAGAGAAATAGCTGTGCAATTACCAAAGAGGAATGACCTAGCTTAAATAACTACAATTACGTTAAAGTAGACTTCATGAGTTGTGGTTTTCCTCACAAGGGGAAGAGCTAAACCTATGATTCAGCCTGTCCTGTCACGGATGCAACCTGAACTGAGCTGAAAGCTGACCTCTGACCTCACTGGCAAATGACACCAAGGGCTTCTACAAAGGAAAGAACTTGTCATATAAACTGAGGACAGGAAATGACAAAGACTGGTTTCTCAATGGGTAAGGTGATAGAATATGACAAGGCAAGTTAACATTAAAGTCTAAAATAATAACACTACTACTACTACTACTGCTGCTGCTACCACCACTATTACTATTAACACTATTAATACTATTATGATGACCACTACTATTCCTGCTGCTCTACTACTACTGCTCCTACTACTATTGCTGCTACTACTGCTACTACTATAACTGCTACTATAACTATTTCTACAAGCAGTATTGCAATATACCCATATTGACAATAACATGATATTTAAAAAATGAAATATAGACATATACATATGATAATATCATGTAAATAGCAATCAAATCACTTATCAAATAATTTCCTTTTGTTTCTGTACTCACTTGTCTCCCTCCCCCAACACCACACAAATACAGACATACACAGAGCACACACCTGATGTGGTTACAGAGTCTCTCATATCATGTCATCTCTCATATTTTGATTCTCATACCTCTCACTCATTTAGTAAAAATTAAAAATTAGTAAATTGCACTGGTAGAAAAGCCAAGTGTAGCTAAATGTTGGGTCATACATCATCTAATGAATATGGTCTTTGTTTGAAAACATAATTCCTGGCATCCCTCAGTGAATATGTTCTCTCACAGAAGAAAAGATTATATAATGCCTTGTTGCTGCAGCTGGCCAAACTGGAATGTTTCCTCATATTTGTCTGAAGTCATAAGCAGGTATGATGAGCATAAATAACATAATCCATTATATGTTCAGTAGTAGCGCATGTCTGACAACAGGAAAACAGGGATCATGTGACTGGTGCACAGACCCTGTGATGTAGCAGAAAACCACAACACAGCTTGGCACTTGCTAGACTGTATGTGTGTGTGTGTACACCTGCACGACAGGCCTTGCTCTAACGATGGTTTATGACAAAGACAGCTCATGGGGGAAGAACAGAAAGGGTGGCGTAGGCAGAAATAAAAGAGCTGGAGTAAAAAAAAAATGGTGAGTGATCAGAGCTGCCTGTGTTTGTAGGCCATATATTTAAACACAGTGAGTGACACCATGACTCATGAATTCAGCCTCTCTGGAAAGCTGCAAGTCAGCTGTTTAAGTAGAGCTGGTGCAAAAACCCTGGGCATATGCCAAGCAGGTTTAAAAGCTAAGGGAGAGAGTCCAGTACAGCACTGGCCCTATTGAAACACATAGCACATCATCAGCACCCACAGTACATTACTCTGTGCCTCCAACTGCACTGAGTCACACAACATGCCATTCACTGATTACAGATTCTATAACATTCACTCTTGCTGTCAGCATCAGTTTAATATAAATGCATCAACTCCAAATGCAGACAATAGGGATGTGTGATACCAACACTGTTTATTCAATATGATACTGAATGCTCCCTGGATGTACTGTATTTTGCCTCTCTAAAAATTCTCCTGCCACCCTCATCATTTTCAAGGCATCTTCTTGTTTGTGTACCACTTTGTTATTTTCAGGGTGTATGGTTTCAAATGTTTAAAAAAAAAGTTGCTTGAATTGCTGTTTTGGGATACGTTCTGCCCATCCCTCACAAAAACATTCCACATCAGATGACTTTGTTGTGTAGCTATTAAACTGCCTGGCACAGTTAGATTCTGATCTCCTTTCCATTGTTCACTTCAGGGAACTGTTGGGCTGTTGGGGACAAATCAGGACTGGGCAATAAACGATTTTTGACAATTTCGACAAAATCTTGTTTGATAGATAAATTAATAAAGTAACCTCTCAATAATAAATTTAAAGTAGTAATTTCGATATTGTTCATGATTGAAGTAAGACCATGTAAGACAATCAGCCAATGAATCTGCAGAAACATGAGCACTAAAATTAGTGGTAGCTCTGGCTCCCAAGCTAATGTCAAGCAGCCTGACCCACAGTTTCTCAAAGGAAGCCGATTGGTCTGCCCATGTTGTTCAAGTTCAAATTTATTCGTGTCCCTATAGGGCGATTGTTGTTGCAGCAAGCAGTGAACAACATTTAAAACATACAAGACATAGAGAACATAAAGGCATAAAAGGTTTAAAAGAATACAGTGTGTACTGGCACAACATCAACAACGTCAGAAGCAACACCCATGCATGACGGGGAAAGTGCAATCAGTGCAAACAGCAATTCCTGTATAAATAACATAATCATACAAAATCAGTCAAACAATCCAATAATAATCAATAAATCAATTAAACAATCAATAAATCAAGTACGACTCCTCTCCCGTCCGGAGTTCAAGAGAGAAATGGCTGAAGGGACAAAGGAGTGCTTGTACCTGTTGGTCAGTACAGATTCGATGTATGATTTATAAAATAAAATCATCAGGGAGAGTTTCCTCAGACAGGACAGTCGTTGCTGGCCCTTTTTTGTAGATTGTCTGAGTGGCAGGTAAAATTTAGCTTATTGTCCAAGATTGTCCCAAGATATTTATACACTATATTACCAAAAGTATTCGCTCACCTGCCTTTACTCATACTATGAACTGAAGTGCCATCCCATTCCTAACCCATAGAGTTCAATATGATGTCGGTCCACCTTTTGCAGCTATTACAGCTTCAACTCTTCTGGGAAGACTGTCCACAAGGTTGAGGAGAGTGTTTATAGGAATTTTTGACCATTCTTCCAAAAGCACATTGGTGAGGTCACACACTGATGTTGGTCGAGAAGGCCTGGCTCTCAGTCTCCGCTCTAATTCATCCCAAAGGTGTTCTATCGGGTTCAGGTCAGGACTCTGTGCAGGCCAGTCAAGTTCATCCACACCAGACTCTGTCATCCATGTCTTTATGGACCTTGCTTTGTGCACTGGTGCACAGTCATGTTGGAAGAGGAAGGGGCCCGCTCCAAACTGTTCCCACAAGGTTGGGAGCATGGAATTGTCCAAAATGTTTTGGTATCCTGAAGCATTCAAAGTTCCTTTCACTGGAACTAAGGGGCCAAGCCCAGCTCCTGAAAAACAACCCCACACCATAATTCCTCCTCCACCAAATTTCACAGTCGGCACAATGCAGTCTGAAATGTACCGTTCTCCTGGCAACCTCCAAACCCAGACTCGTCCATCAGATTGCCAGATGGAAAAGCGTGATTCATCACTCCAGAGAACGCGTCTCCACTGCTCTAGAGGCCAGTGGCGGCGTGCTTTACACCATTGCATCCGACGCTTTGCATTGCACTTGGTGATGTGTGGCTTGGCTGCAGCTGCTCGGCCATGGAAACCCATTCCATGAAGCTCTCTGCGTACTGTACTTGGGCTAATCTGAAGGTCACATGAAGTTTGTAGCTCTGTAGCAATTGACTGTGCAGAAAGTCGGCGACCTCTTTGCACTATGCGCTTCAGCATCCGCTGACCCCTCTCCGTCACTTTACGTGGCCTACCACTTTGTGGCTGAGTTGCTGTTGTTCCCAAACGCTTCCATTTTGTTATAATAGAGCTGACAGTTGACTGTGGAATATTTAGGAGCGAGGAAATTTCACGACTGGATTTGTTGCACAGGTGGCATCCTATGACAGTTCCACGCTGGAATTCACTGAGCTCCTGAGAGCGGCCCATTCTTTCACAAATGTCTTGTTTCACAGTCTGCATGCCTGAGTGCTTGATTTTATACACCTGTGGCCAGGCCAAGTGATTAGGACACCTGATTCTGATCATTTGAATGGGTGAGCGAATACTTTTGGTAATATAGTGTAGCTCACAACAGTGTCTACTGTCTGGCATTTGATAATGGTTTTCTGGTTGGGGTTATGGGGCTTCTGTCTGAAATCAATGCACATTTCCTTAGTTTTTTGTACATTTAACTGCAGGAAGGCCTTGTCACACCAGTCCACAAAATCATCAACCACAGAGCCATGGGAATACTCGTTGTCCTTAAGGAGACTGACTATTACAGAATCATCTGCAAATTTTAACATGAATCTGTTCTCATGCCAGCTACGGCAATCATCAGTATAAAGAATATAGAGGAGAGGGGAGAGGACACAGCCCTGGGGAGACCAAGTGGAAGATGACAGCTCCCCCGACATGCATCCATTCACCCTCACTCTCTGTGTTCTGGCGGTTAAAAAATCCAGGATCCAGCCTACAGTGTTAAAGTCTAGATTAAAATTGTTAAGAAGTTTATTGATTAAAATGTGGGGCTGGATAGTGTTAAAAGCAAATGAAAAGTCTGCATATAGCAACATTGCGTGATTTTTGTTGCCTTCAAGATGTTTTAAAACCCAGTTTAATAAAGTGGCAGTGGCATCCTCAACTCCACGACCAGCCCTGTAGGCGAACTGTAAGGGGTCAAGAAGGTGTTCAATCTTAGTAAGACGATCTCTCTTTATCAATTTTTCAAGGGACTTCATAACAAGGGAAGTCAGAGCCACGGGTCTAAAGTCATTAAAAACTTTGGGGTGATTGATTTTAGCCACAGGTATCACTGTAGACTGCTTCCAGCACCTAGGTACCCTCTGCTGATTAAAAGAGAGCTGGAAGATGTAATAAAAAAATAGGTGCTAATTGTTAAGCACAGGAACAAAGAAGTCGACCACTTATGTTATCAGGGCCCGGGGTTTTTCCAACTTTAGAGTGTTTAAAAGATTTGGCCACAGAGAAGACATCAAACGGAGCGTGGCCAGGACAGGATAATTTGTTTTTCAGGTTTAAAATCTCATTGCTAAAATCAAAGCAGTCAAACCTGAGGTAAAACTTATTGAACTCATTTGCTAATTGATTATCAGAGTTAACACCAGCAAGAGCCACCTTCTTGTTGCTCTTGGTTTCAGAACCAACAATAGTTTTTAAACCATTCCAAGCAGAGCCCAGTCTATTGTTGGCGAGATCGTTTTCCAGCCTCTACTTATAGTTCATTTTCACCTTTTTTTATTTCATTCTTGATCTCCCTTTTGAGCAAGTTCAGTTCTGCAAGGTTTTCTTCTCGGAATGCCTTTCTTTTTTTGTTTAACAGGTTTTTCAGTGGTTTAGAGACCCAGGGTTTGCTGTTTGGAAATATTTTCACTGATATTTTTGGAATCACACAGTCTTCACAAAAAGTCACATAGCTACTGACCACGTCAGTCAGCTCATCAATGTCCCTGCATGATTCCTTGAACATGTCCCCGTCCGTTTTTTCTAAGCAGCCCTGCAAACTCAATTTGGAATCCTCAGTCCAGTTATAGATCTGTTTTGTGATGATTTTGCCTCTCCTGAGGGCAGAGCGATACGCTGGCACAAGCTGCATGCAGTTGTGATCAGCCCCTCCCAGTGGAGGGAGGGGTAGGGACTTATATGCTCCTTTCACAGAACCATAACACAGGTCAAGAGTCTTATTGTGCCTGGTAGAACAGGTGACATACTGAAAAAGGTTTTTGTGGGTTCTTTTCAATGAGCAGTGGTTAAAGTCACCAAGGACAAAGACGGGAGCATCTGGAGATAGAGACTGCAGCTTCTGGGTCACTTTTAGTATAGACTCCGAGGCTTCCTCCTCGTTGGCTCTGGGGTGGATATACACGATGGTGACCAATAATTGGGGAAATTCCCGGGGCAAATAGTGGGGGCGCAGGGAAACAGACAGCAGTTCAATGTGTTTAGTAGTCTTTCCCTGACGAGAACGGTTTTGCACCAGCGTTCATTAACATACAGGCACACACCCCCGCCTTGTGATTTGCCAGTGACAACGAGATCCCGGTCTAGGCGGACTGGCTCGCCAAATCCATCAATGGATATTTCCGCATTGGAGTCTCTGTCCGAGAGCCAAGTTTCAGTAAACACCAACAAACATGCGTTTCTGAATTCATGTTGGAAACGGACATGGGCTTGAAGCTCGTCAACCTTATTACAGAGAGACTGTACGTTAGCGAGGATGATTGACGGTAGGGGAAAACGAGAGAGTGTCTGTCTCCGCAGGCGCTGGAGTAAGCCGCCACGTCTGCCCCGCTTCCTCGTTTTACGTGGCGGGATGTTAAAGTTTTTCTGATCGCCATCCTTATGATCAGAAAAGGAGTCCAGGCTCGGAAAGATTAAGTCCGGTGGTGGAACTGACGGGGGGTCACTCCACTGCAGGAGAAATTCCCTGCTGTACTGAGTCCGAGCCGGCTCATCATATGACAGTCGTAGACCGGAGGAGAAGCAAAACGCCAACCACAGGAGTAGAAAACACGCTGTAAACTCCATTGTGCATTAAAATACACACATCCCAGTCAGATTTTAGACCAAGGCCAGATCCACCTTGTTGATCAGGCCAGATCCACTGTATTTGGAGCCAGGGTTACTGAAGAAAAACACTTAAAACACAGCACGGACACGGACACAGACGTACTTGCTGCCGGTCGCTGCACGAGCATGCGCCCATCACTGCCCATCTGGCCCCAATGTTGTGGCTTGTGGCTTGTGTTGTGGCTTCCAGTGTTGTTTCAGCTGGAGTGTAACCAGGTGCTTCGAGTGAAACCAAAATGAACTTGTGAAAGCAGCATTTCATTTTTTTTTCTTTTAAGATTTTTTTTTTTTTTTTTTTGGCATTTTCTGCTTTATTTGGCATTTTCTGCTTTTTTTTTTGGTCAAGGTACCACAGGGCTTCACTTTGCAAGACTGGATCAGCCACACATTGTAGACACTACCTCTTGCCATGTATCACGCCTGCAGTTGATGACCTCATCAAATTCTACCCAGAATCACAATACCGTTTTCTTCTGAATGGGCCCAAGTCACAGTGATTACTCTTAAAGTCTGGATGCTGATGACAATAATGTATGTTTGTGTTAAAATTACCAGGGTTTCCTAGTTACTAAATCCTATAAGAAAAACTGTTTTTCCAAGGTTTTTTTCTCATAGATTTATGACTCTAATCTCAGAATTTTTGAGATTTCTTCTCATAAATTTGTTAGTTTTTTAATTTTAACCGCAGAGAATATCAAAGCTTTTTTTCTCGTAAATTTACAACTTTAATGTCAAGAATTCTTACTTTTTTTCAGGCTATTAACCCCTCCCCGGATTTTTTTTTCCTCCTGCAGTCGCCCTGATACACCACTTTATACATTTATGCTTACTTTATGTATGAAAATAAATATGTTCTTTTCAAATTATGTAACTGTAACTGCCCACATACTTCCATTCATCCTTTAAGCTGGCATGGATGTTGAGCAATAATTCCACTAGATAGATAGATAGATATACTTTATTGATCCCAACCAGGGAAATTCTTATATTTATCTATCTAATTCCACTAGAGTTCTCACCAACGATTAAAAGTCAGTCCAAGTTTTACTTGAGTCTTGCCTCTTGCTTGGTCACTCTCTCTTGTACCCTCCATCAACATCTGCTTCGGGCTTCTTGAACTCTGCCATGATTATATGACTATATTGAGAACAGCTAGCCAGCTAATGTTGTGGTGACATAGTGCTGTAAAGTATTACACCTTCTATGCGACCCGCTCCACCAAACTTATATAATAGAGGCACCATTTTATTCATTACAGTCGGAAACAGTCAGTGTAGCACTAAAATGATCCTGAGGCTGTTTTTTTGCTACATAATTTAAGAATTTACTTGAAAGATAATACTGCATTATTACAGCGATGTAGAGGGAAGCATCACAGTATTACACTACACTCGTTTTCCTTCACCATTAACCATCACAATGAATACAGCTTCAGGATAGTGGTTCACTGCTGACAGAAACTTGTGACTGTAACTCAGAGGGAATGAGGGGCCTCCTAAATACAGACCAACACCTGTGGATTCTGTTGTCGACTCATACCAGATGGTGTCAGAAAGATGGTGTCTTTACCCAGCTACTGCAGTTAAGGGTTATAAAATGTGTTTCTGGGGAAGATGACACTATAACCTTCTTCAAACTGCCTCAAATCCATTGTTTGGCATATCCAGACTCATTGTAGATCTCAACAGCAAAAAAATGCATGAAATGTGATTTTTGCAAATCAGATCCAAACCACATTTGTACGTGGTCAGTGTGATTCCAATTTGATTTCTACAGATGTGTCTCAGTCCAGACACTCTGGATGCTAAAATAGGATTTCAAATTGTCCTTTATGTCAATAGCAGCGCAATATACAACGGTGGTGTCAAATCCACACAAATCCGATCTGATCACTTGAAACAGTGCTGACAGTCTGTCTTAAAGATCTGATTTGAGAAAGAAATCTGATATGCCTGCAGTCTGAACATGGCCTCAGAATAGCCTGTTCCAGGGCCAGAGTGGGACTCATTTTCAGCCCTGGAGTTTCATGCCTCAGACCAGCCCACTTTAGATCACGACCTATTATTATTAAAATCAAAAAATATAATGGGTCACTATTGTTTGAGCATAGAAAGTGGTTATATTGGAACTAATGCTTGCCTGTTCACACACTCTGTTACAAAAGCTCACCTGTTCCTTCCATACTGACAGGAGCAATCCCCTTATCACTACTGGCTCCTGGCTCTGCCTCTAAATCACATTTTAAAAATTGTCATAATACTCAGCACAAATCTCCCCTTTTTTACAAAGCCTTCTGATCAATTCAGGTCAGTTTCATTAATGTAGTGCTGAATCATCTAGCATCTCAGGACACTTTTCATATAGAGCAGGTCTACACCATACTCTTCATTATATTAATTCTAATAATATTCACTCAATGAGCAATCCTACCTGCCCACTCTGGACATGTGGGCTCATGGCTGGTGCTTGGTGCTGGATCTTGTTTCTGACTCTGAGGGGCTACAAGACAAAGTTTCCCAGTTATGTGGCGTCGCATCATACTATTATTTAAATTATATAGCCTAACGTTATGTTATATGTCACAGTGCCACACAATTCATTGACTTGATAATTAATTAACTTGAACGGTGGTTTGCAGGCAAAGTTCAACATCTTGCCTTACCCGTTTCATCGTCCTCATTTGTCGTTTCAAACCGCGAGCTCATTTTAGTGAAAAAGTTACCAATTTTAGCACATTTGGCTGCGTCTGTTTCCAGAGCTTTCCTCTTTTTAATTCTTGCATTCTCTGCGCCACCCTTGCTCTTTCTATTTTCCATCTTTCAGACACCCCTGACAGAGTGCACGGACGCATTACGTCAGGGTGCGTCTGCAAAAAAAAAAAAAAAAAAAGAGCTGCCAGTGGAGGCGGAGGCGGCCAAGGGACAGCGGTAAGCAGCATAGGTGATCAACCCACTGCCATGACTGAACACCGGCCCTCGCGGCCCAAACATCAGACCGGCCCACCGGGCAATGTCCCGGTCCTCCCGATTAGCCACTCCGGGCTTGGCCTGTGCACTGAAGCACGACCTTATGCAAAAGGCTTACAGATTTATTGATATATGGTGTGTTACACATTATCATCAAGACTAAACAGAGAGACTCCAAATAGTTTTTGACGATCCTGGTGAGGGCAGGAACTGGGTGGTTTGTTTACCAGCTGGTTCAGAATAGTGATGGGCGTCGCTGTGACTGCTGACAACCAGCCAACCCTTACATCACACACCCTGGATACACTGAGAGGCAGCCTGAAGTAGAGTGTGTATATGTGTGCATGTGTGAGTGAGATAAAGAACTAATAATCTATGTGTTCCCAGAGAACCATTATGACCCATGCTAACAATTGAGCATATTCAGTGCTGTGTGATAGTGATCTACATGCTATTACTTTAATATACATAGTGTAGTATGATAATTTTCATGTTAACACTTTACCATACACCATACCTTGTGGTACACCATACCTACTTGGCTACCTGCTTAGATATTAGCATGGACTACATATGTCACAAAATGTTAGCATGGTGCAGTGCAGCCAGTGACCTACCAGAGACACATGGATGATGTACAGTGCATTCATAAAGTAATCAGACCCCCTTCACTTTTTTCATTTTTGTTATGTTGCAGCCTGATGCCACAATCTTTTAAATTCATTTTTTTCTCTCATTAATCTACACTAAGTACCCCATAATGACAAAGTGAAAACAGAATACTAGATTTTTTTTTGCAAATTTACTTAAAAGGAAAAACTGAAATATCACATCGACATAAGTATTCAGACAACACTTGAAATTTAGCTCAGGTGCCTCCCATTTCTCTTGATGGTTGCCAAGATGTTTCTACGCCTTAATTAGAGTCCACCTGTGGTAAATTAAATTGATTGGACATGATTTGGAAAGGCACACAGGTCTCTATACAGTGCCTCACAGCTGACAATGTATATCAGAGCAAAAACCAAGCCATGAGGTCAAAGAGACTGCCTGCAGAGCTCAGATACAGGATTGTTGCAAGGCACAGATCTGGGGAAGGCTACAAAAACAATTCTGCTGCACTGAAGGTTCCCAAGAGCACAGTGGCCTCCATAATTCTCAAATGGAAGAAGTTTGGCACAACCAGAAATGAGTTGGTCGCCCGGCCAAACTGAGCAATCGTGGGAGAAGGACCTTAGTAAGAAAGGTTACCAAGAACCCAATGGTCACTGACTGAGCTCCAGAGATCCTGTGTGGAGATGGGACAAAGCTCCAGAAGGAAAATCATCACTGGGGCCCTCCATCGATCTGGGCTTTATGGCAGAGTGGGTAGACGGAAGCCTGTCCTCAGTGGAAAACACATGAAAGCCTGCTTGGAGTTTGCAAAAAAGCGCCTGAAGGACTCTGACTGTGAGAAACAAGATTCTCTGGTCGGATGAAACCAAGATTGAACTGTTTGACCTCAATTCCAAACATTATGTCTAGAGGAAACCAGGCAGCGCTCATCACCTGCCCAATACCATCCCATCAGTGAAGCATGGTGGTGGCAGCATTATGCTGTGGGGCTGTTTCAGCAGCAGGGATCGGGAGTCTGGTCAGGGTTGAGGGAAAGCTGAATGGAGCAAAGTACAGAGTTATCCTCAATGAAAACCTGTTCCGAAAGTTCACCTTCCAACATGACAGTGACCCTAAGTACACAGCCAAGACAACACAGGAGTGGCTTAGGGACAACTCTGTGAATGTCCTAGAGTGGTCCTAGAGCCCTGACTTGAACAGGGTTTAAGTCAGGGCTCTGACTTGAACCCTGTCCAACATCTCTCGAGAGACCTGAAAATGGCTGTCCACTGACACTCCCCATCAAACCTGACCGCGCTTAAGAGGATTTGCAAAGAAGAATGGCAAAAAATCTCCCAATCCAGATGTGCAAAGCTTGTTGCATCATACCCAAAAAGACTTGAGGCTGTAATTGCTGCCAAAGGTGCTTCAACTAAGTACTGAGTAAAGGGTCTGAATACTTATGTCTATGTGATATTTCAGTTTTTTCTTTTTAATAAATTTACAAAAAATTCTACAATTCTGTTTTCACTTTGTCATTATGGGGTAGTGAGTGTAGATTAATGAGAGAAAAAATTAATTTAACGATTGTAGCATCAGGCTGCAACATAACAAAAGTGAAAAAAGCGAAGGGGGTCTGAATACTTTCTGAATGCACTGTATGTATTGTCTTCAATAAACTTGGTACATTTCCATTAGGAAAACTACTTTATGGTAGTAACATAATAATAACAATAATAACATAAATATAAATTAATAGATAATAAATAAATATGTGTGAGTTGCAAGCATGTCAGGGCTGTTTGTGTGTATGTGTCTTTTGATGTTTATGTGTGTGTAGAAATGTGGGACCAGCTGAATATGTGCATTGCCTGTCTGTCCTCACCACTAACTTTATAAGCCTCACCACATTGTGATCACAGTCCACACCTCCCTGCTTTAAACAAAACATAGTTATAGGGGGTGGGGGAAGTGGGTGGTTGTTGTGGCATACAGTACGACAGTGTGGTACTGTATCCCACTACCATGAGCCACACTGTGCAGCATGCTGGTCTGCAATCATTCAGTTCAGTTCAGTCACTGCAGGAAAATTATGGGAATACTAAAGAAAATACACAATAAAGCACAACAGGGCCATTATAAAACTCACTATTTAGTACCAATGACATATCACAAGGCCCTATATATTATAGCAGTATTATAGGAAAACCAAACAGCTAAAAAACAAACAAACCATGAGGTCACAATAAACTAACTACTGAGTACCACAGACATGCAATACCATGAGAGACAAAAATAGCTTTTCATATTGAATAACACAGGTGGACTGTAAGTCCCTATAGGAATATTATAGACATACCAAAGGAGAAAAGCATTCCAAAAAATATTTCAACCCACTGTTGGCCACCACTGGTTCAGTGGACTTATATGTCCAGTGAATGTCATAGTGACACCACTGTAGATACAGTTGCTATAAAACATGTGTTTTCTAACTCTTTCATGATGTAAAGACCCAAACTGATTCTCATTAAGCGCCTGACCCCCACTTGAAATGATTTTGCCCTCAGGACGCTCATATGAAAAGATATTTTCGTTTGTGTTTATGATAGAATTGTCTAGATGTCATACTTGTCAAATAAATTAATAGCAGTGAGTTGAAAATATATTGTTAAAATAATTACTTGTACATATTTTTATGTTGTAGTGATGTCTAAGTGAATCAACCACATCAGCAAAAAATTGCCAGGAACATTATTAATTTCTGGCCATTTTCTTTCTTGTCATGTTAAAGGCCCCTTGCTGTACACTTTTCCAGGGTTTTATTTTAACCGCTGATATCCCCAGCAGGATGTATTTGTGGTTTTGAGTACCTGTGGTCAGCTAAATATAGTTTTACAGCTCCTCGCTTTTGCCTTTCCCCCGGAGCTCTGTTGGCACGGTTCGTTTAGCCAATCAGAGGAGAGAATCAGCATCTCTCAACTGATTGGCTGCCTGTTTTCTGAGTGACATACGGTTGGGCCAATCGCAGGCAAGTACCTGAAACCTACGTTGCTAAACAGCGCTAACCAGTAAACAGGAATTATCATCTTATATAGATCTATAAGATTGTCATGGCCACCGCTGAGCGTGCTGTTGTACGGCCGTACATGTTTGAGCCTGACTCAGATCCTGAATCACAAACGGCAGAAGACACCGAACCACCTCAAATCCATTTATTACAGGATGTTTCAGAATGGTAAGTAATGTTTGTTAAATATGTTGTAACATGAACAAGCAAATGTCACAGTACAGAGTAATGCTAATCAAAATAATAATAATGTCTGGTAAAAGGTAATGTGTTTTTGCAAAAATGAATGTGAAAACTCTATTGACGGAACAACAGTCTTAGTCACTATCCACTCAATAAGATGCAAGGCTACACTGCATTCAATATTCTACCTACTTGAAAATTTAGCAAACACCGATGGTTCAAACTCTGGCGTTTTTAGTTGTAACGAATATTTGTGTGTGAGCTTGTTGCCTGGGGAGCGGAGGCAGACAGGCTGAGTTCGCTAGGTTGTGAGCTTGTTGGCCGGGGAGCGGAGTCGGACTGGCTAAGTTCACTAGCTTGTGAGCTTGTTGCCTGGGGAGCGGAGGTGGACTGGCTAAGTTCGCAAGCTTGGGAGCTTGTTGCCTGGGGAGCAGAGGCGGGCTGTGGCAGAGTCACCGTCTTCATAACATCATGAAGTAACGGAAGTGCAATCCGCTCGTTTTACAGGGAGAGTTTCAAAAAATGGGCTGTGTGCACTTCTCCATTTGTCACAGGTTTAATGCATGGGACAGTATTTATGTGGCCCCAAGACCTTCCCTATCACGCAAAAACAACGAAAATTGCATTTTCCATGCCATGGGGCCTTTAATAATAATTTCCCTGCAAATTCGGGGGGAATTTCTTGCTCATCTGCTTATCGAATGCTTATAAATTTAATTGAAAGCTTTAAAATTACAGTGAAACTATGGGTTCCCCGGTAGCTCACAGAGTGCATACCACTTGTTAATGTTGAGTCCTGACCGAAGCGTCCTGAGTTTGAATCCAAGCCCACGTCCTTTGCAGCATGTCATCTGCTTTCTCCCCCCTGCCTGTCCTGTCATTCTCTATTGTAACTATCAAATAAAGAAGAAATGGCAAAAAAAAACAAACAAAAAAAAACCTTTAAACATTAAATAAATAACCGTAACGTTTTTTTCTTTTTACGGACAATTTTTAGAATAACAAAAGTTTTACCTTTTTGACAGTTTCGGCGTGAATCTTCCGCCTTCATCAGAAGCGTCACCAGAATGTTAGATGGTGACGTGCCTTATCAGCTGGTATTACGGAGGCGTGACCTGTCTGTCAAATTTGACAGGTCGGTCACGCCTCCTGCTGTCAGTTCGCCTCCCTAGGACTGCGGCCCAGGTGTGCGACAGCATATATGCTCCCTCGTCCCGGTTCATTGTCCTGCTTGCATGTTTTTTAATCCGCAGTCCTAGGGAGGCGAACTGACAGCAGGAGGCGTGACCGACCTGTCAAATTTGACAGAAAGGTCACGCCTCAGTAACACCAGCTGATAAGGCACGTCACCATCTAACATTCTGGTGACGCTTCTGATGAAGGCGGAAGATTCACGCCGAAACTGTCAAGAAGGTAAAACTTTTGTTATTCTAAAAATTGTCCGTAAAAAGAAAAAACGTTACGGTAATTTACTTAGGACATAATGAACCTACACCACCTATTAAATAAATAAATAAATTGAAACTAAACTATTCCTCATTTGCCAAGGACCCCTTGGAATACCCTCAATGACTACTGGTCCCCTGACCCCTCTTTTAAAACTAGTTTTATAAAGTACAATTGGATCACTCTAAACTTATTGAAGGGCATTACATTCATACTGCAAGTCACAATAGAAATAGCAAAGTGATTTCCTCTAAGGTCCTGGCTACCAGCGTTGGTAGCTGGCCCACATGGCTAGACTCCCAGGCCAGGGCCCAGAACAACACTGCTGTTGCCAGAGATGTTGCAAGCAGGCAAGCAGCATATAATCCTGCAGTAGCAGCATTCACCCACCTTCTGAAAGCGGTACCACTGCCTCACATTCAAATACATGACTAAAGACTGCTAAGGCAACTGTGGTTATTACATAATAGGGGGCCCATTTGCAGCCATATATATATATATATATATATATATATATATATATATATATATATATATATATGTGTATGTACATATATATATATATATATATATATATATATATATATTTTTTTTTTTTTTTTTTTTTTTTTTTTTTTTTTAAATACAGGACAATTACCTGAACTTACAAACCATGTTAAAATGTAAATGGTGAGACCAGGTCAACAAAGGTAGATCATTAGCCACAAAGTCTATTTTAACTCTCTCTACCAGGTGAAGACACAACACACAGTTAATACAGGTTATTAAAGGTTATTACCTTTCTCCTCTGGCATTGTTACACAGGTTGTCTTCTTTTCCTGATTGTGAGATACTGTATGTTTTTATGTCCTTTAACAGTAGTTATGAAGGATATCCAAAATCTTCTCACAGGTTTCTGAGGACGTTGCTACACATCCTCTACACTCACTGCAGCTCTGGTGTAATAATAGATGGGAAACAGGAGCACAAGAACACTCTGTCTGTCACTATCTCTGGAATGAGCTGCAGGTCATATGACTCTCTCTCTCTCTCTCTCTCTCTCTCTCTCTCTCTCTCTCTCTCTCTCTCTCTCTCTCTCTCTCTCTCTCTCTCTCTCTCTCTCTCTCTCTCTCTGGGTGTTTGTGTGTGTGTGTGTGTGTGTGTGTGTGTGTGTGTCTCTCCCACCTCTCAGAGTTATGTTGGAGGTATTGCAGCTATCTGTTATAAATAGAAGCTTCTGGATCTCAGAGAGACTCACACCACCTCCTACTAATCTATCACTGGGCGTTTCCCAGTCCTCCCCATCCAAGCCCACTGGTTCCCCCAGAACCCCCAGAGGTCTGTGAAGATGGCCCCAGTAACTTCACTGTGTTATTAAGTATGGAATTGTAATTAAATACTACCAATTATTTGTATCATCATATTTGTCTTATTAGGGATTATTAAACTTGCCAATCCCACTTGTCAAGCTTTGTTCAAACTCACAGAACATTATTTGAGATTCTAGTGGAGACCCAAGGATTTCAAAAGATCCAAACAGAGTGGGCCCGTGGCATAAATGTGCTATGCGGTTGCTTAGGGCCACAACCACCAGAGGGGCCACACACGCACTGCGACTCTGTGTTTCTACTTTCTACACCAAGTAACACACACAAACTGGGCTTTAGTCTTGAGGAGTTCCCGCATTTATTTTTCTGACAAAAGCTCTAAGGGCACACACCTTATTTCTTCTCATTTGCAGCTATCTTTCCAACACGCTTGGCCCCGGTCGCCAGCTTTACCAACACACACACATATACTCCCGACTGCGCAGCCACTGCGCAGCACATAGCGCACTGTACTGTCCCTTAAAGGGGCCACGGTACCTGTATTACACCTTGATTACAGCTGCAACATGTGTCCTAAACAGAAATGAAGGAGTGCCGCTAAAGGGCCAAAAAAGAGAAGATTGGAAAAGGCAAAAAATGGTGAGGGATAAAGGTATGTTATTGTTTATTGAATCTGAAATATTAAGCATAACATAAGTTCACCAGAAGCCCACCTTGATTGCATGGCTAGCTTTGGTTATTAGCTAAGCTAACTTACTTAGCCTACTAATGTGTTTTGTTTTGTTTTGTTTTTTGTTTTGTGCTTTGCTTGCTACCTAATATTAGCTAACATAAGTAGGATGCATCATCATTTATGATTCAGAAACGCTACAGTGGGTTTGTTAACTAGGGTTAGGGTCTGTTAATTTAATTTTACTTTTTACTAAGTTTCATATCCATGAATGTAAATTTTTTAGGCAATTCTGAGCAACAAGTGGAGAATAGGAAGATGAAAAGAAAGGTGGTGTTTTAATTTGCATTTTGCATCAGTTGAGGCTTGAACTCACAGTTTCTGGCATGCAGGACAAGACTTTATCTCACTGAGTTAATTGACAAGTTAATTGTCGGACTTCCAGTACAACTCGGAGTCCTGCCACGTGCAGAAGTTCGCGGACGACACGGCCGTCGTGGGATGTATCAGCGGTGGACAGGAGGAGGAGTAGAGGAAACTCATCCAGGACTTTGTAGCATGGTGCGGTTCAAACCACCTCCACTTGAACACCTCCAAGACAAAAGAAATGGTGGTGGACTTCAGGAGGACCAGGCCTCACCCGGAGCCCGTAAGCATCAACGGTGCCTGTGTGGAAATGGTGCAGACCTATAAATACCTGGGAGTGCAGCTGGATGAGAAACTGGACTGGACGGCCAACACGGAGGCTCTGTGCAGGAAAGGACAGAGCCGACTGTACTTCCTCAGAAGGCTGGCGTCCTTCAACATCTGCAAAAAACTGCTGCTGATGTTCTACCAGAGTGTTGTGGAGAGCGCCCTCTTCTATGCGGTTGTGTGCTGGGGAGGTAGCATCAAGAAGAGGGACACCTCACGACTGGACAAACATCATTCCTCTCCCACGCCATGTGGCTTTTTAACTCCACCCGGAGGAAATAACTCTTACTATATGCACATTCTTCCTTCTTCTCAGCACCTTAACTACCGCCCCTGCTTATAGTGTATATATTGCTTGCTGCTATCTATCATCTGTTTATATTGTAAACTTTGCTCTGATTACTGCTTTGCACACTCTTGGCATTCTCTCGATGAGCTTCAAGAGGTAGTCACCTGAAATGGTTTTCCAACAGTCTTGAAGGAGTTCCCAGAGATGCTGAGCACTTGTTGGCCCCTTTGCCTTCACTCTGCGGTCCAGCTCACCCCAAACATTCTCCATTGGGTTCAGGGCTGGTGACTGTGGAGGCCAGGTCATCTGCCGCAGCACTCCATCACTCTCCTTCTTGGTCAGATAGCCCTTACACAGCCTGGAGGTGTGTTTGGGGTCATTGTCCTGTTAAAAAATAAATGATCATCCAACTAAACGCAAACCGGATGGGATGGCATGTCGCTGCAGGATGCTGTGGTAGCCATGCTGGTTCAGTGTGCCTTCAATTTTGAATAAATCCCCAACAGTGTCACCAGCAAAACACCCCCACACCATCACACCTCCTCCTCCATGCTTCACAGTGGGAACCAGGCATGTGGAATCCATCCGTTCACCTTTTGTGTCTCACAAAGACACGGCAGTTGGAACCAAAGATCTCAAATTTGGACTCATCAGACCAAAGCACAGATTTCCACTGATCTAATGTCCATTCTTTGTGTTTCTTGGCCCAAACAAATCTCTTCTGCTTGTTGCCTCTCCTTAACAGTGGTTTCCTAGCAGCTATTTGACCATGAAGGCCTGATTGGCGCAGTCTCCTCTTAACAGTTGTTCTAGAGATGGGTCTGCTGCTAGAACTCTGTGTCGCATTTATCTGGTCTCTGATCTGAGCTGCTGTTAACTTGCGATTTCTGAGGCTGGTGACTCGGATGAACTTGTCCTCAGAAGCAGAGGTGACTCTTGGTCTTCCTTTCCTGGGTCGGTCCTCATGTGTGCCAGTTTCGTTGTAGCGCTTGATGGTTTTTGCGACTCCACTTGGGGACACATTTAAAGTTTTGCAATTTTCCGGACGGACTGACCTTCATTTCTTAAAGTAATGATGGCCACTCGTTTTTCTTTAGTTAGCTGATTGGTTCTTGCTATAATATGAATTTCAACAGTTGTCCAATAAGGCTGTCGGCTGTGTAGTAACCTGACTTCTGCACAACACAACTGATGGTCCCAACCCCATTGATAAAGCAAGAAATTCCACTAATTAACCCTGATAAGGCACACCTGTGAAGTGAAAACCATTTCAGGTGACTACCTCTTGAAGCTCATCGAGAGAATGCCAAGAGTGTGCAAAGCAGTAATCAGAGCAAAGGGTGGCTATTTTGAAGAAACTAGAATATAAAACATGTTTTCAGTTATTTCACCTTTTTTTTGTTAAGTACATAACTCCACATGTGTTCATTCATAGTTTTGATTCCTTCAGTGAGAATCTGCAATGTAAATAGTCATGAAAATAAAGAAAACGCATTGAATGAGAAGGTGTGTCCAAACTTTTGGCCTGTACTGTATATATACACACACACACACATCACACATATACACACACACACACACACACACACACACACACACACACACACACATATATATATATATATATATATATATATATATATGTGTGTGTGTGTGTGTGTGTGTGTGTATCCATGGCAACGGCGGCGCACATGCATGCAGCAGCTGGTGGCTCCCTCAATTTCAGCAAAAAGAGGAGCGATTCTTCCATTTTTATTGCTGAGAATCATATCACTTGTGGGTGTATTACTTATGACAGTAATACACTCCTCAATATCAGAAAAGGAAGTGCAAAAATTGCACTGAGTGCCGCGGACCTTGATGCTCTCGGCATCTCAAGATCCAACAACCAAAACATTCAGATCAGACGTCATCGCAAGCGGTGTAGTCGACCCAAGAGGAGAGGGAAACGAGCCGGGGTAAGACACAGGCTGAGTAGGCTTGGACCCAAGGCTGTCCCGCTACCCAGCCTACTCCTGACAAAAGTCCGGTCGCAGAAAAATAAAATGGACGAGATAAGGCTCAGGCTGACCCAGCAGGGAGAGATCAGAAACCGCGGCGCTCTCATCCTGACAGAGACGTGGCTCCATGAAAACATACCGGATGAGGCTTTAGCACTGGACGGGCGGAGCCTGTTCTGGGCCGACAGAACACAAGACTCCGGTAAGACGAGAGGGGGCGGGCTCTGTGTGTACATCAATGATGCTTGGTGCTCAGGTGCAGTCAGAGTGGATGGAAAATGTTCACCTGACATTGAGTTTTTCCTGCTGAGATGTCGGCCATATTACCTGCCTAGAGAATTCACCAGTGTGTTTGTTGCTGCTGTTTACATTCCACTGGCTGCAAATTCAAAAAATGCACTCCTGGAATTGTATGAGGTCATCAGCAGTCAAATGGCAAAACAGCCAGATGCTGTTATTATTATTGCTGGGGATTTTAATCAAACAGACCTCAGAACTGTTCTGCCAAGATTCCACCAGCACGTCCACATCCCCACCAGAGGAAACAACACACTGGACCATGTCTACACCAATGTTCCTGGCAGCTACAGAGCCCTCTCTCGTCCTCATTTTGGCCAGTCAGACCTGATGATGTGGTAAAAATAAGGACAGTTAAATCATTCCCTAATGAGAAAGCCTGGATGAATGGAGAGGTGAGAGCTCAATGTAGAGCCAAAAAGGTGCCTTTAAGTCAGGTGACAAAGAAGCCTACAACACCGCCAGAGCAAAACTGAAAGCTGGCATCAAAGAGGCAAAGCGAAGGCATCAGCAGAGACTGGAGAGAGACCTCAACACCAACAACAGCAAAGACTTGTGGCAGGCGGTCAAAAGTGTGACAGGCTACAAAAGCAGGAGCGCTCCCATCATGTGTGAGGCCACGTTAACAGATAAGCTAAACACATTTTATGCTCGCTTTGACCTCCTCAACAGAGAGTCAGCTGTAAAGTCTACTCCGCCTCCAGAGGACCGGCCACTGTCAGTATCCACAGTGGATGTGAGGAAAGTCCTGCTGAAAGTGAATATGAGTAAAGCTGCTGGGCCTGACAACATCCCTGGCCGTGTACTAAAAACATGTGCCAACCAGCTAGTAGATGTCATTACCGACATTTTCAACATATCGCTGTCACAGGAGAGTGTTCCCACCTGCAAGACAGCCACCATCATCCCTGTGCCTAAAAAGTCTGCAGTGTCTAATCTAAATGACTACCGCCCTGTGGCACTCACCCCCATCCTGATGAAGTGCTTTGAGAAACTGGTTCTCCAGCACATAAAGAACAACATCCCTGCCAGTCTGGACCCTCAGCAGTTTGCATTCAGAACCAACAGATCCACAGAGGATGCCATCTCCACTGCTCTCCACTCAGTCTTCACTCACCTGGAGAAAAGCAGCACCTATATCAGAATGCTGTTTGTTGATTTCAGCTCAGCTTTCAACACAATCTCCCCCATGAAGCTGATTGGAAAACTGAACACTCTGGGCATCAGTACCACCCTCTGCAACTGGATACTGGACTTCCTCACAAACAGACCCCAGTCAGTTCGGACTGGCAGTCTCTCCTCCTCCACTCTAGTGATCAACACCGGAGCCCCCCAGGGCTGTTTGCTCAGCCCCTCCTGTTCACACTGTACACCCATGACTGCAACCCCCGACATGGAGAGAACTCAATTGTGAAGTTTGTGGATGACACCACCATCATCGGCCGGATTTCCAACAAAACAACCTACTGCTCAACGTCAGCAAAACCAAAGAGCTGATAGTTGGTTTTAGAAAAAAGGAGGCAAAGACTCACAACCCAGTCTACATCAATGGAGCTGAGGTGGAGCAAGTGAGCAGTTTTAAGTTCCTGGGAATCAACATAACAGAGAACCTGACATGGACTTCACATATCTCTGCCCTGGTTAAAAAAGCTCAGAAACCGCTGTATTTCTTAAGGAAACTTAAGAAAGCAAAATTCCCACGCCAAGTTCTTGTCAGCTTCTACAAAGGAGCGATTGAAAGCATCCTGGCTGGAAACATCACAAACTGGCATGGGATGTGCACGGCCCAGGACAGGAAGACTCTGCAACGAGTGATTAAAACTGCCCAAAACATCATTGGCACCCATCTACCAAGCATCAGTGATATCGGGGAGGTGAGGTGCCTGCGCAGAGCCTGTCACAGCCTTCTTCCCTCAGGCTGTGACACTACTAAATGCACCATCTGAACTCCTCCAGGCTTAATAATTCTATTTTCTACACAATCAATCAATTAATCAATCAAGAGGGAACCACACTTTAATTTCATTATTCAACCTGTTGTATAATGACAAATAAACTTCCTTGTATCCTTGTATATACACTATATTGCCAAAAGTATTCGCTCGGCTGCCTTCACACACATATGAACATGAGTGACATCCCATTCTTAAACCATAGGATTTAATATGATGTGGGCCCATCCTTTGCAGCTATAACAGCTTCAACTCTTCTAGGAAGGCTTTCCACAAGGTTTAGGAGTGTGTTTATGGGAATTTTTGACCATTCTTCCAGAAGTGCATTTGTGAGGTCAAACACTGATGTTGAACAAGAAGGCCTGGCTCGCAGTCTCCGCTCTAATTCATCCCAAAGGTGTTCTCTCGGGTTGAGGTCAGGACTCTGTGCAGGCCAGTCAAGTTCTTCCACACCAAACTCGCTCATCAATGTCTTTATGGACCTTGCTTTGTGCACTGGTGCGCAGTCGTGTTGGAAGGGCCATCTCCAAACTGTTCCCACAAAGTTGGGAGCATGAAATTGTCCAAAATGTCTTTGTATGCTGAAGCATTAAGAGTTCCTTTCACTGGAACTAAGGGGCCGAGCCCAACGTCCGAAAAACAAGCCCACACCATAATCCCCCCTCCACCAAACTTTACACTTGGCACAATGCAGTCAGACAAGTACCGTTCTCTTGGCAACCACCAAACCCAGACTCGTCCATCAGATTGCCAGACGGAGAAGCGTGACTCGTCACTGCAGAGAACACGTGTCCACTGCTCTAGAGTCCAGTGGCGGTGTGCTTTACACCGCTGCATCCGATGCTTTGCATTGTGCTTGGTGATGTAAGGCTTGGATGCAGCTGCTCGGCCATGGAAACCCATTCCATGAAGCTCTCTACGCACTGCTCTTGAGCTAATCTGAAGATCACATTAAGTTTGGAGGTCTGTAGCTATTGACTCTGCAGAAAGTTGGCGTCCTCTGCACACTATGCGTCTCAGCATCCGCTGACCCCGCTCTGTGATTTTATGTGGCCTACCACTCCGTGGCTGAGTTGCTGTCATTCCCAATCGCTTCTACTTTGTTATAGTACCACTAACAGTTGATTGTGGAATATTTAGTAGCGAGGAAGTTTCACAACTGGACTTACTGCACAGGTGGCATCCTATTACATTACTATTACAGCACCATGCTGGAATTCACTGAGCTCCTGAGAGCGACCCATTCTTTCACAAATGTTTGTAGAAGTAGTCTGCATGCCTAGGTGCTTGATTTTATACACCTGTGGTCATGGAAGTGATTGGAACACCTGAATTCAATGATTTGGATAGATGAGCGAATACTTTTGGCAATATAGTGTATAGACACTACTCACAAAAAGTTAGGGATATTCGGCTTTCGGGTGAAATTTCAGGATGAACCTAAAATGCATTATAACCTTTACAGGTTAACTTAATGTGACCTTCTGTAAACCTTTGAATGCACATGTCCAGCTGTTCAGTTTTTCAGTACCTTTTGCACAAGTTGCTGTTCTCTAACAAGGAGCTTAACGGCAAAATTCACAACAGGTGTTTGATCCATGAATCGACCAATAAATTTCCTGGTTCAATTAGAATTGGTATTTAAACGACTTCCGGTTATGGCGTCTCGCTGACAAGTCGCAACTTCTTGGCTCTATGCTAACTTTTCTGTAAAAGTCCTTTACAACGACTGACGGCTCACGTCAATTCACTTTTTAAGTCAGGAAAAGGCTTTGCTAGAAACTATGCCACCAAAAATTTCCAAACTCGGTCCTCAGCCATCAAAAACAACGGTACAAAACAGTTCCACGAGCGACGCCACAAGCTCCGCTAGCAACGTTGTTGACCAGGACCGGGACGAAGCTAATGCTACAGGGCCTTCAAACAGTGACATACTGAGTGCGATTCGTTCACTGAAGGAAGATTTTACCAAGCAAACAACCGACATGCTGGAAGCAATCAATGGCCTCAGAGCGGATTTACTGTCGCACTCAAAGAGAATCGGGGAGGCGGAGGACAGGATTTCACAAGCGGAGGAAGATGTAACAGTCCTCCAGCAAAAGGTCGAACAACTGGAAGGAAAGATGGAGATACTAAGAAATAAAGTGCAAGATCAAGAAGACCGAGGGAGACGCTCCAACTTGAGACTAGTTGGCCTCCCAGAAAAAACTGAGGGTCCTGACATGTGCAGCTTTTTGGAAAACTGGCTTCCCAAGGCTCTGGGTGATACTCTCACCCCCACCCCTGTCATCGAACGCGCACATCGGATAGGCCAAGTCAACCCTATGCGGTCCTCGGCGCCCCGACCGATTGTCATGAAATTCCTGAACTACAAAGACCGTGAGAAGACGCTGAGAGCGGCCAGGAAAATGAAAGAGGTGCGATACGAAAACCAACGGGTCAGCTTCTTCCCGGACCTATCGGCTGAAACCCGCCAGCAGCAACGTGAATACGACGGGGTCAAGGCCAAGTTCCGTGCCATGAATATTCGCTACGGCTTGCTCTATCCTGCTCATCTGGTAATCACTCACGATGGACAGCGCCTGACGTTCAAGTCTGTTGCAGAAGCAGAGGATTATCTCCGTAAGATGCAAACTTCAGGATCTCCGCGACTTCAGAACTGAAAAGTACACTGTACTCACTTCACTGACTTTGCCCCTTTCTGCTGCAGCTTAGAGGACATTAGACGGTTAAGAGGTAAAGCAAGGATCTTATAAGGGACAGTAAAGACCCCTTTTCTCTTTTCTTTCTTCGCTACATTTTAGTTCATTTTCTATATATCAGTGTACCAAACTTATTAACCTATCATGGTAGAGGAAAGTGGCTAATGCAAATATTTTACTTTCTCTTTTTCCCATTTAATTTAAGTATTGAGAGCCAACGGTTTATTTGTACTTATTATGTTAGCAGACCTAAAATGAGTCAGTTCAATTACGTTGCTCCTCATAGTGTGGATCAAACGTTCTGCATAACCAAAGTTTGTAACTTTTTGGGTGTTCTTTTTGTGCTTCGTTTGGGGAAGTACATGAGAGTTTATGGGGAGGGATTGAGATCTCGGTGTTTTGCTTTTAACTTCTACTTTTATTTTATTTTCTTTTTTGGTCAGGAAATCCTAATGTACAACCAAAAAAGCTGTTTCATATCATTATGTTTAAGGGATCAGAGTTAAAAATCTCTAGCTGGAATGTAAGAGGACTGAACAGCTTGGTAAAACTTAAACAGGTTTTGGGCAGGATCAAACAAATGAAATCCAATATAAATTTCATACAGGAGACTCATTTGGTACCAAAAGATGTTAGTAGAGTGGAAAAAAGATGGCCGGGACAAATTTATTCAGCTTTCTTTACTTCCCATGCTAGAGGGGTGATGGTACTAGTTCACAAATCAGTACCCTTTCGGTTGAAGAATAAATACATAGATCCATCAGGAAGATACATTATACTTAATGGTACCATAGTATCCACTCACATCAACCTAATATGTATTTATGCACCTAATGGTGATGATCCTGTTTTCTATCAAAATCTTTTTCTCTCCATATCATCATATCCTGGTCATTACATAATTGGTGGAGATTTCAATTGTGTGCTTGATCCGGTGTGCGATCGGTCTACAGGCTTCGACATTTCACACCAACAAACCAGGAAAATTATTCAGAAATTCATGGTTGATTTTAATTTAATTGATATTTGGAGGTATCTCAACCCCAATAAAAAAGACTACTCATGTTTTTCCAATACATACAAAACTTACTCAAGAATTGATTATTTTTTAATTTCCACCGGTTTATTATCAAAAATTGAGAACTGTTGGTATGATAGTATATTGTTGTCGGACCATGCTCCAATTTCATTAATATTGCCAATATCTAATATATGTAACTCGCCTCCCAGATTTCGCTTTCAGTCTAAATGGCTCCAGGACCCAGATTTTGTAAAGTTTCTTGGTGGGAAAATAGATGATTATTTTTCTTTAAACACAAATGAAACCAGTGCTTCAGTAAAATGGGAAGCGTTCAAAGCATATATAAGGGGTGAGATACTTAGCTATACTAAATCCAAATCTAAAGCATTTTATGCCCAATTGGCTACTCTTGAACAAAAAGTAAAAGAGCTAGAACAACAACTTTACAATAAGCATATTCCGGAAAAACAACATGATCTTCTCATTTTGAAGTCACAGTACAATGAGTTAACCACCAATAAAATAGCTTCTAATTTGATGTGGCTAAAGCAATCATATTATGACCAGGGAGAGAAAGCTGGAAAGCTATTAGCATGGAGAGTTAAAAAGATACAAACAAGTAGGGCTATTAATTCCATTAAATTGGAAGATGGGAGAAACATAGTTGATCCACTTGAAATAAATACTGTTATGACGAAATATTATGAAGATCTTTATAAATCAGAATACCCAGAGAGTTCAGAAAAACAAAACAAGTTTTTGGATCAACTTAAATTCCCAATTTTAACTGAGGAGATCAAAACAAATCTTGATAAAAATTTAAGTATTGAAGAACTAGTGAATGCGCTGAAAAGTATGAGTAGTGGTAAAGCACCTGGGCCTGATGGCCTACCTATAGAAATATATAAGACTTTTTCAGAAAAGTTGTTACCTCAACTTCTTGAGATGTTTAATGAATCTTATGAAGAAGGAATATTACCGCCATCTTTAAGATCAGCAGTAATTACTCTCCTTTTAAAGCAAGGGAAATCTCCCACAGAAAGAGCATCATATCGCCCTATATCTTTAATGTCTTGCGATACTAAAATTCTTTGTAAAGCCCTGGCTAGGCGGATAGAATCAGTCATTCCCCACTTGATCGCTAAGGATCAAAATGGATTTGTACGGGGTAGACAAGCATTCCATAATACTCGTAGACTGCTTAATATTCTGTATGCAAAACAAAATGCCAAGGACCATGCTATCCTGTCATTAGATGCCGAAAAGGCTTTTGACAGGATCGAGTGGAAATACCTTTTTGACACTCTAAAAAGATTTGGATTTGGGGAAAGTTATCTCAAATGGATCAAATTATTATATACCAAGCCAGTGGCAGAAATTGTGACCAATAACCAAATTTCAAAACCTTTCAGTATCAGTAGATCTACACGCCAGGGTTGTCCTATGTCCCCTTTATTATTTTTGTTTGCCATCGAACCCCTAGCAATGGCAATCCGCCAGTCGTCTGAAATCTCAGGTATACTAATAGGCAAGACAGAACATCGTTTGTCTCTTTTTGCGGATGATATTATTTTATTTTTAAAAAATCTTGAAGCCTCAACCAAGGGGCTTAGTCATCTTCTCACGACGTTTGGAAAATTCTCTGGTTACAAAATTAATAATGATAAAAGTGCCTTGTTACTGTTAAATAGAGAAGAGAGAGAACATCCCTCAGTTCACACACAATTTACCAACGCCCCACAAGGATTTACATACTTAGGAATTAAAATAACCCCTGATATTAAAAACATTGTTTCATTAAACTATGACCCTTTAGTAAAAGAAATAGGAGAATCCCTAGAGAAATGGAGCTCAATGCCCATCTCCATGATAGGACGCATTAATATTATTAAGATGTCAATCCTTCCAAAATTTTTGTATCTTTTTCAATCCATTCCACTCCCCTTACCGGCCTCCCTCTTTTCTATGCTTAAAAAGATCTTCTCATCCTTTATATGGAATGATAAACGCCCTAGACTGCGTCTCTCTCTCCTCTATTTGCCATATGAGCGTGGAGGGCTAAGACTGCCTGACATGAAACTTTACTATTGGGCTGCCCAGCTTCGTGCTGTCATGTATTATTTTTCTACGACAGAGGTTCCAGCTTGGATAGAATTAGAGAACAGTGCTTTAGAACTTCCACTATGCTTGTACCTTTATTCATCACAAACCAAAATGCTGACAAAGAATACACATAATCCTTTTCTTAAAAATTCAATAGTAGTTTGGCATGATGCCCACACCTTTTTAAATGAAACTATCAAGCTTTCATGTTTCACACCCATCTGGGGAAATGACAGTTTCAAACCAGGGAGATGCGATATGGGATTCAAACGCTGGATGGATAATGGATTATACAAAATAAAAGATTTGTATAATGAAGGTACTCTAATGTCATTCCAACAATTAGTGGATAAATATGACCTCCCGAGGAAACACTTTTTTAAGTACTTGCAAATTAGGAACTTCATATACTCTCAAATTAAAAATACTCTGGAACCTCCATTGTCTACCATTGAAAAAATTACAGTAAACCACTTGCATGGCAGAGGTCAGCTGTCAATGTTTTATAATATTTTATTAGCAGGATCTAAAGAAAATTCTCTTTCATGTTTGTCTGCTTGGAAAAATGACCTCCAATCAGACATCTCTGTAGAGGAATGGGAGAATTCTTGTTTTTTGGCCCAAACCCAAACTATAAATACTAGATGCAAATTGTTACAATATAAATGGCTGCTTAGGACATATATTACACCTGTTAAACTTAATCATTTTAATCCTAATATCCCTGATAATTGTGTGAAATGTAACAAAGAAATTGGCACCTTATTACACTGTATGTGGCAATGTGAAAAACTTCAGATATTCTGGAAAGAAGTGCTTGAGATGATCTCTAAATTGTTGGGGCATGTTTTTCCTGTTGATGCCAAACTATGCTTACTGCATATCTACCCTAAAGAATTTCCAGCCAATACAAGGAAACGCAAACTTATAAATTTTTGTTTACTACAAGCAAAACGTGTAATTGCTTTAAAATGGAAGGATGTTCAGAAACCAGATTCTTGTCAATGGATCAAAGAAATGTCTTGCAACCTTGCACTAGAAAAACTGACCTACATAGTAAAAGGTAAAATTGAGGAATTTTTTGAAATATGGACACCTTTCTTAAATTTCATAAATGACCCAACTACAAAGAAGTCAGTGAATGGACAGGGATTAGTGCCACCAGTAACCTCTCAATAAACTTGTATAATGCCACGGCTAGAGTACTATGGTTGTAGACATAAAGGAAAAGAATAGGATGCTGACTTAACTGTATATTTATATATTATATTTTTTATTACTGTGATTATTGTTTATGTATGTATGTGTATGTATATATATATACATGGGTATGTGAGTATGTGTATGTGTATATGTGTATATACATGTGTATGTGATTTTTTTTTTTTTTTTTTTTTTTTTTTTTTTTTTTTTTTTTTTTTATTATGTGTTTGGACTCCTAATTAGGCTTTATATTATTTATTTATTTACTTTTTACCATTTACATAACTTCTATGTACTTTTTATTTACGTATTATTTATTTATTATTGATTGATTGATTGATTGATTGATTTATTTATTCATTTTTTTCTTTCTAACCGAGACTGTTGTGTTATTGTGGGGTTATGGGATGTTTCTTTGTTAATGTTTGTTTTGTCTATATAAAATGAACAAAAACCAATAAACATAATATTGAAAAAAAAAAAAAAAAAGAATTGGTATTTAAACAGTCCTCCTCATCATGCTGTTCACGTTTTGACATCATGAGACCAAGACGACACCTAACAATTGATCAACAGTACCTCGCCATGGCGAGGCTTCAAACAGGATGTTCTCAGACGGAAGTGGCCACTGAGTTTAGAGTGTCACAGAGTGTCATCAGCAGGTTGCAACAGAGATACAGAGAGACTGGAAGAGTCACAGAAAGGCATAGAAGTGGACATCCTTTGGCCACATCCCACACTGATGACCGCTTCATTGTGAACAGTGCCCTGCGGAACCAGATGATGAATGCCACTCAAATCCAGGCACGTTTAAGGGAGGTGAGAGGCACCCAAGTGTCACGTCAGACCATCCGAAACCGTTTACATCAGCATGGTCTGCGTGCTAGACGACCTGCAAGGGTACCTGACCACACCACCAGGCACAGGTGTCATCGTCTTGCATGGGCCAGGGAGCATTTACGCTGGGCGAGGGACCAGTGGGCCTCAGTGCTGGTCTCTGATGAAAGCCGATTCATGTTGAGCAGAAATGATGGCCGCCAACGATGTTGGAGACGTCAAGGAGAGCGCTATGCATCAGCCACTATTGTCACCAGACAAGCCTTTGGTGGTGGTGGTGGTACTGTGTGGGCAGGTGTGTCTGGTCAGTATTCTGTCTGTAAACTTCTTTTTTACCTTTAGCGGGGCAACAGTATTTAAAGCAGCTGACAGGGTGTTGTTGAATTGCTTAACCATGTCATTTAGAGTGCAGTCACCACTGTGTGGCTCAAATGATCTCATGAGATTAGCAAAGTTAGCTTCGGCCTCATCATCAAGAAATCTCTTTTTAACCAGGTACTCCCTCTTAGTTTTCGTTAAGGTTAGGGTGGCATTGAAGAGCACACAGTGATGATCAGAAATGGGCAGTTCAAGTACTGAAACATTCTCAATGTGTAGCCCTGTTGTTATTACCAGGTCTAGGGTGTTACCAAGCTGGTGAGTGGCTTCAGTTACATGTTGAATGAGTGCAAAGCTGTCCAGTATGTTCATAAACTCAGTGGCATTGGAGTCATTCTTTTTGTTGATATGAATATTCAGGTCTCCATTCATTATTAACCTGTCATATCTAGTGATGGCAAGTGAGACCAGCTCTGTAAAATCCTGTAGGAATGCTGATGAGTATCCTGGTGGCCAATATAGTGTAACCATAAGTACTGCTTGTTCTGACTTGAGCTCTAAAGCAAGATATTCAAATGATGCATAATCACCGAGGTCAATGTCATTGCATACTAACTGTGTAGAAAAAATGGCTGCAATCCCTCCTCCTCTCCTGTTTTGTCTGACTGACTGATAGAACTGAAAATTTGGTGGACAGGCCTCTAGCAGAGTTGCTGTACCAGTAACACTGTTTAGCCACGTCTCAACTAAAAATATGCAATCCAAGTTCCTTTCAGTTATCAAATCCCTAATCAAGAAAGATTTATTGGCCAATGATCTGACATTAAAAAGAGCTAGTTTCAGCTGTAGGGATGATGTGACAGGAAAGGAGGATGACTGCTGTTGAACATTGACAGACTTCAGATTGTTAAGACAGGTGCCATATGGTCTGTAAATGCTACGATGTGTACCTATTATCACAGGGATTGAAAAGGCTATTTGACCTCCATAGGGCCCTGACTTTTCCTGGAGAACATTATTGATATCAGTATCACAGCCTGGACCTGGCACATACCAGTCGGATTCACAGTCGTGAAGGTTTATGGGGGGTGGATGGGGCCGATGACTTTTGGTCGATAGGTGTTTCAGGCATGGTGGAATGGGAGGGGCATGACGATGAGGGGGGTTTAGGGGAGAAAATATGGGGATTTGACGTGGCGTAAGTTGGACTCCAATGCTAACAAGGTCCTTCATCCTGTCAGTGAAATCCAGAAGTGGGGAGTCAGGACTGGAAGGAGCAAGTGGGGGGCTTGGTGGGGACTGGGATGGTGAAGACTGGGAGTCTCCAGTTGGGGCTGGGGCAAACTCCTCTAGTTGGAGTGAGGGTGCTGATTTTGGAGCTGACTTTGGAGTTGACACCTCTTTCTGGGTCAGCTGTCCTCCATGGTCCGTTCTTATCTCAGGCACAAGCAGTTCCTCTCCACAGCGCCAACTTATCGGTTGTTTTGGGTTGTCTTGCCGCTTGTCCTTGGCAGGGGCTGCTGGTGTCTGACACACAAAGTAGAAAATGTTGGAACCCAACAGTCGCACTCCTGACTTATTCAGGTAAAATCCATCTGGCTTAAAGAGGTGCCTGCGTTCCCAAAAAATATGGAAATTGTCAATGTAGTTCACAGGTAGAGCAGCACATGTAGCTTTGAGCCATCTGCTGAGCATTATCAGCCTGCTGAATCTCTCACCCCCTCGTCGTACCGGTGGTAGAGGTCCACTCAAATACACATCCATGTCTAGACTTTGAACCTTCTTCAGAAGATCAGTAAAGTCCTGTTTCAGTACCTCTGATTGTTGTTTCACAACATCAAGAGCTCCTGTGTGTATGATGAGAGATTTAACTGTCGGATGCTCATCAGTGATCTTAAGGATTTTCTCTGAGATATCAGACACCATGCCGTTGGGAAAACACAGTACTTTGGTTTATTTCATGCTGCAAAAGCATTTTAGGTCTTTCACAGCTCCGTCACCCACTATCAGTGCTTGGGGCCCAGTGGTTAGCTCTCTCTGCAGCCTTTTACTGATTGATTTAGTCACATACCTTTTTCCAGTGTCTGGGGAACAGCTTTCTTTTGGGCAGTCATGGTCTTGAACAAGAGGTGTAAATCTATTTTCCAAGCGGATCTCAGAGTCCTGGTGTGGTTTGGTCTTATTAGGGCCCGAGCGCTGGAACAGCGCGAAGCCCTATTGTTATTGCTCCGTTTCTTTCTTCTTATTAGGGCCCGAGCACTGGAACAGTGCGAAGCCCTATTGTTATTGCTTCGTTTTTTTTTCTTCTTATTATTATCTCGTGTCATTAGGCCTTAATTTGACCCCCTAAACATGCTCAAAAACTCACCAAATTCGGCACGCAGGCCAGGTCTGGTGAAAAATTTGATAAAATGGACAAACGGACCCCCTAAGTGCAAAAATGGGCTCGGTAGCGCCACCTAGGCACACAAAGGCAGCCGCTGTGGCCCACAGGAATGTGATAGAAAGACCAAACCACTGCCGAAATGTAGGTCTCATCAACCCCTACAATTCACGCGCTGACACCCCCGACCTAAAACCAACAGGAAGTCCGCAATTTGCGTTTGAACATCACGTTCTCGCCCAAAATTCCGCTTTGAACAAAATCTATCTCCTCCCAGGCCGTAAATGTCAGCGGCTTGAAAATTGCACAGATGACAGAGGACAGAGTGCTGAACAAAAGTTCTGAAGGATTTCGTCATTACTCGATTCGTTTGGATGTGATAACACCTCCAAGTCGGAGGGGCCAGAACCAAAATCTCATTTTTTCCCATGGACTTTGGTGTGAAGAGGCTGACTTTTGGCACTAATTAGGCCCCTGCAGTGTAAAGTAAAAGTCTGACGGCTTTGAAAACTATGCAGATGGAAAGAGGACGGAAATTCCTACAAAAATATGAAGTTTTGATGTGGATTGGACCAAGTTTGTGGGAGCTATGAAGAGTTTTCAAACATTTTTGACTCTGGTGTGCTCTGCTCTGCACTCTGCCTGGACATGTGACTCACTCTAGCTGCCTCAGGAATGCGCAATACACACCCATTGTAAAAGCTCAGAGGGAGCAGAAAACACTCTCAAACTAAAACTGCCATAACTAAAAAACGGTAAAAGATAGCAAAATCATGTAAATGGGAGATTTATAGATCCGAGTCTCGTGACTCGTTTAAGCTTTGAATCAAGTCTGTAACTCAAACGGTGACCGAGCTGTGACACCTCAAACAGGGGTGGGTTTTCTGGATTTCTCCACTGGATTGAATGAGGATTTCTCTGTCTGCCTGCATTTTGGTGTGATCATGCAGCAGCTGCCACTACTCAAGTCAGTCACACACTAGGACATGCTAAGGGCGCCATCTGCTGGTGGGGCGCTGCTCGTGGCCAGAGGGACACCAGCAGCGAATGTACTACCAGTGGGTTTTTGTTGGCGTCGTGTGTGTGTGTGTGCACGTGTGTGTGTGTGTGCACGTGTGTGTGTGTGCACGTGTGTATGTGTGTGTGTGTGTGTGTGTTTGTGTGTGTTTGTGTGAGTGAGTGAGTGAGTGAGTGAGTGAGTGAGTGTGTGTGCCTGCATTTTGGTGTGATCATGCAGCAGCTGCCAGTAGTCCTGTCGGTCACACACTAGGACTTCCGCGGCCTTTCAAAATAAAAGCCCAAAACTCTTTCACAATAAAAGCACCGAAAAATACCCTTAAAACTGGAACACACGGACGAATTGTCTGCGCTTCGACACGCGCGGCGTCCCCGACGTGCAGGGGGGGGCGAGGGCCCGTCCAACGCTGCTTGCAGCTTTAATTATTATTATCTCGTGTCATTAGGCCTTAATTTGACCCCCTAAACATGCTCAAAAACTCACCAAATTCGGCACGCACCTCAGGTCTGGCGAAAAATTTGATAAAATGGACAAACGGACCCCCAAGGTGCAAAAATGGGCTCGGTAGCGCCACCTAGGCACACAAAGGCAGCCGCTGCGGCCCACAGGAATGTGATAGAAACACCAAACTGATGCCGAAATGTAGGTCTCATCAAGCCCTACAAATCACGCGCTGACACCCCCGACCTAAAACCAACAGGAAGTCCGCAATTTGCGTTGGAATGTTCACGTTCTCGCCCAAAATTCCGATTGGAACAAAATCTTTCTCCTCCCAGGGCGTAAATGTCAGCGGCTTGAAAAGTTAACAGATGACAGAGGACACAGTGCTGAACAAAAGTTGCTAAAGACTTGTTATTAATTCGAATCGTTTGGATTTTATAAGCCCTCAAAGTCGGAGTGGCCAGAGCCAAAACCTCATTTTTTCCCATGGAGTTTGGTGTGAAGAGGCTGACACTTGGCACTAATTAGGCCCCTGGAGTCTAAAGTAAAAGTCTGACGGCTTTGAAAACTATGCAGATGGAAAGAGGACAAAATTTCCTAGAAAAATATGTAGTTTTGATGTGGATTGGACCAAGTTTGTGGGAGCTATGAAGAGTTTTCAAACGTTTTTGACTCTGGTGTGCTCTGCTCTGCACTCTGCCTGGACATGTGACTCACTCTAGCTGCCTCAGGAATGCGCAATACACACCCATTGTAAGAGCTCAGAGGGAGCAGAAAACACTCTCAAACTAAAACTGCCATAACTCAAAAACGGTAAAAGATAGCAAAATCATGTAAATGGGAGATTTATAGATCCAAATCTCGTGCCTCGTTTAAACTTTGAATCAAGTCTGTCACTTAAACGGTGACCGAGCTGTGACACCTCAAAAAGGGGTGGGTTTTCTGGATTTCTCCATTAGATTGAATGAGGATTTCTCTGTCTGCCTGCATTTCGGTGTGATCATGCCACAGCTGCCAGTACTCAAGTCAGTCACACACTAGGACATGCTAAGGGCGCCATCTGCTGGAGGGGCGCTGCTAGTGGCCAGAGGGGCACCAGCAGCGAATGTACTACCAGTGGGTTTTTGTTGGCGTCGTGTGTGTGTGTGTGTGTGTGTGTGTGTGTGTGTGTGCACGTGTGTGTGTGTGCACGTGCGTGTGTGTGTGTGTTTGTGTGAATGAGTGAGTGAGTGTGTGTGCCTGCATTTTGGTGTGATCATGCAGCAGCTGCCAGTAGTCCTGTCGGTCACACACTAGGACTTCCGCGGCCTTTCAAAATAAAAGCCCAAAACTCTTTCACAATAAAAGTACCGAAAAATACCCTTAAAACTGGCACAAACGGACAAATTGTCTACGCTTCGACACGCGCGCCGTCCCCGACGTGCACGGGGGGGGCGAGGGCCCGTCCAACGCTGCTTGCAGCTTTAATTTCTTTTTGTAGCCACTGTCCATGGCTGTTTTCTCATTGGCACAGGGGTTGAAGAGACACTCCTGTGTGAAGGCAATGCAGGCCAACCAGTTTCATCACTAATCTCCTGGTGCTGGGTTCTACCTGTTAGCCGTCTTCGCATATCAGATGTGTCTTTACCTGAATTATGCTTTGGCTTTGCTCCAAGCAGGTTCCAGAGAGGACTACTGGTAGATTTACTGCCGCTTACATGGCTCTCCTTCTTGGTGGTGCTGCTAATTACCTGTCCGTTAGCCTGCTCCAGTGTGCTGTTTTGGGTCATCGGTAGAGTTGTTTCATTCCCATATTGTCCATTCACCTCCGCATTCATTTCAAGCCGTTGAATTTTAGTTTCCAGCACTGCAATCTTCTGGAGAAGTTTGAGATAGTCATCTGTGGAAAAGGGAGGCATCTTGCTGCTGATTAGCCTCAGTTAGCCGAGCTCCTCACACTCAGTTACTGTAGTGCAGGCTTGCGCCGCTGATAAGTTACACCGGCGAAATAAAACAAAAGTAGTGATAACCTTGAGTTTCAATAATGGCTTAAGCTCCGAGGGATGTATAGGTGTTCAGGACCGTGAAGAAACGTGAAGTAAAAAAAAAAAAGATAAAAATGGAAAAAAAAAAAAGAAAGCAAAGCAGAGAGCAAAGAGCGGAGCGTCTGCACTCAGTCAAAGCAGGAAGTTTTGTAAATGCTCCAACGTTATCTCGTTCTTTTATAACAATGACAATAAACTATTGAACTGAAAAACAAAAATATTGGCAAAAATTTGACAATTTGTGAAAAAAGACTTTTAAAAGTTACAAGAAAGATATGTATCTGGTTGCAAAAGACAGCTGCTGATGCAGCCCAAAAAAGATGATTGACCACAACACCAAGAAAAGCATGGTGAGGAATAGGGATGGATATTGATAAGGATTTAGCGATTCTGATGCTTTATCGATTCCTGCTCATCGATCCAATTATTTATCGATTCCCAAATAGGCTGACAAACCAGTAGCATATGAGAATTGAGTACCGGAAAGAATGCAACCTGGTTTATTAAAATAAATCTCAGGTTTATTAATATAAATCTTAGTGAGAATTATTTACTTATTTAAATAGAATGTACTGTATTCATCCGAATACAAGATGACATTTTTTCCATTGAATGTGCCCTGAAAAAACACCCTTGTCTAATATTGGTGGTCTAAGCAAATACACATGTATTGTACTTGGATATGTAAACCAGTAGGTAGGGTCGCCTGATGCTGCGATTACTGGCAAATGGCCGCATTGCGCAGTCAGTAATCAACCATGTTGTCTGTGTCAGTGTCCGTTGCGCTGCTGCAGCTCTCATTCCATTAATCTTGGAGAACCCTGTGAAAAGCCTTAGGTTTTTACTGCACCCTAAGGCCACAGCGTCCATCTGCAGAACCGTGTATAGGCTGCCAGGCAAATTCCACACTTTTATTGGCATGATGTCCTTACACTGACCCTGTGGCCCATACTGGTCTGTCATGTCCTGCTACTGACTCGTGGGGATTTTTAGAGGAGGGTCAGCAGTTACCTCCACCAGTGTTTGAGCCTTCCTTAGCTCCTCTCCAGATCCAGAGTATCAATTTACATGGCTAACCTGTTGAGAGCCAAGCCTAATTAACTAAGGCAAGTGTCAGTGCCATTTATCTCTCCACCACTACAAACACACACACACACACACACTCATTTATTCATTCATTATCTCCAGCCATTACCACACCAATGCACCAATCTAACTCATCTGGCTTCTCACTTTCTATCTCATCCCTTACACAAACACTTCACTGAGCACAAACTACATGTGCAAACACATCCATCATCTGCCATGACACACATAGTGAAGCACACAAAGATCCCAGAGGCACAAGCTATTTAGGACAGGACTCATGTATTGCTGCTGCAACACTTGACCTATAGCACACATTTAACTGCATGTGGCCAAAGGGGACAGATCTTACTACAAAACTTTCACCAAACCACAGCCATGGTATTTACTGTTTGCGTGCGTGCGTGCGTGCGTGCGTGCGTGCGTGCGTGCGTGCGTGCGTGTTGCTCAGTATCTGCTACATATCAGGAGAATGCAGTTCCTGGCTCATAATTAGTATCTCCAACAGTTACTCAGTTACTCTGTCAAAGCAGCAGCAATGTTTATAATATGGCAAACAAAACAGGGAAGCAAAGTAAGTCAATTTAAGTTAAAGTGATATTTTTAGCTTTTACCCATTTAGTGGTATTTGCTACTACATACACTACTCACAAAAAGTTAGGGATATTTGGCTTTTGGGTGAAATTTATAGAAAATGTAAAAAGTTCACGCTACAGTGATATTATATCATGAAAGTAGGGCATTTAAGTAGAAGCATACACTGGTGATTTCCTCATCTCAAACAATTTCTTGAAACAAAAGCCAACAACAGTGGTGGATATACCACAACAAAAAATGTCAGTGTCAATAACTTGTCATGTGCCCTTGAGCATCAATTACAGCTTGACAACGACGTTTCATGCTGTTGACAAGTCGAGTTATTGTCTGCTGAGGTATGGCATCCCACTCTTCTTGAAGGGCGGCCCTCAGGACATTGAGGTTCTGGGGTACAGAGCTCCGAGCCTCTACACGGCGACTCAGCTGATCCCATAAGTTTTCTATGGGATGCAGGTCTGGAGAAAGTGCAGGCCACTCCATTTGAGGTACCCCAGTCTCCAGCAGCCATTCCCTAATGATATGACCTTGATGAGCTGGAGCATTGTCGTCCATGAAGATGAAATTAGGCCTGTGTTGTTCATGCAGGGGCACAATGACTGGATTAATGATGTTATTCAGGTAGTATGGGCTTGTCACTGTACCATTCACAAAGTGTAGGGCAGTTCTGTACTGACGTGTCGTCTTGGTCTCATGATGTCAAGATGCGAACAGCATGATGAGGAGGACTGTTTAAATGCCAATTCTAATCGAACCAGGAAATTTATTGGTTGATTCATGGATCAAACACCAGATAAATGTATAAATGAATTAATTTTATAATTTAATAAAGAAACAAGTTTGATTGTTCATTTGAATATTTCTCTCTTTCTCTGTCTCTCTCTGAGAGACAGAGAGAGAGAGAGAGAGAGAGAGAGAGAACTTTAATTTCCTCTGCTTCGCTCACCAGGTTTCGTTACAAAGATGAACATTTTTTTAAAGGCCTGGAAAAGAAAGCAATATAATTCTAGGTCAGGTCATAGAAACTTCCCATTGCCTTCTCAAGCCTGTATAGATACACACGGCGCTAGATGGGAATGCCCACAAACGTCACAAAGCCTTAGCAACCATTGAGAATAACGAGCGGACAATAGTCAAGAGCTGCTGTGTGACGTTTTGCTCATCAAATATCGCAAAAAACCCTGAATTAAAGTTCATACGTTTGCCAAACATAAAAACAGAGCCTATTAGGTACCGGCCGGTACCGCAGCCGGCCGGCATCAGTGCCCACCCGGTCAGGTCAGTAGGAGTAGTAACATGGAAGGGGCAAGCCAGTAATTTTGCCTAGGGCGGCAACATAGCCACTGAGTCTTCACAAGAAAAAACTGACTAAGAGGTGGTCATTAGCATTTCACTCAAATGAGCTCCATAAACATGATTAATGCATTACTGGCTCTTGCTGTTTGATATTAAGGTAAGTTTAATTGAACACAGCTGTAGAAAATGTAATAGTGTCTCTTACCAGGCAACTCAATCAAGTAGTTGGAAATATCTCTGTATGCGACCAGAGGCCATTGGGTTGGATCATCTGTCCAGTCCTTAATAAGATAGGGACAATGACCAATTCCGATTTTGGCCAGCTTTGTCAGGTATCGTTCTTTGTCGGCTGGCAATAAAGAGTTAATGTAAGCCATTTGAAAATCTATATTTTACTGGAAAATAGGATTCAAAAATCGCGCTAAATGAATGGGAATCAATGAGAGCAAACCAATGTTTTCCACCCAGGTGACTCCGCCCTCCAGCTATGACGTGCTGATGACACTACGCTGTGTGTATCTATCACTGGGAAACCTTTAAAAAGAAAAAGAAAAAAAACCCCAGCAAGAGTCAATGAGAGAGAGTACCAGTTCCTGCTGTAATAATGTTACACGTAAATAATGTTTGTTATGATGACATAATATTATAAATGGTAAAATAACCAAAATTATTGTTCAATCTTACTTGTGAAAGGTAATCCCATGTGATCTGGTTTCAATACTACACCAGTTATTGCAACCGTAAGCTGCACAAAATACCGGCATATTTGCTCGCTTTCCGTTGACTCCGGTTGACTCTGGTACTAGCCTAGAGTGAAACCCATCCAATATGGCAGTGACGCTGGATTACATTCCAGCAAGTTATGAGGCATCTATGAGGGACGGTTTTTGTGGGGGACCAAGATGGTGGCGTAGTGAACGGTCTATTGCAGAGCTCGCTCTGTTTCAAAACCTTCTGAAAAGCAGCAAAAACGAACTTCAGTGAGTAAAATTGAAGCTACATATGGCAAAAAACCTGGGCTCCAATAAGAGGACCCTTATGACTCCTACTTCCTCCCCATCAAAACCTTCTAGCAAGTAAAAAGTAATGGAAACTAATGACATGGAAAACATCATTACTACGCTCAAGTTGGCTATCAAAGAGCAAGGGGGTAACATTGAGAAAAGTATTAGTAACCTGCAGGTTACTATTAACTTTATCTCCGAAGACCTCAAGGAGCTGAAAGGAAAGGTGACTCACACCGAAATAAGAGTGGATAAAGCAGAGGAGAAAATCCAAACACTAGAAAACAAGATGCTGGAGTTGTCACGGTATAAACAAAGGTGGAATCTGCGCCTTCACGGGCTACTTGAGGAAGACGGAGAAGACGTACACAGAAAGGTCATTGAAATATGCCAAAACATGGATCCTGACCACCAAGGAAAATTCCCGGAGATACTCGAGTCTGTCCACAGAATCAGACAGCGACGTGAGTCTTCTTCGGCACCACTGCCCCGCGCCATAATCATACAATTTACTATGAGGCATTTTCGAGACATCATCTGGAAAGCGGCAAAGCGGTCAGACTACTTGAAGGCAAGGAAGCTGCACTTCAAGGAAGACCTCTCTCCAGAAGACCGAGAGAGACGCAACCAGCTGTGGCCACAGGTGGAGAAAGCACAAAATGAGGGGAAGATTGTCTACTTCGTCGGAGCCCGGGCATTTGTGAACAGAAAGGAGATTCACTGAAGTGCCTTTCAGTCTTGCAAGCTGATATGACTCAGGGTTTCATTTCCTAATTTGTTTTACAAATATACAGTATGTTGTTGCTGCTAAAACGTTTATGATGCACTCTTTTAAACAGAGTAGTTCTGTTCTCTCTGAAGTTTACACACACTTTTCTCAGGGTGAAAAGTTAGTTACATTTCAAAATTTCATCCTTATCTTTTGTTTCTTTGAAATGCTCGAGGGTTAAGGGTAAGGGACAATACCAAAAGGAAAGCATTGCTGTTATATGCTAAAAACTTGAATACTGACTTTTGTCTTATACAAGAATCGCATTCTGAACCGAAGGATGCCAGCTTCTGGAAATCCCAATGGGGGGAAGATTTATGGATGTCTCATGGCACAAACATTCAGCAGGAACTCTGATTTTGAAGAACAAGTTCAATGGGAAAATTATTCACAGATATATCCAAATGGTCATTTTATTTTGTTGCTTATTTCCTTTAATGATCAGGTATTTTTATTGGGAAATATTTATGAATATAATAACAAACAGGAGAATGTTACCCTAATATATTCAGTAAATGCAAAAATTGAGTCTTTAATAAGTAAATTTGCAGATCTAAAGATCATATTTGGAGGAGACTGGAATTATTCACTTAATGATATGTTAGATAGATGGCCAACTAAAAGTCAGGAAAGTAGTAGTTATATGTTAGATTTTTTAAATGAAAGAGATCTGATTGATATTTAGAGATATAAGAATCCGACGGTTAAATAATATTCATGGAAAAATAGATCATCACAGTCACGTATTGATTATTGGTTGATATCTGAGCCTTTATCTAAATATGTCTCTACAACCAAGATGCTACCAACACCCTTGACGGACCACAAAACTATTTTTTTGGAAATGTCTGCTAGTCATCAGTCTAAAAGAGTTAACTCATATTGGAAATTAAATAATTCTCTTCTATTGAATGAATCTTTGATAAAGGAGATTAAAATAAATATTGATGAGTATTGGAATAAAGCATGTATTGAAAATGCATTTGGTAAAAATTGGGAGTTCATGAAATTTGAATTAAGGTCTCATAATGAAAAGAGGAGCTGAAAAGGAGGACCTAAAAATAGGAAAAAAGAAAAGTCAGAAGTTATGTCTGAAATTATTGCTTTATCACAGTCACCTGATAATTTATCAGAAGATAACAGGAACAGACTTCAAATTCTACAATTAAAATTAGATAATATATTTACAAGGCAAAAGGAGCCTTTGTGCGTTCTAGAAGGAGGTGGCTTGAAGAGGGAGAACAAAACTCCAGCTATTTCTTCAAGTTAGAGAAATGTCATAATACATTTGGCAGCATGACTAAACTCTGTTCTGATGGGGTCATCACACAAGACCCTAAAGAGATTTCCAAGACTTGTGAATTATTTTATAAAAACTTATATAAGTCCAAATTGTCAACAAAGGACATGGAAAATTTCTATAACTCCTTAGGTAATATTAAAACCATTAGCAAAACTAATAAAGCTATGTGTGATGCCCCCATCACAATACTAGATATTGAAGATGCTATTAAAAAAATGAAACTCAATAAGAGTCCAGGGAATGACGGTTTGACCTCAGAGATATACAAATTATTTTCCAAGGACTTATCACGTTTTTTACATCAGAAAAACTCCCTCCTTCTTTGACTCAAGGACTAATCACTTTGATTCCTAAACCGCAAAAGGATGTTCTATTGTTAGATAATTGGAGACCTATTTCACTCCTGAATAATGATTACAAAATAATTGCTATGTGTTTGGCTAAAAAATTAAAATATACACTTAATGATATTATTGATGAAACACAGTCTGGTTTTATGACTGGCAGACATATAACAAATAACAGACTGGTAATTGATATTTTGGATCATTCAGAATTAATTACAGATAACAGTTTCATTCTTTTTTTGGACTTTTATAAAGCTTTCGATTCTATTGAACATGAATTCATGTTTAAAGCACTTGATATTTTTGGTTTTGGAAACATCTTTTAAAAATCCGTCAAAACATTATATGCAGAAGCAAATAGTTCAATCAAACTCCCATATGGCACTACTAAAAGATTTAATATTAACCGTGGGATCCGTCAAGGATGTCCGATTTCAGCATATCTTTTCCTTCTTCCTATGCAATTACTTTCTATTCATCTTAAAAACAGTGATCTATTGGGTCTCTCTATTGTTGGCAGAACATTGTCTATTACTCATCTAGCGGATGACACCACTTTTTTTAAAGGATAAATCTCAAGTTAGTGAAGCACTCAAAGTCATTAACACTTTTTCAAGTGCCTCTGGACTCAAACTGAACATTCCAAAATGTGAACTTCTTCCTGTTAAAAACTGCACTGATACTATTATTTCAGGAGTCCCTGTTAAGCATAAGGTTAAATATCTTGGTATTATCATTCAAAAAGACCAAAGCGCTAGATTATTTGAAAACTTTGACCTACTTATAGCTTCAGTCCAACAGAGATTTAACCTTTGGCTTCAAAGAGATTTGTCCATTACTGGAAGATCCTTGGTAGCTAAAGTTGAAGGCCTTTCCAGACTTATACAGGGTGACACAAAAAAATGGGAACTTTTTAGCAATCCAATAAAACCAAGAGGGATGGAAGAAAAATATTTTATTCATAGTAATTGAAACCTTAAAACATGCCATTTAAGAAACAATGATGGAACATTCATTTTTTAAAAAGTGTGCTGCCACTTGCTCATGTCTGCCAATACGCACTTCAAAGATTCCCGTTTTTTTGGGTCACCCTGTATATGCAGCTATAGCACTTGCTGTTTCAAAAGAAATATGCACAAAAATTGATAAAATATTATTTGACTTCATTTGGAAAAAGAGAATACATTATATTAAAAAAAAAATGTCATGATAGATAAGTTGTGTTCTGGTGGTCTAAATTCTTTAGACTTCACCTCCCTAAACTCTTCTTTTAAAATCAAATGGATCAAGCTTTTCTTAAAAAATCCCAATTCAATCTGGAACTTTACTGCTCATATTGTTAACTCACTTGGAGGAATGCATTTTCTGCTAAGATGCAATTACAGTATTTCTAAATTACTGATAAAACTGTCCAATTTTCATAGTCAACTCTTATCATCTTGGCTAATGTTATACTCACACAACTTTTCTCCCCATAAATATTTCATTTGGAACAATCAAGATATTAAGTTTAAGAACAAGTCTTTATATATTCAGAAATGGGTTGATAAATAATCTTACTTGTTAGTCAACTGCTGAATGACAATGGTCAATTATTCTCTTATGAAGAGTTCCTATCTGTTTATGGTTTTCCTGTCTCTCCAAAAGAATATGCCATAGTATTTGATGCAATACTGGACGGAGTTAGAAGGTTATTGGTGTCTGCCCCTAAAGGTAGAAGATGTATTATCCCAGAGCTGAATCCTGATAACATATATATTGGTAACATCTGTCCTTTATTGAGCACTAAAGCCACTAATCGATGCATTAGAGATATTATTCAAAGAGATATTGTTTCCAAACCTGCAGCCGTATTTTACTGGAATAATATTTACAATGACATAGACTGGAAGAACACTTGGATTTGGTCAAAGAAATTTGTCATTACTAATAAGGTACGAGAGGTTACTTTTAAATTGATTCACAGATGTTATCCGGTAAAGACCTATCTTGTAAAATACAAGAAAAATATTGATACTCTTTTTGCAGCAACGCAGAGGAAACAATATGTCATTTATTTTGGGATTGCACCTACTCGCATGTATTTTGGATTGATTTAAATAATTTCATAAATACCAAAATTGACCCTTCATGTAAATTGAACTTTCAAAATGTTTTATTTGGCCTTTCACAAATTGCTAAAATAAATATAGAAAGAAGATATATCATCAATCTCTTAATAATATTTGCTAAATTTCACATTCATTGTACTATGTTTGCACACCAGCGTCCTAACATTATTGTTATCATTATTCAAAGCAATGTTTTCCAATTATTCAGGTAATTTGAAGAACATTATTAATTCTGAAGCGTGTAAAACAAGGAAACTATGTCAAGTTTATAATCTTATTTAATTTATAATTTCTACTTCTGTACCTCGAGCTCTTTTATTATTTTATTTTATTTTATTTTACCTACATTTGTATCTATATATTGGAAATGTTAAATATTTTGTGAAGTGTGACTTTTTTTTTCTTTCATCCTACTTTGTTGTAATATTATATATATACAGTACAGGCCAAAAGTTTGGACACACCTTCTCATTCAATGCGTTTTCTTTATTTTCATGACTATTTACATTGTAGATTCTCACTGAAGGAATCAAAACTATGAATGAACACGTGGAGTTATGTACTTAACAAAAAAAGGTGAAATAACTGAAAACATGTTTTATATTCTAGTTTCTTCAAAATAGCCACCCTTTGCTCTGATTACTGCTTTGCACACTCTTGGCATTCTCTCGATGAGCTTCAAGAGGTAGTCACCTGAAATGGTTTTCCAACAGTCTTGAAGGAGTTCCCAGAGGTGTTTAGCACTTGTTGGCCCCTTTGCCTTCACTCTGCGGTCCAGCTCACCCCAAACCATCTCGATTGGGTTCAGGTCCGGTGACTGTGGAGGCCAGGTCATCTGCCGCAGCACTCCATCACTCTCCTTCTTGGTCAAATAGCCCTTAAACAGCCTGGAGGTGTGTTTGGGGTCATTGTCCTGTTGAAAAATAAATGATCGTCCAACTAAACGCAAACCGGATGGGATGGCATGTCGCTGCAGGATGCTGTGGTGTAGCCATGCTGGTTCAGTGTGCCTTCAATTTTGAATAAATCCCCAACAGTGTCACCAGCAAAACACCCCCACACCATCACACCTCCTCCTCCATGCTTCACAGTGGGAACCAGGCATGTGGAATCCCTCCGTTCACCTTTTCTGCGTCTCACAAAGACACGGCAGTTGGAACCAAAGATCTCAAATTTGGACTCATCAGACCAAAGCACAGATTTCCACTGGTCTAATGTCCATTCCTTGTGTTTCTTGGCCCAAACAAATCTCTTCTGCTTGTTGCCTCTCCTTAGCAGTGGTTTCCTAGCAGCTATTTGACCATGAAGGCCTGATTGGCGCAGTCTCCTCTTAACAGTTGTTCTAGAGATGGGTCTGCTGCTAGAACTCTGTGGCATTTATCTGCTCTCTGATCTGAGCTGCTGTTAACTTGCAATTTCTGAGGCTGGTGACTCGGATGAACTTGTCCTCAGAAGCAGAGGTGACTCTTGGTCTTCCTTTCCTGGGTCGGTCCTCATGTGTGCCAGTTTCGTTGTAGCGCTTGATGGTTTTTGCGACTCCACTTGGGGACACATTTAAAGTTTTTGCAATTTTCCGGACTGACTGACCTTCATTTCTTAAAGTAATGATGGCCACTCGTTTTTCTTTAGTTAGCTGATTGGTTCTTGCCATAATATGAATTTTAACAGTTGTCCAATAGGGCTGTCGGCTGTGTAGTAACCTGACTTCTGCACAACACAACTGATGGTCCCAACCCCATTGATAAAGCAAGAAATTCCACTAATTAACCCTGATAAGGCACACCTGTGAAGTGAAAACCATTTCAGGTGACTACCTCTTGAAACTCATCAAGAGAATGCCAAGAGTGTGCAAAGTAGTAATCAGAGCAAAGGGTGGCTATTTTGAAGAAACTAGAATATAAAACATGTTTTCAGTTATTTCACCTTTTTTTGTTAAGTACATAACTCCACGTGTTCATTCATAGTTTTGATTCCTTCAGTGAGAATCTACAATGTAAATAGTCATGAAAATAAAGAAAACGCATTGAATGAGAAGGTGTGTCCAAACTTTTGGCCTGTACTGTATGCAGGGCCGGCCCGTGGCATAGGCAGTACAGGCAAATGCTAAGGGCACCATCTGCTGGAGGGGCACCACTAGCGGCCAGCGGGGTACCGGCACGGGTTGTTCTACCGCATAGGCGGCAACATTTTGAGTCAGGCCCACCCAATCAGAACAATATGTTTTCGGGATTAAAAAAGTTCATCCTATTGCCAGATCTCATGTGAAGCTAGCTTCTCAGGTAATCAGCAGCTTTCTATCATATGTGAGTGCCCGCCCCCAGGCTGCGTCATCAGCATGTGACCCAATGAAATGAATGAGTTAGTTTGCGCGCAAACGGTCCCACCCAGACTCAGGAAGAAAGAAATGTGTACAGATAAAGAGAAAAAAGAGACAGAGACGGAGTTTATTATGGCGAAACAGAGCAGCTTTCTTGGCTTTTTCACCAAACGACACCGTGTTGAGCAGGAGGAAAGTCCTGCGGCTATTTCACCAGTTGGGGCTCTAGTTTCCCGGCGTAGCGCGGGGTGGCGCAGTGAGGCGAACCCCGCGCAGAGCTAGTTTCGACCAGCGAAACGGGAGAGGCAGACAGTTTCCAAGTTTCGTGCGCCGAGATGGGAGTGGCGGCGCAGCAGGGGGAGGTGTCAACAGATTCAGCTTGGCGCAGTGACAGTTTCGTGCCAAAAGGCTTCGCCGAGGTGCGCCAAAAGCTCGCCATCTGAAACCACGTCTACTTTCAGCGCAAGGCGCAGCGGAGCCGGCGCAGTCGAAGTTTGGCTGACTGGCGCACATCACCAAAACCTCACAATCAGCACAAACGGTGCCAATCTCCTTTGATCTGACATCAATTGTGACGGGACAGTTGATATGGAGATATACTGTATGTATGTGCTGATTGTGATCGTAGCATTGAATAGTGTTTTTCTCGGTATTTATTGCATTGTTCATGTGCCTGACATTCCGGAAGCCTGCCTGTGAGGTTTTGGTGACGTGTCTGCACTGATCGCCGGTCTCCGCTCCGCGCCTGTCTCCTGGGCTCCGCTCCGCCTGCGGCAATAGACCTCCATGTCAGCTGTGTAAACTTTCATTACGCCTTCGTGCAGCTCATTTTAAAGGCGAGGACAGGGGCTCATTTGATTGGTTAAATGTGAATCGGCTGTGTCAAACCCACTCCACGCCTTCTCTCCTCCCCTCTGCCGGTAGGAGGGACGGCGGAGTACTTGCGCCACCGAGAACGGCGTGCCAAACTTGGAAAATCCGCCTGGCCACACCCAGTTGGCGAAGCGCATCTGCGCTACGCCCCCGCCTCGCCAGGTCTGTGAAACTAGAGCCCTTGATTTAAATATTACGCGTGCGAGTGCCAGTTTACCGGTGAGCTAAGCCGTCCGGCCCCGCTCCCAAAGCAACGCTAGTCCTCCTACTCCTCCTTCATCCATCCCCTCACAGTCATGTCAGCAAGCCAAGCCACAGTAACAAAAATAACTGGGACTATTTCTGCTGCACTTAATAGCCTATGATAGATTTATTATTCTGAATAAGCTATAACCAAAATAACTTGGGCCGTTTTATGCTGTGTGCGCGTTTTATCCGTTGCTTATAAAACGGGTGCTTCCCATCCTTAAATGTGATTGGCTGAGCCGTGTTCCATGCCGTTTTTTTTTGTATAAAACTACAAGATCTGTTCTTTCTTTTGATATATACCATGTTTACATGTTCATAAAACTGAATATTCTGGGGGTATTGAAAGATCAGTGACTTTGTCAAAAATGCTGGCGGTGGCTGGCAACTTTTAAAAATTACTCTGGCGGGGAAAGAGTTAAATGTGATTGGCTGAGCCGCGTTCCATGCCGTTGTAAAATCAGTGTAACCCACTGGTAGACCGCACCACAAAATATCCCTGCACCAGTGTAAGCGGACATAGCGCTGCCTAGCAACCAACTACTCTGCGCTCAACTTACTTGTTAGGTTACATCTGTTTCAAGACTTTTGTAAACAAAATATCAGACTTTGTAGTGAATTTTGATTTGCTGGGTGGCCTGAGCCTGGATGAGTGGCTGGAGGAGGTGCTTGGTGTCTGTTAAAGGATGCTGAATTCACCACCAGCAACAATGTTTTCGCCGGTGTGGTAAAGAAACTCCAACGAAAAGGATGTGACAAATTTTCCCACCACCAAGCCATAACCGAGGCAGACTGCCAGAAGATGAAGCACTTTCAGGCACGAAGCTCAAACACACCTTGGGGGCTTGTCTCTAAAGTCGCTGGTTTGACGTGCAGCTTCATAAGGGACGCAGGGCGAACGAGGGCAACCGCAAATTAAAGCCTGACTCCTTCAGCATTCGCCACAATGAAAATGGCCTAAAATATGTCACCCTTAATGCACAAAAAATCACAAAGATGCTGCCGAAAAAGCATAGAAAGCCTGCGGGGATGAGCAGCTGGGTAACCCACTGTGTCCGGTGGCCTCCCTGGAGAAATAGCCTACCTCTCCCTGCTGCCTCTTGATGCACCTGCCTTTTATCTCCACCCAAAGTGGACACAGGGTGACAGTGCCGATGTATAGTAAGTTAACAGTATATTTTTTATTGTTATTGTTACGACCGACGTTAGGCATATGTCTGCGTAAAAACGCACCTGTCACAAAAGACATGCCACCGTCCCTGCAATGAGGAGTCCAAACATAATTGAACACTGTTTTAACAACTGCACTATTAATGGAAATATATATTCAACATTAATGAGCCCAAATAGCCTGATGTGACATGATAATGGCGCTACATGAAAAAGCAATCTTAGCATCTGTGTTGCTTGGCAACCATTCTGTCCTGGCATGGTGGAGGGGCGCAAGGGAGTAATTTCGCCTAGGGCGCCAACATAGGCAGGGCTGGCACTGTGTATATGTTGTTCAATTGTTCATTGTTCAATTAAAAAAAAAAAAAAGTTATGAGGCATCTACGTATATTATGTTATAGGATCCAGGTTTTCTAGGTTTGGAGCCCCCACCAACAAAGGGCATATCTGCCTTTTGACTGGAGGCTGACCCAGCCTGGACAGCCATCTCTGCCTGCCTGAGAGTCGTAAATGTGTCCTATTTGTCACCGTGGGGCCACCTGGAAAAATACTGAATAAACATTGACCCATACCACCGAGAGGACCGAAGGGTCCCGACGTCACGCTTTAACCAACCCTTAATTTATAGGTATAAGAGGTCAAAAAGGCACATTCCCGAATGGTCTGGCAGGAAGGAATGCGAGACCTAAAACCCCTACCTACACCTACACACACACACACACACACACACACACACACACCAAAAGGACATCCTGAATTCCTCAGGAGCTTTGTTGCATCCTAAAAAAGGTGGACTTTATCCTTATCAATGGACTGTGCAGCTGTATGAGTAATCAAACGGTCAGCAAATCAGTAACAAGGGTCAGGCTTGTTGGAGAAGCCTAAGTTACATCTTCTTGAATGAATTGGTAGATGTGGATGCGACCGTGTTGTGATTGCGTACGTCATGTTTGGTATTATTACGCTACTCAGGGTGAGGTGAGATCAATTTTTAGGTGATCTCCAAAATTCCTCCTGCAGATTGAATGATATGAAAATCTGTTAGAGGAATACTTCCATCTTAGGGCCGTTAATTCCCTGTCTGTGAAGCCCCCCCTCACGCGGCCCTGATTGGTCAGTAAGTTGAGACAAGGGGCATCCCTCCTAAAGTTTATGATAACAGATAGCCGCCTGATTGGCCAAACTTTCCCGCCTGAGGAGGGACAGCAGAGGTTAAAATCTCTGTGTACCTGAGAGAGAATTACAGCTTAGACCATCAGAGCTTCTCACTGAGAGCTTAGACCATCAGAGCTTCTCGCCGAGAGCTTACTCCATCTGAGCTTCTCACCCCAAAGCCTCCGCAGGGAGAGCTTACACCGTGAGAGCTTACACCATCAGAGCATCTCATCGCAAAGCCTCCGCAGGGAGAGCTTCTAAGACCCACGCATCCGCAGAGTTTTTCCTGCGCGACTCCATTCCAGTGAGCGTCCGTTCCATCTCGAGCCTTAGCTCCAGCTCTGCACGCTGCTATCCTCTCCTGTCTCCTGCTGCAACCAGCTGGCCCTCCGTCGTCAACCCCGCAGACTTCAAAACTCCGGCAAGATCCACTTCCAGGCTCAAGCAAGTAACCGAACCCTCTATTTGTCTAGACTCTGTTGCGGTATTTTAACTTTATTGGTTTACATCCCACATTCCCAAATTGACGGTAGAAATAATCAGGGCTCACTCTCTGAGGTACACATTGGTTCATTTTACGCAGTTGTGATATCTGTTTCGGTGCCACTTTCCAGTCACTGTTTGCTGTTATCCCTTCCATGTTTTGCAACCCTCTTTGCCCATCCACTACATGCCTCATCGTTTGTTTGTTTTAATCATATATTCATATATATTTCATTCTACTGTAGTTAGTTGTTTATAATCAGTAGGTGTAGTAATAAAGTGTGTTAAATTCACGTTCGTTGTTGAGTGGTTTTTGTGAGTGGAATTCTTGATCCCTAATCGGAAAAGATCTAACTGCCCTTATTGTGTTTATGATTATTTCCATTGCCTAGGCTATCATCTCTAAGGATGTAATATTCCCCGATACAAACTATTTTTCTGCCTGATCACCGGAAACGCAGTTCAATCGGTCATTGTTACATCTTTCCTCCGGCCAAGTTGCCGTAATAAACTAATCATCACTCTCAGGGTGGTGAATAGTTTATTCTTATCATTTCCCCATTTATTTGTGATAGTCTATTCAAGCGAGTAATCCTACAATGTCTATGGTCGGCTACACGTACAGGTCTGTGAGCAGCGGTGACGTCACCCACTGCTCCCGATCTATGTCAGATGTCAAACTGCAGCAAAAGCTCCGTTGCGTTTAAGGTTGAGAAATGCCTGGGAAAATGTAGCTTCTGCAGATGCTACCGCACTATTTGATCAGTAAAATAGTTTCACTACTTAAAAGCTATTTGATTTGGAAAACAGCGACACTACGACCACGCTACTGACAAATGTAGTTAAACTAGTAACGTCACACTCTTATATAGATAGATAGATAGATAGATAGATAGATATACTTTATTGATCCCAACCAGGGAAATTCTGGAAATCACATATCACAAGATATACATTCATATTTTAGATATTTAGTTCTTATCCAAAACATCCAAAACATGGGGGAAAGGGCCATGAGCAAATAAGCAACAAAAACTACAAGAAATTACCTGAAAATTAGCAAAAGTAAATTGGTTTTAAAAAAATTACAAATAGAAAAGAAAAACATTACAATAAAGTGACCAGAGGGGTACTGCACAAAAGTAGGATTAAGACATCCGGGATAAGTGACTGAGCCGAGCTCAACGAATCCAAAACACGAGCATCCAGGCTTAATTGGTTGCACAAAGACCAAGTCAGGATCAGCAGACACGGATTCATCAAGCCAGCTGAAACCTATCCTGGATAAGTGCGCGCACGCAGCTTCCTCAGATAGACCCCACCATCGATCACAGATTCACCGATCCACCATGGCAACCAGAGCGGCGTACTTTTCCCCGTCGGAGGCAGAAATCCTCATGGAGGCATACGAGGAGGTGAGGGATCAAATCAAAAAGAAGGCCAACACGGCCACTGTTATAAACAACAAGACAAAGCGTGGCAAAGTATTGCAGACCGCCTGAATGCGTAAGGAGTGCATAAATACACACTCACTGCTCCGCTGAAACCCTCACAATTACAATCCAAATAATTAATTAACATCTCCGAAAACGTAGCTGTACTGATTATTAATCAGTTGCAATTGTAAGTGCAATTGACTGCAGATGTGAGTGAAATTGTGTAAATGTAACTCCATCAGACTGTATAACACTTTGATAAATAGATGAGCTCACTGACTTAATTGAATTTCCCTTTGGAATAAATAAAGTTCCTCATATCTTATCCTTATATTTGCTCCTCATGCTCCATGCTCTGCTGTTTCATTAGCCTATATATATGCAAGTGTGTGTGTGTGTGTATGTATGCTGTGTGTATACTGATTGTTCATATGTGTATATATATGTACACACATACATACATACATACACACACACATACATATATATATATACACACACACACACACACACATATACACTACTCACAAAAAGTTAGGGATATTCGGCTTTCGGGTGAAATTTCAGGATGAACCTATAATGCATTCTAACCTTTACAGGTGAACTTAATGTAACCTTCTGTTAACTTTTGAATGCACATGTCCAACTGTTCAGTGTTTCAGTACCTTTTGCACAAGTTGCTGTTCTCTAACAAGGAGCTTAATGGCAAAATTCACAACAGGTGTTTGATCCATGAATCGACCAATAAATTTCCTGGTTCAATTAGAATTGGTATTTAACCCTCCTATTATGTTTGGGGTCAATTTGACCCCAGCCAATGTTTAACGTCTCTAAATAAATGATTAACATCATTTTTTTTGCTTCATATTTAATGAGTGTTCCTAATGTAATGGGCACTACTGGGTAAACATGAAATTGACATGATGATATGTTTTCAATGTCCTGTACACACTTTGTAACACATTGGTTATAAATAACAAAAATCTGTACTTAGAAATAATATAAAGCCATTAAAACACCAAAAATTAATATTTCTTTCCAATTTTAGATCAATCAGTGAGATCTTATGGTGATTTGAATATTTTTCCATTGTCGCGTAATAGGAATACTGGATGTATAAGTAGGGGTGGTGGGAAGTTATGTTTTATTTCAAGGGCTATTTAGGTAATCAACAAAGAAACATAAAGTACTTGACACATAAACTTTGGTAACAATATTAGTTATAATAATTTTGTGAAAGTTTAAACTGCAAGGGTCAAATTGACTCCAAACATAAAGGATGTTCAAAAATGTGAACATAACAGGAGGGTTAAACAGTCCACCTCATCATGCTGTTCACATTTTGACATCATGAGACCAAGACGACACCTAACAGTTGATCAGCAGCACCTCGCCATTGCGAGGCTTCAAACAGGATGTTCTCAGATGGAAGTGGCCACAGAGCTTAGAGTGTCACAGAGTGTCATCAGCAGGTTGCAACAGAGATACAGAGAGACTGGAAGAGTCACAGAAAGGCATAGAAGTGGACGTCCTTTGGCCACATCCCACACTGATGACCGCTTCATTGTGAACAGTGCCCTGCGGAACCGGATGATGAATGCCACTCAACTCCAGGCACGTTTAAGGGAGGTGCAGGCACCAAAGTGTCACGTCAGACCATTCGAAACCGTTTACATCAGCATGGTCTGCGTGCTAGACGACCTGCAAGGGTACCTGACCACACCACCAGGCACAGGTGTCATTGTCTTGCATGGGCCAGGGAGCATTTATGCTGGACGAGGGACCAGTGGGCCTCAGTGCTGTTCTCTGATGAAAGCCGATTCATGTTGAGCAGAAATGATGGCCGCCAACGATGTTGGAGACGTCAAGGAGAGCGCTATGCATCAGCCACTGTTGTCACCAGACGAGCCTTTGGTGGTGGTGGTGTTACTGTGTGGGCAGGTGCGTCTAGTCAGTACAGAACTGCCCTACACTTTGTGAATGGTACAGTGACAAGCCCATACTACCTGAATAACATCATTAATCCAGTCATTGTGCCCCTGCATGAACAACACAGGCCTAATTTCATCTTCATGGACGACAATGCTCCAGCTCATCGAGGTCGCATGATTAGGGAACAGCTGCTGGAGACTGGCTCTGTACCCCAGAACCTCAATGTCCTGAGGGCCGCCCTTCAAGAAAAGTGGGATGCCATGCCTCAGCAGACAATAAGTTGACTTGTGAACAGCATGAGACGTCGTTGTCAAGCTGTAATTGATGCTCAAGGGCACATGAGAAGTTATTGAGACATTGACACCACCACTGTTTTTGGCTTTTGTTTCAGAAAATTGTTTGAGATGAGGAAATCACTAGTGTATGCTTCTACTTAAATGCCCTACTTTCATGAAATAATATCACTGTAGCGTGAACTTTTTACATTTTCCGTAAATTTCACCCGAAAGCCAAATATCCCTAACTTTTTGTGAGTAGTGTATATAAAAATATTTTATTACTTGTGATGTGAGTTGATTGGTTTAATAGTCTTCATCTTATAATTTCAGATGGTCTGCAATGCTGACTGATCAGCAATGTTGTGGCAAAGTGGCCTGGCTCAGTCCATGACTCCCGAGTCTTTCGGAACCCCGGAATCTATCAGCGCCTATCACAAGGTGAGCCACACAACCTCTATTAATAACCACTTTTTACATCATGGCTGTGTCAAGAATGTCACTCTATGTATGCGGTTGTGATGATGAGATTTTGTATTGACAGGTGAATTCTCTGGTGTGTTGCTGGGGGACAGGGGGTATGCCTGCCAGCCTTTTCTCCTGACACCACAGACCCCCAGGGAGCACAACAGGCCTACATTCATGCCCATGCCAGGACAAGGGCCAGGATTGAAATGACCTTTGGCCTCTTGAAGGCATGCTTTCACTGTCTCCAGGACTTAAGGGTCAGCCCTTTGAGGGCATCTGACATCACTCCACAATGTGGCCTGCCTGATGAAGAAGAGGGCCCCCAGAGTGCATCACACATAGACTCGGACAATCCTGCCATCTTCCCTGATGACGACAGTAGTTGGCTGCTCAGGGACCAACATGTGTTAAATTATTTTAGTTAACGTGCATGCTTTAAATTTAAGTTACATATGGCCTGCATTTTCTTTTCTTTTTTTTAATTCAATTTAAACTGATTTGGCCTCTTATGATGTTTGTGCTGTATACTGTGTGTATACAAACTTGCTACTGCATCCATTCATGTGTCTGTTCATTTGTTGTGTATGGATTTGTCCATACACCCTGCAGTGTGCAGACATGCAGGGTGTATTATATACAGACCTTTGAATGTGTCTTTATTCTTGTGTTGTATAATATGCTTTGATTCCGTGCTTTCTATCTTGTAGAGTCACTGTGTGACTTCAGTTTTGAAAGGAGCTGATGGTTTACCTGCTTTGATTTATCCTTATTAAATAAAGGAACATCATGTTACTCTTTGATGTGTATTTATATTTATATGGGATGTGTATTTTATAGTCTATGGAAAACTAAATCATATAATGATTGCAACATCATCTAAAATCATAATTTATCTACAATGACTGAAATTAATGATCACAAATGTTTAAATAATGACAGTGGGTATAGTTTCGACACCTTCCTGAAATAATTGCCTAAGTCATTTTTTGTTAAAAATGAGTTTTTTGCCTAAATCATCTCCTCTTGATGCTGGCCACCTCTGTTAAAATCGCCAGCTTCCTCAGTTGAACAGATCATACCAGTGTGTCAGAACTGTGACTTAGGTAGTTTTATTTTGCCTAAGTCAAAAGAAAATGTGACTTAGGCAATTTTATGTTATTTAGGCTATTTTAAGCGTTTCAAGATGGCAGTGGTATCAAGAAGAAAGAAAATTTCAATGATCCAGGGCTCATCCTCAATTGGTAAGTGATGAGGTTTAGTATAACATTGGCATATAACATATTACAATTGCCTAAATCAACAAAGGCATGTTCAGAAATTTGCCTAAGTCATTTATTTCTGTTATGTTACATAATTGACTGACATTACTTTTAGTATGTCAGTAGTCATCTTTTTGAGTGAAATTATCAATAAATTTCATTCAGTTAATTTCTGGTGAATTTTTTTGTGTCTCCTGAAAAACCTGAAAAAATGACTTAGTCAATTATTTTAGGAAGGTTTTGATGTGATAATGTGTAGTGGGCAGTGGAATAACTTTTAGTTTCCGTTTGTGGTGACTGCTGACTGAGATAAGGGATGAGATTAAATAGATCCTGGAATTTAGCCTGGTCTGGAGCAGGCTAGCTCCACAGAATAAATCTCCATGGTGACTAATGTCATAACATATCCCACCATCCACTATCCCACTTTTGTGCAACCGGATCACGGATAAGTTAATCCAGGATAACCAAGATATCTCGCCTTGATCCCTTATCCTAGTTTTGTGCAATACCCCTCTGGAATTATTATCAACAGCCACAACAAAAACAAGATAAAAATAATTAAAAATAATAATAATAATAATAACAATAATAATAATAATAATAATAATAATAAAGACTATTAGAACAAACAATCAGAAAATTCTAAAATTTGCCAAAATTTACCAAAAAATGAAAACTACATTTGTAATTATTATAATTCTATATTTTTGTTATTTTATTTTTATATTCATTATTTTACAAGAGAAACTGCTATAAAATGACCACAATTTAAAATTTTTGTAAACTGAGATTTGTTCAGAGGGTGAAATAAAATCTTTTATTTCATTTCAAGGGAGGTTTAATTTTTATCAGTGTATACTTTGATCTATTCATGGTAAAACACAAGAGCCCTCATATAAGTTTTTGCCTAGGGCCCCCCCAATGTCCACTAGCCTGTCATGTGGGACTATGCCAAAGGCTCAGTGGAGTCATGCTACTGACCTCAAAACAGCTTGAGAAATCGCTATTGATCAGGCCACTCCTCATGTGACCCACAGCAATAATCCAAGTTGGAATTACAAGGCTGTTCAAGGCATTCATCCCTTAGTCACTGATAAATTACTCCCCATGGTGTTGGGGCTCAGTACTGTCAGTGTGTCTGAACTAAGGTGTACTGCCTGGTAATGTAAATGTAAACCAGAGTGAGAACAAAATCCCAACCACCCCCCCCACCCCCCCCCCCCCCACCCCACCCCCCCCACCCCTCATTATTCATGGCTGCCACCAAACCAATGTTACCATAGTAAACTATTCAAGAAATGACTAGTGGTGATTTAGTGGTCAAATGCCTTCACCACTATATCACTAATTGTGATGAGGGACTGTTGTGCCAGTGATATTTCTGTTGTATGTATGAATGCTGGGTCATGGCAGAGATCTGTTCACACTGAAGTCTGATATGGGTCACATAAAAAGATGAATGTGAACAATAAAGACCTGAGAACAAATTAGAATTGGTTCACTTCCAGCTGTGAACATAGCCTAAGTTTCACCATGACACTGCATTTTTTGTATAGTTTGCATATACTAGATTTGCACTTTTATTGAAACACAACAGGATTTTACACACACCTTACATTGTTTGTCAGGACCAACATGGCCCAGCAGTACACATGTGGAGGCCAACTGTCATCACACAGGTAGAGATTTGAAATTAATTTTCCATTCTCTTCCTCTTCCAATATATCTACCCAACATTCCTCTGAAGGTGAAAGGTCAAACTTCTAAAAGAATCACAGATAAAGGACACAAAGTCCCACACTGAAATGTCCCATTTGTCCCCTCTTTGTCAGTTTACAGCATTGTGCTAATGAGTTTCCTGTCTCCTCTTCCAGAGACTGCAGCACTCGCTAATAATCGCTGCTCTTGTTGTGCAGGGCATTGACCGCTCCCCTCATTAAAATTATTTAACTTATAGTTTGGCTTCACAAGAATTCACCATATTATATTTGTTTTTTCCTAGATGTATTGCTCTATTGCTGAATTCTATTTAGGCGAAAATTCCCAGTTGGTGAGTCAGAATACAACCGCTGAGACCCACTAGTCTGGCTCATGAAAAAAAAGAAGCTGCAGAAGAAGAAGAAACACCAGACGCCTGAAATATTTGTCAAGTGTAAAACACAGTTCCCTGTGGAACAATACACAAAATAATATGGTACAGCAATGATTGTTAGCTAAGATAGCATTAGCAACTGTACATACAATATATAAAGCAGAAAAATTGTTCTGAAGGATGCACAACAACACTGTCCACCATTTCAGAAGCCAAGGGACTGAAAAGAGCGTGTAAAGTGAAACCAAAACAAATGTGTGTTACTCTGTTATGTTTGTTGTCCATCCATCAAAACATTTCTTCAGCTTTACATCACCGCTCAAAATAATGTTTTCCTTTCTGTATCTACTTCATGCATTATGGTGTAGTACACTCCCAATGAAGCTCCTGTTCTCACAACAGGCAAGGAGTTAACAGACCAAAAGTGGTGAATGTATTACACTCACATAGAGCAACTACCATATATCAACTTTAAGTGTATTTTGACTATTAGAAACATGTTAAGCTAATAGCAATGAGATGTAGGGTTTACTGTGCCACCATGATAATGTAAAAAAAGAAAGCTGTGTGTAGGAAATCTTCCAAGACTAAAGGGCTGGCCCACTTTTCCTGGCAGGATGTTGGAATTTTTTGACATTCCGACATCTCAGGAACAGTGTGGGGATGCAGGTTCCCAAATTGCGGTTACCTAGGAATCGTTTTAAGTGCCTGGGGGGCAATATGAAAGCTTGTTTAGGGCCTATAACTGTTACTTCATTCACTATAAGTTAACACAACATGAGAATGTACAACAATGACTGTTTTAATCATAGGTTCCATTCTCTCCTTGTGATATCCACCAGTTTTAAGCCAGCAACATAACTCTGTCACATTGTGTATGTAGTGGAGAGTAAAACCACCAAGACTCAATTTACCCACAGGGAAGTGGTATCTGGCTGAAAAATGCTGTATGAGGATAGGGTTTTTAAGGGGGAAATTGATAAATTAATGTTTCTCTGACAGCATAGCTTATTTCTAGTGGTCTACTTCAGGAAGGATCTTCAGGACCTACGTTTACCAACCACTACATTTACCGCTACAACAGGTGCTTACTATAAAATAGATATTGGGAGCTTGCTGTGCTAGTTGCATTTGTATACAGCATGTAAGCTAGTTTTTTGCATATGGAGAACAAACATACATAGCAGATGGTGTAGAGCTGAAAAGTGAATGGACCCGTATTACATGTGGAATTTTACACAGGCAGACCACACAGCTGGGACAGCAGCCCCCAGCAGTCAGACCTATTGTAAACAATAATGATGTCTCTGTAAACAGGGAATCACTGCAGTACAGCATTACGAGATAGCCACTAGGCCCACTATGGGTATGGTGGGCATTTCTACACCTAGCCCAGTTAGCCATAATGGCATCTGTTTTAACAGAAATATCCCCTGTCTCAATACTAGGGAAGCTCAACCATTATTGTAGGATCACATGTTGGACTACATCTTTATGCTGTCATGCCTGCATTAGCAGATGATTGCACTATGTCATACTAACCCTATGGTACATTTAAGAGAGATATTATACAAAGTTTACACATGGGATTATTATCGTGATTATGGCTGATAATTAGCCGCATTTTTGTTATTTTTAAATTTGGGTTAAATGTGATGGTATAGCATTATAAATAACGTATTGTGGAGCTACGGAGATGCCCTGATCTATATATCATACTCTCCAGACATACAATAACTTGATGGTTTGGTGCAGAACCCAGCAAAAATCATATCATCCTCTTTTTTACTAGTTTTTTCCTGGTCAAATTAAAATTATGATGCAAAAAAAAAAAAAAAAAAAAAAAAAAAATAGCATGCTTACGCGATATCTCCCAAAGTAACTGCAATCTGATTTTGTTTGTTTGTTTGGTTTTGTTTTGTTTTAATTACACATCCTGCAGCCTTAACAGTGTTGCCACAGTAGATGAGATAACACTACGAGGCGACCACCACGCACTCACTATTAATGAACACTGTTTCACCAGAGGTCCCTATAGGATTGTTATTAGTAGGCTACATTACAGGAATTTCCCCTCTGGTAAATAATGTAGGGTAAGTATTTATCCACTGCCGCAGCAAAGTCAGTGCAGCAAGCTTAAGTTGAATCTTGAGTGATCTTACCGGTGCTGCTCATGATGCCAGATCAGATGTTTTCAGACGAAATTCACAAAATAGCCCCTATCCACACTGAGGACATGGATGATGCCAGCTACTGCAGAGCGCCCAAGCTTTACTGCCCCGCAGCAGGATGAATTAGAACTAAATGTTGGCGCAGGAATATTATAGACCGGCTGGCTGTCCACGCTGCAAAAGTCTCAGATGTCTTCTAAACACAATGTCCTGAATGCCGCAGGACAGCGATCCTTCGCTGCGGCCGACAGTGCGGGTTGGGTGTGGGCGCAAGGCAGACTGCGATCGTAGTCAAACAAGATATAATAATGACTGGGACTTCCGGTAGCTGATTCAAAAATAAACGCCGTGCTGATGAAAATAAGTTGAAACATTTTCTGATTCGGCCTATTGGAGAGTGGGGTTTTCAGTGGAGGATCGAGGGGGCTCCAATGACGAACGAATCTTTTCAGAAAATCACTCATTTAGGCTATTAGGTTTTTCTTTTCTTTCTTTTTTTTTTTTTTTTTTTGTTCTAATTTAATGTCCTGTTAATACCTCAAATAGCCTACCTCAAGAAATTTATCTCAGAAAGATTAAAAAAGGAAGTGAAGAAAGCTCTGTTCCTGCCTTGTGTGGGAGAAGATTATGGACATATAAAATAATAAATCAATCAAATAAATATTTTTAACAATAGAGTTCTGACCTTAATCTCAGAATTCTCGAATAGAAAACTCAATTTATGTGTGTGTGTGTGTGTGTGTGTGTGTGTGTGTGTGTGTGTGTGTGTGTGTGTGTGTGTGTGTTGTGTATCAGGCTCTTTTTTCCAACACTGATTGTACAGACTCCGCCAGCTGTTCTGTAAACCAAAAAAACTCAGGGTTCATCAATTCAGAGTTCAGGGATAGAATCAGTCTGGTAAACCTGCTTTCTGGCATACCGCAGTGCAAATTGTTTGGGTGAATCTTTTGAAATAATTTTTGCTGTTATTCTATTCCCCCAAACGATAGTCATTGTTTTACCTTAAAGGTAAAAATCACATATCTTCCTGTCATGTGCTGGCAAACTCCGGCTAGCTTGTCGCTACTCAGCATCCAGCTGTCTGCTTATGAATGCAGCGCACATTTTTTTTTTTTCTAGGATGGTGAAGGTATGGACTAATGGGCCGATATTAATTCTCTATAGCCTTTTCCCTAATGTTAACCATAACCAACTTACGCCTATCACCTTAGCCAAAACGTTAACCAGTGAGCCAAAATGACCACTCAAACGTGCAATAATAAATAAATAAATAAATAAATAAATAAATAAATAAATAAAAATGTAAAAGTAACATCGCCATCCTGGGGAAAATGGCACAGAGCTCGTGTGACAGAGCCACTGCGCCCACAACTTGGCGCGCGCGACTTCATGGGAGTTGAAGTGTTTTTTAATGAAACATGCCGTTAAAATAAACGACGTGGTGCTTATTTTGGACTGCAAGGAGCTCGGTGTAAACAAACCGCACCGTGCAGCAGCGGATAGAACAGACCTGCAACAAGAACAGGAACCAAAGGCTGTCCTTTGTCAGTTTGTAAAATGTGCTAAATAGAAAACAGACTTGCTCTTCGTTATAGATTGGGATTTTGTGGCAGCGCAGCTCGGTCAAATTGTAAATTAATTAGGGGCCGCGGGCAGGCTAAGCTGCCAGGTCCCTCTTGTATTCCTGTGTGTTCGCCTTCTTCTTTCTTCTTTCTTTCTTCCGAGGAAGTCCTACTTCCTATGCGCGAAGAACCAAATTTTGCACAAAGGTCTAGTCCCATGCCAGATTAGGCCTACCTCAGCTGCAAACACAAGACAATCGTCCTGATGATGGCGGTACAGCAAGCTTCTAAATTTCAAAACTTTGAAAATTCATAACAAATCAACCATATGTGCTACGGCTTTGCAACTTTCACCAAAATGTAGCCCCAATACTGAAGAAACATTTGTACATTTAAACCTATTGCAAATTATGAAATCCATCACTCTGTTTTTTTGTTTTTTTGTTTTTTCAAAAACTGTAAAACCTATTAAACCTATCCTCCCATAATTTTTGCTCAAATGTCACCAAACTTGCTCCAGAGCATCTTCAGACTGTCCTACACAAACGATCCATACAGATTTTTGATTTATCAAAAATTGAGCCCACAGTGCATCAAAATGTTTGACTGTAAACAGTAGGCTACTGTAAACATACACTTGCAAATTCTTGGTAAAAATATCTTCAATGTCCATGAAAAAATTGACAAAAGTTTGGAGTCATGGTAGATGATGTGTGGCAAATTTCAGAATTTTATCTCAAAAACTCAATTCTTTTTTGACCAGATTTTTTTAAATTTATTTTTCTTTTACAACACCCAGAGTGTGGCATGAAGCATTAGACAAAATACAGAAATAGATATACAAACAACAACCAAAAACAACAGAAAAAGAGAAAAACCAAGAAAACAAACAACCAAGAGCAATGTGAGTATAAATAAAAATATACATTATTCGAAATAGCATATATTTACGCGTACCCACATCCACACCCCTGTACATACTTTCACATACATCTATCACATAAATCAAGTGTTGCCTTGATTCATGTGGTTCATTTACTGTAGATCATTGATGCAGAGGTACACACACACACACACACACACACACACACACACATACATTAGTCTGCTCAGCATAACAACACATACATTCTCACACAACACCTACATGCCCACATCCCTAGTACCCCCCGCCCCTGCTATCTGCAACGATCTTGGCTATCAACTGACTATAATTGACCAAAATTAGATACTGTTTTGCATGGAATAAAAACAAACAACAAGTTATTGTGATTTTTTTTTCTCACTAGAACTAACACTTCCTTCCAGGCCTCAAGACTTTTGTGCCCCACTCGGTTCAACCTTGCTATGGAAAGCTCCATGGAACTATTGTTTGACAAAGATTGACACCACTGATTGATTGACATTGTATTAGAGGGTAGCCATCTTACCGCTACCATCTTCTTAGCAACAGTTATTCCTAAAAACAAAAGCCGCCTCTGTACAAAGTTAAGGGTCAGATATGAATCATCATTCAATAATAACAGACGGGGTGAACAGTCCAACTCCACTTACAACATGGTAAACATTTTACAAAACACATTTTCCCAGGAGGCCTTGACCTCTGGGCAATCCCAGAACATATGCATAAAGATACCTAGTTGATTCAAGTTACTTAAAGTACAATTTTGGGATGGACATAATTTCGTTAAATGTCTCTTCTTTGGTGTTAGATACACTCAATGAACAAAATTAAAATTAGTAATTTGATTATCTAAGTTCTGTGATGAGAGAGGAATATTTTTAAATATCATATCCCAATTTATGGGAGAATCCACACAGTCAATATCATTATTCCACACTCTTACAATAGCAAGAGGGGAGTGTGAAAATACTCTAACAATAGAGTCATAGATCAGTGATACACTACCTTCTGTGGCTGTCAAAACCTTTTTAAACAGTTCCATGAGTGGATGACTAGTAGGTGGAGCATTAATAGGTATTCCAACCTTCTGTAAGGCTGAGCGCAGCTGAAGGTAGAGAAAAAAGGAATTAAAAGGAACACTGAACTTTTTACAAAGATCCTGAAAGGAGCACAGGCCATTTTCGTCCATTAGATCACCTAAAGTTCGAATACCTGCACTATACCACTGGACAGATGTAAAATCGGCCTCCAGACTGCAAAGCACTATTATGAAATAAAGGAGTGCTGGCATACAAGGATACAAGGAAGTTTATTGGTCATTATACAACAGGTTAAATAATGAAATTAAAGACTACACCACTTGCGATGACGTCTGGTCCGTATGTTTTTGAATGTCGGATCTTGGGATGCCGAGATGCCGAGAGCAGAGATCGTTTCAAGTTCAGCTGCACTCAATCCAGTCACTGCACCTCCTCCTCCAATACCGACGAGCGTATCACTGTCATAAGAAATACGATTCCCAGCAATAAAAGTGAGAGAATCACTCCTTTTTCGCATTTTTATTTTAAAATAAAGAGAGCCACCAGCTGCTGCATCTGTATGCGCCGCCGTTGCCATCTATTCTTAAAGCTATAGAGTTTCAGCACCTTCCACCATATAAGAATTGCATGACTAATAATTGGTCCAAAACTACAAGGATACAAGGAAGTTTATTTGTCATTATACAACAGGTTGAATAATGAAATTAAAATGTGGTTCCCTCTTGATTGATTAATTGATTGTATAGAAAATAAAATTATTAAACATGGAGGAGTGCAGATGGTGCATTTAGTATTCTCACAGCCTGAGGGAAGAAGCTGCTCTGTAGTCTGGTGGTAGGGCAGCGGATACTTCTGAATCTTTTGCCTGACGGCAGCAGGGTGAACAGGCTGTGGCTGGGGTGGGTGTTGTCTTTTAGTATCCTTTTGGCTCTGGGCAGGCACCTCACCTCCCCAATATCACTGATGCTTGGTAGATGGCAGTGGCGAGCGGTGCTGTTTTTTTGTAGTTATACTGTGGTCCCAATTTCATGCGAGCGCCCGCGAGGGCGTGAGAATTTAACATGAGATCGGAACTATTCGGACGTGCCACGGGGTGATGCAAACACACAGCAATGTCACCAGCTAGCCTACATGGTCAATGAAATGACACACAAACATGCCCAACTGCCCATCAGGCAGGCGACGCACCAAAGTGATAAACGTCAGAGAACACCTCTTTTTCATAACACCTGCAATAGCCTCAATCGATGAAACATGCCAGGTTACTCAATTGAAGTTGTATTTTCACCCATTTTGATTGGCACGATGCAGATGAAAGAACAAACTAATGTTAACGTTCCCGTACTAGCTAGCCAGCTGACAACGTTAACAGTAGCTAGCTGTCAAGTGAATGACTTGCAGTTATACACAGTCAGGGATGTTGTCAGGCCCAGCAGCTTTACTCATATTCACTTTCAGCAGGACTTTCCTCACATCCACTGTGGATACTGACAGTGGCTGGTCCTCTGGAGGCGGAGTAGACTTTACAGCTGACTCTCTGTTGAGGAGGTCAAAGCGAGCATAGAATATGTTTAGCTCGTCTGGTAACGTGGCCTCACACATGATGGAAGGACTCCTGCTTTTGTAGCCTGTAACACTTTTGACCGCCTGCCACAAGTATTTGCTGTTGTTGGTGTTTTTCAGGTCTCTCTCTAGTCTCTGCTGATGCCTCCTTGATGCCAGCTTTCAGTTTTGCTCTGGCAGTGTTGTAGGCTTCTTTGTCACCTGACTTAAAGGCAGCTTTTTTGGCTCTACATAGAGCTCTCACCTCTCCATTCATCCAGGCTTTCTCTTTAGGGAATAATTTAACTGTCCTTATTTTTACCATATCATCAGCACATTTGCTGATGTATGATGTCACTGATGATGTGTATTCTTCAAGGTTGATATGGTTCTCCTGGGTAGCAGCATTTTTGAACATCTGCCAGTCTGTGCATTCAAAACAGTCCTGTCGAGCTGCTGTAGCTTCATCTGTCCACACTTTAATTGATTTTACAGTTGGTTTGACCCTTTTTGTCAGTTGGATGTAAGTAGGCAGGAGAAACAAGGAGATGTGGTCTGACTGGCCAAAATGAGGACGAGGGAGGGCTCTGTAGCTGCCAGGAACATTGGTGTAGACATGGTCCAGTGTGTTGTTTCCTCTGGTGGGGATGTGGACGTGCTGGTGGAATCTAGGTAAAACAGTTCTGAGATCCGTTTGATTAAAATTCCCAGCAACAATAATAACAGCATCTGGCTGTTTAGTCATGTGACTGCTGATGACCTCATACAATTCCTGGAGTGCATTTTTTGAATTTGCATCTGGTGGAATGGAGCCACGTCTCTGTAAGGATGAGAGCGCCGCAGTTTCTGGTTTCTCTTTTGGCAGCGCGCATAGATGCAGCGGCTACAGCTCTCCACTCTCGGTGCCGTATTATATGTTTTTGTATGTGTGAACGGTTGTGTTTTTAGCTTAAAACACCACCTTATGTTGGGCAATGTACACGTACAGTCGTCAGCACCTTTTGAGCTTGGGATTGTGCTGCGAGGTACCAATTTCGCCGGACTTTCATCGCTACCAGGACATTCCGGAGGATGCCGTTAGAACACCGGGGTCTCCGCGGATAGTTCTTCCCAGTGACAAGTCCAGGAGGAAACATAAACAAGCAAAGGAAACAACAGTTATCAGGACCTTTTGAGCTTGGGATTGCGCTGCAGGATGCCAATTTCACCGAACTTTCGTCGCTGCCAGGACATTCCGGAGGACGCCGAGGCTGCAGGGCCGGTGCGTTGACATGGCTGAAAGGACAGCCCTTTGGGCCGCCGCCTCCCAGCATTTTCCAGCGCCAGGTCCATGGCGAACACGGGATGACGAACTGTGCTTGCACATCCAACAAGTGTTTCCGTGACTGTTGAATTTTTTCTGATATCAGAGACATGGCTGCAGCCATCTATTACTGGACTTGGCTATTCAACTAGCAAGATGCACGATGCATTCTATTCTCGCCTGCACCGAAAGGACTGAGCCCTAATTTCGTTGCATTATTATACGTATATGATTGTGCAATGACAATAAAAATCTATCTATATCTATATCTATATCTCTTTGCTGGGTCAGCCTGAGCCTTATCTCATCCATTTTATTTTCCTGCGACTGGACATTTGCCAGGAGTAGGCTGGGTAGAGGAACAGCCTTGGGTCCAAGCCTTCTTAGCCTGAGTCTTATCCCGTCTCATTTCCCTCTCGTCCTGGGTCGACCGCACCACTTGCGATGACGTCTGGTCCGAATGTTGGTTGTCGGATCTTGAGATGCCGAGAGCAGAGATCGTCTCAAGGTCCGCAGCACTCAATCCAATTTTTGCACTTCCTCTTCTGATATTGATGAGTGTATTACTGTCATAAGTTATACACCCACAAGTGACACGATCTTTTTGCTAAATTTGAGGGAGCCACCAGCTGCTGCATGTATATGCGCCGCCTTTGCCATGCCATTTATTATTATATGTTATATGTTTGTGTTTTTTGAGCTGCTGGATACCTGAATTTCCCTGTGGGATGAATAAAGTATCTTCTATTCTATTCTATTACAACAATTAGGCCTCTGCTGTAAATCATATTAAATGTTTGTCTGTAAAATTGTGTAAAATTCACATTACCTTTCCCCTATTCCAATCTAGCATCCACAAACATCTCGCTTTGTCTGACTAAAGGTCCAAAACCATGATAACGATTGAGTTATTTTTAACAAAAAGGAGGATATCTCCTGCCTACTTACATCCAGCTGACAAAAAGGGTCAAACCAACTGTAAAAACAGTTAAAGTGTGGACAGATGAAGCTGCAGCGGCTCTACAGGACTGTTTTGAATGCACAGACTGGCAGATGTTCAGGGATGCTGCTACCCATGAGAACCATATTGACCTTGAAGAATACGCATCATCAGTGACATCATACATCATCAAATGTGCTGATGATGTGGTAAAAATAAGGACAGTTAAATCATTCCCTAATGAGAAAGCCTGGATGAATGGAGAGGTGAGAGCTCTATGTAGAGCCAAAAAAGCTGCCTTTAAGTCAGGTGACAAAGAAGCCTACAACACTGCCAGAGCAAAACTGAAAGCTGGCATCAAGGAGGCAAAGCAAAGGCATCAGCAGAGACTGGAGAGAGACCTCAACACCAACAACAGCAAAGACTTGTGGCAGGCGGTCAAAAATGTGACAGGCTACAAAAGCAGGAGTGCTCCCATCATGTGTGAGGCCACGTTACCAGACGAGCTAAACACATTTTATGCTCGCTTTGACCTCCTCAACAGGGAGTCAGCTGTAAAGTCTACTCCGCCTCCAGAGGACCGGCCACTGTCAGTATCCACAGTGGATGTGAGGAAAGTCCTGCTGAAAGTGAATATGAGTAAAGCTGCTGGGCCTGACAACATCCCTGGCCGTGTACTAAAAACATGTGCCAACCAGCTAGCAGATGTCATTACCAACATTTTCAACATATCACTGTCACAGGAGAGTGTTCCCACCTGCTTCAAGACAGGCACCATCATCCCTGTGCCTAAAAAGTCTGCAGTGTCTGATCTAAATGACTACCGCACTGCAAAAACTCAAAATCTTACCAAGATTATTTGTCTTATTTCAAGTCAAAAATGTCTTATTACTAGTCAAAATATCTCATTACACTTAAAATAAGACATGATCACCTGAGAAGTAACTTGTTTTTAGACAATTTTCAATTGTTTCAAGTGAAAATTTGCTTGAAACAAGTGAAAATTTGCTTGTTTCATTGGCAAAATCTGTTTCTTGTTTCTAGTTAATTTTCACTTATTTCAAGTGAGTTTTCACTTTTTCCACTGGCAAATTTTGCCAATGAAACAAGCAAATTTTCACTTGTTTCAAGTGAATTTTCACTTGAAACAAGTGAAAATTGTCTAAAAACAATTTACTTCTGAGGTGATCATGTCTTATTTGATTTAAATTTAGATTTAAGCACAGGTGGTGGTTATCCTGCCATTGTGCAGGCTGCAGGGTCATCAGCCAGGGGCCACCCTTCATCAATGTTTCGCTCCATTATCCCCGGAACACCTCGAGGTGGAGGAGCCACGGTAGGGACGTCTCCCCACCGCGCCCTGCAGCCTGCCTACGACCCTTCTTTTCCCCATGCCTTGTCTTTCCTTCAGAGCCAGAGCCAGAAGCTCCCCTGCTCGGCCTCCTCAGCAAGGTCATGGAGAGCTCGCTTCTTACTGGAGCCTGTGACTCCAAGGGTTTTCAGGAGCCGCTGCACGGATGCCCCGGTAAAGCCTCTGCACCCGACCTCCACTGGGAAGATGAATGCTCTCCACCCCGCTTGTGAGCATGTTGCTGATAGATCCGCATACTTCTCCTTCTTTCGCTCGTAAGCGGCTTCCATCTGTTCTTCCCATGGCACGGTCAGTTCAACCATGAGTTGGCACGGTCAGTTCAACCATAAGTGTAATGAGATATTTTGACTAGAAATAAGACATTTTTGACTTGAAATAAGAAAAATAATCTTGGTAAGATTTTGCGTTTTTGCAGTGCGCCCTGTGGCACTCACCCCCATCCTGATGAAGTGCTTTGAGAAACTGGTTCTCCAGCACATAAAGAACAACATCCCTGCCAGTCTGGACCCTCAGCAGTTTGCATTCAGAACCAACAGATCCACAGAGGATGCCATCTCCACCTGGAGAAAAGCAGCACCTATATCAGAATGCTGTTTGTTGATTTCAGCTCAGCTTTCAACACAATCTCCCCCATGAAGCTGATTGGAAAACTGAACACTCTGGGCATCAGTACCACCCTCTGCAACTGGATACTGGACTTCCTCACAAACAGACCCCAGTCAGTTCGGATTGGCAGCAACCCTCGACATGGAGAGAACTCCATTGTGAAGTTCGCAGATGACACCACCATCATCGGCCGGATTTCCAATAATGATGAGTTTTCATATCGGGAGGAAATCAACCATCTTGCAAAATGGTGCACAGAAACAACCTACTGCTCAACGTCAGCAAAACCAAAGTGCTGATAGTTGATTTTAGAAAAAAGGAAGCAAAGACGCTCAACCCTGTTTACATCAATGGAGCTGAGGTGGAGCAAGTGAGCAGTTTTAAGTTCCTGGGAATCAGCATAACAGAGAACCTGTCTTGACTTCACATATCTCTGCCCTGGTTAAAAAAGCTCAGAAACGGCTGTATTTCTTAAGGAAACTTAAGAAAGCAAAATTCCCACACCAAGTTCTTGTCAGCTTCTACAAAGGAGCAATTGAAAACATCCTGACTGGAAACATCACAAACTGGCATGGGATGTGCACGGCCCAGGACAGGACGACTCTGCAATGAGTGATTAAAACTATCCAAAACATCATTGGCACCCATCTACCAAGCATCAGTGATATCGGGAAGGTGAGGTGTCTGCGCAGAGCCAAAAGGATCCTAAAAGACAACACCCACCCCAGCCACAGCCTGTTCACCCTGCTGCCGTCAGGCAAAAGATACAGAAGTATTCGCTGCCGTACCACCAGACTACAGAGCAGCTTCTTCCCTCAGGCTGTGAGACTTCTAAATGCACCATCTGAACTCCTCCAGGCTTAATAATTCTATTTTCTACACAATCAATCAATTAATCAATCAAGAGGGAACCACACTTTAATTTCATTATTCAACCTGTTGTATAATGACAAATAAACTTCCTTGTATCCTTGTATCCTTGATATCCTCAAATCTGAGAAGGTAACTCCAGCACTGATGCCTGAAACAATCAATCCATCATGAAATAGTTGTGGATTAATTATGTATTTGACTTAATGGATTTATTGACAAATCGTTGCAGCTGTAATTCCCATAATGAGCAAGAAGAAGTTTTAAACATATCACTGTGTTGTCACTTGCTAATTAGCTCAGTGAGATAGAGCATTGTCAGCCTCAGCTGATGCAAAATGCACATTAGAATGCCACCTTTCTTTGCATCTCCACCTGTTGCTCAGAATTGCCTAAAATTGCTCTGCCCTGACCATTGCTGCGCAGCAGCTATAATTTAGTTTGTTTTTTCATTCTCTTATGCGCTTTCTCATTTTACTCAATGTTTTATTATAGAATTCTTCACTTAGGCCATTTCATAGCTGCTACATGGATTACGTTTTCATATCATACATTGTCATTCATTTGTCTGTCTCTGTATGCTAAACTGCTGTTATTTGCACACTCATGCGACAAATGGAGTAATACTTAACATGCTCTTTAGCAGTCAGCTGTGTAATTTTTAATTAGTAAAATTGTCATATATTCATATTTTTATACTGTCTTTATTAAACGATCCCTATTTCTTTGCTGCAACGATGCAATTTCCCTGTACTTACATTGAATTTTCCTCGAAATTGCTGAAACAGCTGACAAAAGCATATAAATGACACCAAATTGCTGCTTTTCTTTTGTGTTACAGAAGAAATATTTATGCATCATTTTTCATGGTTCATAATAATGACAGTTTTTTATTATGTTTCAGTTTAAGTGAGCATGGCAGGTGCAGGTGTATAGTGGCAATGCTGATTCTGCCTCCTGCTGGAGGAAATATTAAAGTACATCAAATCAGCTGTAGTATATTTGAACAGACTTTGGGCCTCATTCACAAACAGTGTGTACGCACAAATCTGTGCTTAAACTGTGCATACGATCATTTGATGCACAAATCTGGGATTCATCAATATTTTCTTACCCGAATTTGTTCTTACTCTGCAAACAAATTTAGAACTGCCTCAGACCATGCGTACGCACAAATGAGGAAGGCCGAACTGACTTAGAAAATGCAAATACACACCTTTTAAGAACATGCAAAGTATATAAAACCACATTCATTAAAAAGAGATTTAATTAACATTTTTTTTTAAATAATTAATATACTAATATATTGGCCAAATGGATTAAATAACCATGAAATTGACACACTTTCAGGGTGAAAGTGTGTCAATTTCATCATTGTGACAATTAAAATATTCAGCAATAACAACAGTCCTAGTTTACAAAGGAATATATGCTGCTAGTCTCTCATCCTGTGGCGTTAGATCAGGTGGACCTTGTCCTCCACCAATCTCCTTCTTTTTCTTCTGGTCCATAATGCGTTTTTTGGCATCAACTTTTATGTTGAACCACTTTTTTTTCACCTGGGCCACAGTGCGCTTCTCCGGGGATACTACGTTGACAGCCTCGGTTATTGCAGTCCAAGCATCTTTTTTTTTTTTTTTAACCATGGTTACCCCTGAGGAAATACTCTGGAAAAGTCTTCCTTTTCTGGCTTCCACCTTGGACACAATTGTTTCGATTTCTGTGGTTGTAAAGTTCTTTTGTTTTTTGCCCCTTGGCGCCATCGCTTCTAACAAACTATTTTACTAATTTACCACTTCTCTCCTTATGGAATCGCTTCCTTCATTCATGAATCAATTCTAGGCAAGCAGTCTCCTTATAGGAAGAAATGGGGGTGTGGTAGTATGCTAATCACAAATGGCGAGAACGCGCCTGTCAATTTAGAATGATTCTGATTCACAAACATACGCAAGGTGGTGAGAACAAAATTGGTCGGTACGCAGGTGTCATGAATCCCATGGTGATTTTGTATACGCCACTTTCCACGCAAAGGTTGTGATTTATTAAAAAAAAAAAAAAAAAAAAAAACTTGACAAAAAAATGTGCGGTCCTCCACGTAAATGCTGAACCATCCGTACGCACAGGGGAATTTGGCGACACAGATGGTGAGATGGTGAATTGAATCCAAACTGCGTCATGGTTCATCTCTCACATTTATTTACACTCCATATCAAATGTTAATTGTAAATCCACTTCATCACAAACATTCCAAACAGCAATGAGCTTTGTGCTCGCACTACTGAGCCATAACTATTACAGAAGGAACTTGCCATTCTTTTTAAAAAAAAGAAAGGACTATATTGTAACGAGTATAACTGATGAAATTATTATCATTGGTTGGAGACAAATTACACAAATGACATTAAAGAATTGCAGCACAGTGCATTCCCCTGTCACACTTCCATCTTCAAATCATGCCAGGGTTGATATCGCAGATTGAAATGTAAATTGTGACAAGTTGTGAGGCAAGCAGTGTAATTGCTGTAAACATACTGTAATGAATTCGTGTTTGGGCCAAGGATGGTCAAAAGGCGACCAAAACCAGGAATCACGTGGGACAAATGTCGGAAACCTCAGAGTAAACACACAGCCACACAGAGTAACAAATAAAATGACAATCTTTATTTAAATTCCGTCATTCATGAACGGGGCACCTGGAATTAACTCTTTTCCAATCCCTGCACTAATAAAAACACACATACATTACAAATACAAGTTAAAATGAGTACTCAGCTTCGTGGCCGACGAGACACCCCCCCCCCCCAAACTCCTTTCCAATCCCCACACTAATCCACACACTAACCCTAACCCTAACCCTAACCCTAGGCTTGTGGCACCGTCCAACTCCCCGGGGGACCACGGCTTCGTCAGATGGCGCAACTAGTGACCGGCAGGGTCCGCCAACAGCGGCGAGCTGGAGGCGGCAGCGAAGCTGGAGAGCGACGGCGGCTGCGCTCCTATAGCCCCAGCCCTAACTAACTACAGGAGGCAGCAGGCCTCCCCTCCTAACGCTGGGATGGTCTAACCCCGCTACTGTACCTGTCTTCGTCGCCGGCAGCCCTAAACAGCTGTGAACGACACCCACCCGCTCCCGGAGTGAACGCAGCCACACCGCACACAACACGCTCCCCAGACACACACACAATGCCCAGCTCTCCGCTTTTCAGTCCCAGAGTCCCTCCGGCTGTGCAATCAGCCGCAGCTGATGTTCATCAGTTCAGCCCCCTATTCACATCACACTTCCCCCTCTCCTAATGAAAAAGACTCGTCCCCGAGTCACTGTAATGACATCTGATAGTCTCGAGACCAAGCAGGTGGCTTCCGATGTCGCACGGGACGTCCGCTGCTTGACACTGACCCCTCCTCTTGAGTGGAGCAGGCCACAGATGCATCCTCGGGAGGAGAACTCAAGGATGCAAGGGGGTCGGAGCAATCTAAAGACAAAACCCCCTCCACTCCTTCAGCTCCTGAAGACATGGGGGCCTGGGCCACACAGCCCCCCGAAGGTAAACTGTCCCCTTGTGATGTCCCCAGATCGGCTGGACGGCGATGATGGACCCAACCTGCACCAAACTGGAACTCCGAATGCTGTCGTCGGGAAGGTCTGGGTGGCCGAGAGTTGGGTTGATCAGCCCTCCTGGACACTGGATTGGCTGTCACTGCCAAAGAAGAGGTAAAGGGCTTACGTCGGTTGAAGTGCACAACACACTCAGGACCTCCCTCCACAGACATGAGCCTATAAAGCACATCTGTTACTCTTTCAACCACCCTGAAAGGGCCCTTATACCTTCTCTGCAACTTAGGGCAAAGCCCCCGCTTCCTGGCCTTATTCTGCACCCAGACTAATTCCCTCTTAGAGTAGTACTGAAAATTGGCCCTAAAATCATATGAGCTTTTCTGCTGCTCTGAAGCCCGGGCCTGGTGCCTTTTCACTGCTTCCACAACTGTAGACAATGTCTCACTAAGCCTGGAAACATAATCATTAACAGAAGAAAACTGCTCCTGAGTATCTAGGTTCAACATGATATCAATAGGCAGAACAATTTCCTGCCCAAACAAGACTTCATAAGGAGTGAATGCAGTGCTAACATGAACACTACTCCGGTAGGCCAACATCACATAAGGCAACAAAGTATCCCAGTTTAATTGGTTGTCCTCTACAAAGAGCGACAACATGGACAACAGAGTACGGTTAAAGCGCTCTATAAGGCCATCTGACTGGGCGTGGTAAGGCGATGTACGAGTCTTGTGCATATGCAAAAGCCTACACAACTCCCTAAACAAAGTAGACTCAAAATTTCGCCCTTGATCTGAATGAATACTACGGGGAACTCCAAAACGACACACCCACTCTTCCGTCAGCACTTTAGCAATAGTACTAGCTTCCTGGTTAGGAAGGGGAAAAGCCTCAGTCCACTTTGAGAAATAATCACCTACAACCAGGATAAGAAAAAGATAAGAAAAGGCCCAACAGATAACTTTAGGCAATGTCCCTTCCATATCAAAATATCTTTAACTTAACCATCTAACCTTCTTATATCAGGAAAGATTAAGACACTGTTTAGTGCTTATTTATTCATAGTTTTTAACCGTCAGTATACCTCAAGTGTTTTTATTGTGATTATTGTGTTTTTAAGTGATTCTGTGACCTTTCTCCTTTATCCCCCGGATTCTGAGATTCCAACGACGTTTGTACCGTTCGAGCTCCAGGACTCGTTCCATTAACTCAGCGTTGTCTTTTTTTATCGCCAACACCTCCCGCTCCATGGTCTGTAGCTGAGTTTTGCAGTCTTTGATCTGATGGAATGTGTGAGATATGAAGAGGAGAGGAAGACCTTGAAAGCAGCAATGGAGAAAGATAAGGAAACATTTAATTTAGGAAACTTGCTAAAAGCAGACAATAAGACAAGTATGGGGCGACTGATGGATTTTGTACGGGAAACAAGGTTAATAGAAAGGATTTAAGATTCTCCGTCACTAAGGGGTTCTAGTCTGTAACTGCCTAATCTCCTGTTCCAATGTAGACTCAGTAGGTGGCGGTAATGCTCCAGACACTGAGGAGTAAACTGGCAGTAAACCAAACAGAAGAAGAAGAAGAAGAAGAAGAAGAAGAGAACAGACACCCTGCATTCCAAATTGCATACTTATACTTTTTACTTTTAGTATGTACTGCAGCTGCCCTTACAAAGTATGTAGTTTAGTATGTATTGGGACATACTAATTCTTTTTTTCCCTACTAAATAGTATGGTAGTATGGGTATTGGAACGCAGGACCTGTGACCCTGACGGCGGCGGCCCAGAGCCACTTCCGCTTAAGTCTCTGCCTGGAAGAGAGAGAGCGCGAGCGGCAGGGAGAGCGGATTGGACAGGAGAGATGGCAGAGGGAAGTGACGGAGTAGGAAGTGAGATGGAGGAGGGAGTTTGGAGCATTGCAGGTGAACAGCGTTTGAACAGGAAAAAACGGAAAAAATGGCAAAGGAGGCAGCAAAAAGAGGGGAATATGATTCATCGGTTTCAAACAGTGAAGTGGAGCAAAGTGCAAGACCAAAGCAAAATTAAAGCTGCAAGCAGCGTTGGACGGGCCCTCGCACCCGTGCCCCGCGTCCGCCTCATGCCCGTCGGGGACGGTCCATTCACGGTGCCACTCACTCACACTCACACGCACACACACTCACACACACACACACACACACACACACACACACACACACACACACACTTACACACACACACACACACACACTCAATCACGCACACACACAAACACACAAAATTCTGGCCCAGCCACTAGCGGTGCTCCTCCAGCAGATGTCGCCCTAAGCTTGCATTTGAGTTTGAGAGGTCTTTCTGCTTCTGTGGGGGAGGGCAGAGCAGGCAGAGCAGAGAAAAAAAACCCAGAGTCCAAACCTGTTAAACAACTCTTCACCGCGGCCATAAACTTTTTCCAATCCACAGCAAGACCTCCTATTTTTGTAGGAGAATTAGTCTTCTTTCCATCTGCATAGGTTTGGAAGCTGTCAGACGTTTACTTTGGACTGCTGGGGCCTAATTAGTGCCTATGCTCGCGGCAAGTGCATGTTAATTCACAGCAGGCACACCAGGGTCCATGGGAAAAAGTGGAGGCGCTGGTTGTGGACACTCTGACTTTGAGGGCTTCTGAAATCCAAACGGTTCGATGGAATGTAAATTCCTTCTGAACTTTTGTTAAGCACTATGTCCTCTGTCATGTATTTAAGTTTTCAAGTCGCTAAAATTAACACCCTGGGAGAAGATACATTTTCTACAGAGCGCAAATTTGGGCGAAAACGTGACTTTCAAATGCAAATTGTGGACTTCCTGCTGGTTTTAGGTGGGGGGCACGAGCACGAAAAATGTCGGGCTTGATGAGATCTACGTTTCGGCGCTGGTTTGGTCTTTCTATCACATTCCTGTGGGCCGCAGCGGCTGCCTTTGCGTCCCTAGGTGGCACTACCGAGCCCATTTTTGCACTGGGGGGTTCCGATTTTTGATTTTATCGAATTTTTCGCCGGACCTGATGTGCGTGCCGAATTTGGTGAGTTTTTGAGCATGTTTAGGGGGTCAAATTAAGCCTCAAAGAGACGTAATAATAATAAGAAAAAAAAAAAAAACTTTACAAAAACAATAGGGCTTCGCACTGGGACAGTGCTCGGGCCCTAATGAGGAGTACAAAGTAATTATTAGAATGACCCAGCAAGGAGAATCGTTTGGTGAGTGGAGCCCAGTTAAGCTGACGAAAGCGATACATAAAGTTCTTGGAGAGGTTAAAAGAGTAAAAGTGCTACGAAGTGGGGCATTGATGGTCCTGTGTAGGGATGGGGCACAGCAAGGAAAAGCAATACGAATGAGTAGAATTGATGGAAAGTCTGTAGTATGCTCGATACCTGAGGAGAGGAGAGTGGCTGTGGGGGTCATTTCAAGCATTCCCACAGCTATTACCTGTGAAGAGATCAGAGATAATATAGAAGGAGCAAAAGTACTGGAAGTGCAGAGACTAAAAACAAATAGAAATGGAGAGAAGATGGACAGTCTATCAATTAAAATCAAATTTGATGAACCAAAGCTGCCAGATAAAGTGTACATCGGATATATGTGTTATGAAGTCAGGCCATTTGTCCCTCCACCGCTTAGGTGTTTCAAGTGCCAGAAATACGGACATGTTGCAGCGGTCTGCAGGGGTAAACAGAAATGTGGGAGATGTGCGGGGGATCATGAGTATGGTAAATGCCAAGAAGGGGCTAAGCTAAAATGCTGTAACTGTGGGGGGGAACACGCTTCGGCGTATCGAGGTTGTGAGGCAGGCAAGAAGGCGGCAGAGATTCAGAAAGTAAAAACAGCAATGGGCATATCATATGCAGAAGCAGCGAAGAAAGTGGGGGCAAGCCATAGAGATCCTGCAAAAACGGTGAGGGCTGATGCCAACAACAGAGCCGAAGCAAGTATTTTCAAAGCAAAGGAAAATACACTTACAGTGAGTAAGAACGACTTTGTACTATTTATGGTGGAAGTGATAAATTGCTCAGCACAAACAAACAGCAAAACGGAAAAAATCAAGATAATTATTAAAGCTGCAGAGAAGTACCTTGACATCAAGGGGCTTAGTTGTGAAAAGGTTAAGGAAACATTAGCTGGAGAAATGATTAATTCTCAGACATGGGCTGGAAACTCATCATGGTCCTAGCTATCCTGCAGTGGAATGCTAGAAGTCTCATTGCTAATGGTCAAGAATTTAAGAAATTTATAGAAGAATGGTATGAAAAGCCACAAGTAATATGCATTCAAGAGACATGGCTAAAGTCACAGTGGAATTTCACATTAGATGAGTATACTGCAGTAAGAAATGACAGGGAAGGTAGGAACGGGGGAGGAGTGGCCACATTCATTAAAAGAGGAGTAAATTATAGGTTGGAAAAATCAAGTAATGAACATGAGTCAATAGTAATAAAGATATGGACAGAAACTAATAATGTGACAATAATAAATTATTATAATCCAGGTAATAGATTGTCCAGGGAAGTGCTTAATGAAGCAAGTGGACAGGTGGGAGGGAGTGTAGTATGGTGCGGAGATTTTAATGCACACAATACTTTATGGGGGAGCATAAATACAGATTCCAATGGGAAGATAGTAGAAGAATTCATAGATGATAGCGAGATGGTTTGTGTTAATGATGGCAGAGGCACTCGATACAACAACTCTAGGAACACTGAAAGTGCAATAGACCTCACTCTAATGTCGGCTGGGATAGCAGGAATTAGTACATGGGAAGTACTAAACTATACAACCATAGGAAGTGATCATTATCCAATAGTTTGCAAAATTGGAGTTAGTCCAATACAGGATAGTGAGGAAAGACCGCCAAAGTGGAAGTTAGAAAAGGCTGATTGGGAAAGATTTCGTGCCATTAGTGATAACAAATGTGGGGAAATAGATGAGGAAAGTATAACAAGTGAAGAAGAGTTTAATGAGAGAGTGGTGGGAGCAATAAGGCTAGCAGCAGAAAACTCAATTCCACAAATGAAGGGAAAAAGAATAAGAAAGAGCGTACCCTGGTGGAATGAAAGATGTAGCAGAGCAATTAAAGAAAGAAATAGAGCATTTAGAATTTTAAAAAAACATCATACACTGGAATCATTGACAAAGTATAAGAGAGCACAGGCAGTAGTACGCAGAGTTATACGCCAAGCTAAGAGGACATCCTGGAGACAGTATTGTGATAAGATAGGGCGAGAGACAAAATTAACAGATATATGGGGAATGATCAGGAAAATGAGTGGAATTAACAGAAACTATGAAATCCCAGGGCTACAGGTTAATAACCAAATAGTAGTGGGGATAGACAGAGCGGAGGTTTTGGCAAAGACATTTGTCAAGGTACATAGTTCGGAAAACCTAACTCCGAAAGCTAAAATTAACAGGGAAAAGATGATAGGAGAAAACCAGGGTATTAAGAATAAAAAACCAATGTCTAGGGAGGGAATAAATGTGCCGTTTAGTATGTTTGAGATGAAGAGAGCAATAACTAAAGCAAAGCAGACGACGCCAGGAAAGGATGGAATTTGTTATAGAATGCTGGCACAGATGAGTGACAGAGCTCTCAAAATTGTATTGAAATTGTATAATAAAGTATGGGAGTCAGGTAAAATCCCAGCCAAATGGAAGGAGTCAGTTATAGTTCCTATACCAAAGCCAGGAAAAGATCAGTCAGACCCAGCTAGCTATAGACCCATTGCACTAACATCTCAGTTGGGGAAAATAATGGAGAGAATGGTTATGCAACGGTTAAATTACTATTTAGAAAGCAAAAATCTTTTATCAAATTATCAAAGTGGTTTTCGCAAAGGAAGAGGAACTATGGATAACATATTAGTGTTAGAATCAGAGATTAGGAAAGCTCAAGCTAATAAAGAAGTAGTTCTAGCAGTCTTCTTTGACGTCGAGAAAGCATATGATATGCTGTGGAAGGAAGGTCTCCTTATTAAAATGAGCAAATTAGGAATCACAGGAAATATGTACAATTGGGTATTGAGTTTTATGTTTGAACGGAAGATTGAGGTGCGGGTGGGAACTAATTACTCCAGAATGTACAGTGTAGAGAATGGAACACCCCAAGGAAGTGTGTGCAGTCCAACATTATTTAATATTATGATAAATGATATCTTTGAGCAAATCCAACCAAGTGTAGGAAAGTCATTATTTGCAGATGATGGGGCCTTGTGGACTAGGGGGCGCAATTCACAATATTTACAGAAGAAACTGCAGGGGGCAATTAGGAGAGTAGAACAGTGGGCAGATTGCTGGGGATTTAAATTTTCAGTAAGCAAGACACAGACAATATGCTTTGCAAGAAGACATAAAGAAGTGGAATTATATCTATATGGCCAAAAAATAGAACAGGTCAGAACAGTAAGATTTTGGGATTGTGGCTAGATGAAAAATTAACATGGAAGCAGCATACAGACAGACTTATTAACAAATGTAAAAAAGTGAATAATTTATTGAAATGTATATCTGGAAGAGACTGGGGAGCGTCAAGAACATCATTGTTAGGTATATACCAAGCCGTGATGAGAGCTGCATTAGACTATGGGTGCATAGCATATATGTCAGCTGCAGACACTCACTTAAAGAAATTAGAGGTGCAGCAAGCTCAAGGGCTGAGAATATGTTGTGGGGCATATAAAACCTCCCCGGTAGCAGCTATGCAGGTTGAAACAGGAGAACAGCCGCTGAGAATTAGAAGAGTGAAAATTATGTTGGCATACTGGATTAATATAAAAGGGCACGGGGAGGATCACCCCACAAAGAGTACCCTGAGGGAATGTTGGGAATATGAAAACAGTAATGCAGTCAGTTTTGGTCAAATTGGAAAGGGAGTTGCGGAAAGGGCAGGTTTAAAACAGATTCAGGTTGGTAAAACGGTTCCAGTGTCAAGGATTCCCCCATGGCTTTTCGTAATGCCAGAAGTAAATTTTGAGATTAAGAAACTTCTTAAGGAAGTGAAGAGACAAAATGCAGCTGGGTTTGTAGCCTTGAAATACCTGGAAGAGAAATATGGCGATAATCAAATAATATTCACAGATGGGTCAAAAGACCCAGAAACTGGCCGAACTGGGGCTGCAATATATATCCCTACGGAGAAAATTAGAATAAAGAAAAGGTGTTCAGATTATTTATCAGTGTATGCAGTAGAAATAGCAGCAATAATAATAGCATTACAGTGGATAAAAGCTCATGGAAAAGACAAATTAGTCATAGCATCAGACAGCTGGGCGGCTCTTTCAAGCCTACAAACTATGCAATCGTGTAAACAAGATCTAATTTATGAGGCACACAGTAACCTGTATGAAGTCTGGGAAAGAGGGCTGGGGGTGAGTTTTGTGTGGGTTCCTGCCCATGTGGGAATAGAGGGAAATGAGGAGGCAGATATGTTAGCAAAGCAATCATTAAGGCAACAAGAAATAGATCTACAAATCAGGTTAAGTAAAGCAGAAGGAAAGGCACTCATAAAAAAATACAGTCAGAAACAATGGCAAGAATATTGGGAATTAGTAGAAACAGGCAGACATTTATTTTCAATACAGAGACAGGTGGGAGAGGGAAGAAGGATTGGAAGGAACCGGAAGGAAGAAACAACATTAACACGGTTGAGGATAGGACATACAGGGTTGAATGGAACATTATATAAAATAGGTAAACACACAGATGGAAAATGTGAACAGTGTGGGGTAACAGAGTCGGTGCAACATGTGCTGATGGAATGTGTGAGATATGAAGAGGAGAGGAAGACCTTGAAAGCAGCAATGGAGAAAAATAAGGAAACATTTAATTTAGGAAACTTGCTAAAAGCAGACAATAAGACAAGTATGGGGCGACTGATGGATTTTGTACGGGAAACAAGGTTAATAGAAAGGATTTAAGATTCTCCGTCACTAAGGGGTTCTAGTCTGTAACTGCCTAATCTCCTGTTCCAACGTAGACTCAGTAGGTGGCGGTAATGCTCCAGACACTGAGGAGTAAACTGCCATTAAACCAAACAGAAGAAGAAGAAGAAGAGAGCGCGAACGCGAACACGTTTTGGGCACGACCCTCACTCATATCAGGACGGTGGATGCAAGAAAGTGGATTAAACTGTGGAACTTGTGAAGCTCGGAAAAATAACTACAGTGGAATTCCCCCGGACGACCCGGACCTGCAGGAGTGCAGCTGGAGGACTCGCTCGGAAGGAGAATCGCATTGGTATGCAGCCGTTTTGTCCTGCTAAAGGCTAAATGCTAAACCGCTAATTCAACACAACAACAGCTAATTTCACGAGCTACCCGCTAGCATAAACGCGAGCGGCTGTTTTATTTTGTGTAAAGCTAAAAAACTAAGGTGGTAATGCCGCGAGCTAACCGTTACCAAGGAAGCTAATGTCGCGAGCTAACCGCTAGCACGGATGCTAACGGTGAAATGCTAGCTCCAATACCACGCAGCCCTGCTATGCTGACACACACACACACACCAAGCACTGATGTATTAAGCACTGATGCAGTTATGGTGAACTGTGTGTGTGTCTGGTGCTTTATTTGTGCATTGTAAGCACATTAAGTCATGTTTACTTACTGTGAAAAGGTTTTATATCTTGGTTATTTTGTTAATTAATATGTTAAATGTTATGTGAAGAACATAAAAAAATATAATACTGTTGTTAAGAGGAAATAATAATTATTTTTATATCATAACATGATATTTTGAGTTGATTATTTTTGCTGTTAACCAATTGTGATATTATATTGCAATAAGAGTTCAGTTAAAGCAACTATTCTCTACAGACATGGATTCAGTATAATCTTAAAGTGATTTATTTTCAATAATTCATATTTTGAGATCTGAGAAAATGAAAGTATGTGTTCTGATCCTACTTATTGTAGGTCAGGTTTTTTGAGATACCCTTGGACTTGGACTGGATCTGCTTGGATGACGGAGCCAGAGTGATGTTGATGGCGAGCCTGACCCTGGAGGATCATTAGATCTACGACCGCGGAATTGAATCCTTTTTTCACTTTTACATATATGCACACACCACCACACACAGTAGTGTGGCGTGACTGATTCCCACCTGAACGGTGCGCACACAGTAAAGTGAACTGACCAAACAATAAAAGAGACTCACGCAGCTGCAAAAACATTTTTTATTTTAACTTGGTTTATTTTTCATACTTACCCGGGTAAGGTTGTTTTGTGTATTTCCTGTGTTCATACTGTTTTCCCACTGTAATAAATAGGGAAGCATACTGTTTCTTAAAAAGCCATACAGTTTCTGTGTCTTCCTGGTGTCGTCGTTAATCCTGGGCTCCGTAGTCAAACCTGGATCTTCTGTTATCTGGCCATTAGTTTAAGTTACTGTTATAGTTACCATTACCCACTTTCCTCAGAAGGGTTACATGTTACAATACATATATCTAAAAACCCAACTGAAAGAGAAAATATGAATGTATGGAGAGTAATAAGTGAATGTCAAACTAAACTTAACTCCTGGTTGTTAAGAGACATCAGCTTAGTGGGTTGAGTTTTTCTTACTAAGATGGAAAGCATATTGAGATGTATCTATCCAGCATATTCTTTAGCCATTCCTAACAGAGCCATTAAGAAGATTAACCAAATCAATTTTGATTATATCTGGAAGAAAAAGACACACTATATTAAGAGAACAGAGATGACCAAAGAATACAAAGATGGAGGTCTACAGGCTATTGATTTTGATTTTATAAATGGTACACTGAAAATGAACTGGTTAAAAACCTTCCTTAACAATAACAGCTTTTGGTATCATATCCCTAGAGAAGTCTTAAGTAAACTAGGAGGCATACAGTTTTTATTAAAATGTGATTTCAATATTCAGAAACTTCCTGTGAAATTATCCCTGTTTCACCAGCAAGTCCTCTTATATTGGAAACTTTTGTACAGTCACAATTTCACCCTGCACAACACACCGATATGGAACAATAGATACATTATAGTTAAAAACAAGTCGTTATATAACAAGGACTGGATGGATAAAGGTATTTGGTCTCTAATTCATTTAGTTGACGATGATGGGTGTGTGATGACTTACAAAAATTTTTGCCTTAAAATTGATCTAGTAGTCAGTCGTAACTCCTTTGCATCCATAATAAAAGCCATCCCTGTCCCTATTTTAGGTTTAATTCAAGGGATTGTTTCAAACTCAACTCACATCACTCCTAAGTTTCCACATCTCCTAGCTGGAGGATTTGACTCTGAGAGTATTAAAATTCCAAATAAAACAATTAGAAAGATGTTTGATAATATCACATACCCTTTACTGTCTTTTTGAAACTCCATTAAACTAATCTTTTCCAAAGATACTATATACTCTTTATGCTCTAAATACTTAAAATTTCCCATAAATCCAAAACCAAAAGAAATACATTTTAAAATTTTAAATGGTGTGTACCCATCTGGGGAATTATTACAACAGAGATTTGGTTTTGATACAAGTAAATGTGTATTTTGTGATGATACTGAAACAACTGATCATTTATTTTTCCAATGTATGTTTTTGAAAGCACTCTGGACTGATATCCACGACTGGTTGCACACAAAGATCCAACTTGAACCCTTTTCTCAAAAGGACATTATCTATGGACTTACTATGGACAATAATGAATGGGACTTTCTGGTAAACAATATATTAATTCTTGGACCCCCTGGCTATGCGTCGCGGACCCCACTTTGAGAACCGTGGCTTTAGAACAATATTAAGTAAAAGTAAAAAGTATCCAAATAATTGAAAGTAAGTAATTAAAAGTAAGAAAGTATTTCATATATACACATATATATATATATATATATATATATATATATATATATATATATATACACACTATATTACCAAAAGTATTCGCTCACCCATTCAAATGATCAGAATCAGGTGTCCTAATCACTTGGCCTGGCCACAGGTGTATAAAATCAAGCACTCAGGCATGCAGACTGTGAAACAAGACATTTGTGAAAGAATGGGCCGCTCTCAGGAGAGTCAATATCAGTATAGAGTGCCATTGAGACTTCCCAATGTCACACAAAAAAAGATGAGATTTTCCACTGAACTCCATATCCATTGTATACAGTAGACCTTAAGCTGTTAGAAATGCATGTTGGTCAAGCTCCTGCACCTTTTATAAATTGACTGCAAGCATAGAAAGTACAAGCGAATTGCAAAATGTGTCCACCCTGTCATGGGACAATTTCTAAATAGAGTAAATATATTCTAATCATATATTGATTACAAAATGTACATTTTCAGAAAGGTATTTGGTCCCTCGTTCAGGAATATATTTTAGTTTCTGGAAAACATCTCTCAAAAATACAGAAATTATGGAAAATATGTTTGTATATGTAAAATCTGTGAAAGTTGTACTTTCATTTCTGAATAAACTCTATAAATAAAGGTATCTGGTCAAACTTTGAAATAATACTGTTTGGCCCTAATCTCTTCAGAGCAAAATCACACAAAAGGTTTTGATAACTTGTGAAAATAATTATTTATTCACATAAAACATGAACATGACGGGGTGGACAATGACATGACGGGGTGGACCTTGGCATGACAGGGTGGACAATAGTGAAGTGCCTCATATATATTTAAAGGAAACAATGTTATGGTTTTGTCAACAAATGTTTTTTGTCAAAACATGACTTTTTTCACCTACTGTATTTTGAATTGTGCACAGGTAGGCTACATTTGGAAATGACATTCAACAACAGCAAAAATAAATAAATAAAACCTTCAACTAGAGGAACAAACAAGATTGATATAAACAAAACAAAAACATGTTGGTCCCTAAATGTAGGCCTACAACAAAAGGTATAAACATAGGTATCCTTTCAAATGGTTTCTTTCTCTGCATATGTTTTGTCCTCCACTTGACTTCTGAAACACTGAAAAACTTATAAAACTGTTATAAAACTAGACTTGATGACGGGGTGGACAATGACAGGGAGGACGTTTCTGGCTGAAGTTTGCATTTAATGAGCACATGGTGGGCCATTAGCTAGCAACATGTATCAGTTAGGAAGGTGACTGTGTATACTTTAACAAACATATTTTGAATTTCTGAAAAGCATTTATATAGATTCATATTTTGCAATGACAGGGTGGACACATTAAGATTGAACACATTCAAGTTCAATCATAAAATGATGAAAATGTCAAAATATAAATGTTGATATGTACTCTCTGCAGGAGCTATTCTTCACTCCATTTGTAAAAGACAAAGCAGTGGTAGTGATGTCACTGATTACAGCAGGGGGTTTCTTATAGTGGCAGTAACCACCTAATGACGGGGTGGACAGCAAATCCAGGGACACATGCAAAATGTTTATTATTATTATGAAATTAGACCATAAATGATCCAATTGACTCATTTTATTCAAGTACTTGATGAGAGCAACAAGAGCATGTAAAAGGTTTGTACATTGTATATCATTTATCTACTTATTTCACTCAGTGAAGTTAGTAGAGAGGAGTTTGGGACATGGCAAAATCACATGCATCTAATCATAGAACATTTTTTTAAAATATGAAAAACACCCTTTTAAAGATGTATCTTTGTACCAATGTGTGTTTAAATGTTTGGCCATTTATAATAAACCCTCAGAGTTTTGTTATTTTGCAAATTTTTCATGAAAAGTGAGTGATTTCTGCCCGGGACACCAAATGGTACCCTATATTGATATTGACTCAGGAGCTCAGTGAATTCCAGCGTGGAACTGTCATAGGATGCCACCTGTGCAACAAATCCAGTCGTGAAATTTCCTCGCTCCTAAATATTCCACAGTCAACTGTCAGCTCTATTATAACAAAATGGAAGCGTTTGGGAACAACAGCAACTCAGCCACGAAGTGGTAGGCCACGTAAAGTGACGGAGAGGGGTCAGCGGATGCTGAAGCGCATAGTGCAAAGAGGTCGCCGACTTTCTGCACATGTGACCTTCAGATTAGCCCAAGTACAGTACACAGAGAGCTTCATGGAATGGGTTTCCATGGCCGAGCAGCTGCAGCCAAGCCACACATCACCAGGTGCAATGCAAAGCGTCGGATGCAATGGTGTAAAGCACGCCGCCACTGGCCTCTAGAGCAGTGGAGACGCGTTCTCTGGAGTGATGAATCACGCTTTTCCATCTGGCAATCTGATGGACGAGTCTGGGTTTGGAGGTTGCCAGGAGAACGGTACATTTCAGACTGCATGGTGCCGACTGTGAAATTTGGTGGAGGAGGAATTATGGTGTGGGGTTGTTTTTCAGGAGCTGGGCTTGGCCCCTTAGTTCCAGTGAAAGGAACTTTGAATGCTTCAGGATACCAAAACATTTTGGACAATTCCATGCTCCCAACCTTGTGGGAACAGTTTGGAGCAGGCCCCTTCCTCTTCCAACATGACTGTGCACCAGTGCACAAAGCAAGGTCCATAAAGACATGGATGACAGAGTCTGGTGTGGATGAACTTGACTGGCCTGCACAGAGTCCTGACCTGAACCCGATAGAATACCTTTGGGATGAATTAGAGCGGAGACTGAGAGCCAGGCCTTCTCGACCAACATCAGTGTGTGATCTCACCAATGCGCTTTTGGAAGAATGGTCAAAAATTCCTATAAACACTCTCCTCAACCTTGTGGACAGTCTTCCCAGAAGAGTTGAAGCTGTAATAGCTGCAAAAGGTGGACCGACATCATATTGAACTCTATGGGTTAGGAATGGGATGGCACTTCAGTTCATAGTATGAGTAAAGGCAGGTGAGCGAATACTTTTGGTAATATAGTGTGTGTGTGTGTATATATATATATATATGTATGTATATATATATACACTACTCACAAAAAGTTAGGGATATTCGGCTTTCGGGTGAAATTTCAGGATGAACCTAAAATGCATTATAACCTTTACAGGTGAACTTAATGTGACCTTCTGTAAACTTTTGAATGCACATGTCCAACTGTTCAATGTTTCAGTACTTTTTGCACAAGTTGCTGTTCTCTAACAAGGAGTTTAACGGCAAAATTCACAACAGGTGTTTGATCCATGAATCGGCCAATAAATTTCCTGGTTCAATTAGAATTGGTATTTAAACAGTCCTCCTCATCACGCTGTTCACATTTTGACATCATGAGACCAAGACGACACCTAACAATTGATCAACAGTACCTTGCCATTGCGAGGCTTCAAACAGGATGTTCTCAGACAGAAGTGGCCACTGAGCTTAGAGTGTCACAGAGTGTCATCAGTAGGTTGCAACAGAGATACAGAGAGACTGGAAGAGTCACAGAAAGGCATAGAAGTGGACGTCCTTTGGCCACATCCCACACTGATGACCGCTTCATTGTGAACAGTGCCCTGCGGAACCGGATGATGAATGCCACTCAACTCCAGGCACGTTTAAGGGAGGTGCAGGCACCCAAGTGTCACGTCAGACCATTCGAAACCGTTTACATCAGCATGGTCTGCGTGCTAGACGACCTGCAAGGGTACCTGACACACCACCAGGCACAGGTGTCATCGTCTTGCATGGGCCAGGGAGCATTTACACTGGACGAGGGACCAGTGGGCCTCAGTGCTGTTCTCTGATGAAAGCCGATTCATGTTGAGCAGAAATGATGGCCGCCAACGATGTTGGAGACATCAAGGAGAGCCCTATGCATCAGCCACTGTTGTCACCAGACGAGCCTTTGGTGGTGGTGGTGTTACTGTGTGGGCAGGTGTGTCTAGTCAGTATAGAACTGCCCTACACTTTGTGAATGGTACAGTGACAAGCCCATACTACCTGAATAACATCATTAATCCAGTCACTGTGCCCCTGCATGAACAACACAGGCCTAATTTCATCTTCATGGACGACAATGCTCCAGCTCGTCGAGGTCGTATCATTAGGGAACGGCTGCTGGAGACTGGGGTACCTCAAATGGAGTGGCCTGCACTTTCTCCAGACCTGAATCCCATAGAAAACCTATGGGATCAGCTGAGTTGCCGTGTAGGGGCTCGGAGCTCTGTACCCCAGAACCTCAATGTCCTGAGGGCCGCCCTTCAAGAAGAGTGGGATGCCATGCCTCAGCAGACAATAAGTCGACTTGTGAACAGCATGAGACGTCGTTGTCAAGCTGTAATTGATGCTCAAGGGCACATGACAAGTTATTGAGACATTGACATTTTTTGTTGTGGTATATCCACCACTGTTGTTGGCTTTTGTTTCAAGAAATTGTTTGAGATGAGGAAATCACCAGTGCATGCTTCTACTTAAATGCCCTACTTTCATGATATAATATCACTGTAGCGTGAACTTTTTACATTTTCCGTAAATTTCACCCGAAAGCCAAATATCCCTAACTTTTTGTGAGTAGTGTATATATATGTATATGTATATATGTGTATTTGTGTATGTATATGTATATGAACGGATGGATGCCTGGTTCCCACTGTGAAGCATGGAGGAGGAGGTGTGATGGTGTGGGGGTGTTTTGCTGGTGACACTGTTGGGGATTTATTCAAAATTGAAGGCACACTGAACCAGCATGGCTACCACAGCATCCTGCAGCGACATGCCATCCCATTCGGTTTGCGTTTAGTTGGACCATCATTTATTTTTCAACAGGACAATGACCCCAAACACACCTCCAGGCTGTGTAAGGGCTATTTGACCAAGAAGGAGAGTGATGGAGTGCTGCGGCAGATGACCTGGCCTCCACAGTCACCAGCCCTGAACCCAATCGAGATGGTTTGGGGTGAGCTGGACCGCAGAGTGAAGGCAAAGGGGCCAACAAGTGCTAAACACCTCTGGGAACTCCTTCAAGACTGTTGGAAAACCATTTCAGGTGACTACCTCTTGAAGCTCATCGAGAGAATGCCAAGAGTGTGCAAAGCAGTAATCAGAGCAAAGGGTGGCTATTTTGAAGAAACTAGAATATAAAACATGTTTTCAGTTATTTCACCTTTTTTTTGTTAAGTACATAACTCCACATGTGTTCATTCATAGTTTTGATTCCTTCAGTGAGAATCTACAATGTAAATAGTCATGAAAATAAAGAAAACGCATTGAATGAGAAGGTGTGTCCAAACTTTTGGCCTGTACTGTATATATATATATATATATATATACACGGTATTAATACAGTAGGTTCGTGGCTGTGCATTTATAAACTAAATGCAAGTGTGTCCATTGTGTGTGCGCGTGTGTGTGTGTGTGTCACGGACACGTCTTGGCATGGCTGTTTGGAGGCGCAGCGCGAGTCGCAAACTCGCTCGCTATATATACAACTATAACTAAACCAATAACTTTAAAATGAACAGCATCGCATTGGAAATTAATATAACAGCAGTGGCTGTAATCGGATGTCTGTGGCAATGCAACAACTCTATCGCCACGTGTTGCATCCCACGCAGTTTTTGGAATGAAATAGTTTGTTTTAATATTCTAACACATTTCTGTTCTTGTTAATTTCGTCAGCTATTTTTCAATTTAGTTTTAGTCTTAGTCTTGTGTCAAATGCCCTTATTAGTTTTAGTCATATTTAGTCAGCTTGTATTCTTTTTTGTTTAGTCACATTTTAGTCGACGAAAAGTCTTGGCATTTTAGTCTAGTTTTAGTCGAAGAAAATCCAAAGTATTTTTAGTCTAGTTTTAGTCAATAGTCTTTTTTTAGTCTTTGACCTGCATCTTGTTGGCTTTTTTTTTTTTTAATTTAACAATATGTTAAATTATTATTATTTTAAAAATATCAAACAGACCTAACAACTCAGCTACCAATGAATGAGCAGTACTATGCATGTGATAACAAAGATTGAAAAATAATCCGAAGTGATACCTCTTCTCTGAATAGACAAGCTAAGCCAGTGTGCTGCTGTTAGCCAGTGAAAATAGAGGAGTGGCAACTCTTCACTTTGTTACACAATCTATGTCAGTGCGCTGCTGTTTTAACTTTGTTCTCACCGCGCTACGCTTCAGACAGCGCCGGTGGGTGTGCTCCTCAGTCACACACACACATTCTTATACAGTATATATGTGTGTGTGTGTGTGTGTGTATCTATCTATCTATACATATGAAATACTTTACTTTTAATTACTTACTTTCAATTATTTTATATATATATATTAGAGCTGAAACGATTACTCGAAGTAATCGAGTACCTCGATTCTTTTTTTGCCTCGGGTAATTTTTCCTGCCTCGAATCGCTTAATAAATAAATAAATAAAAATATAAATCCGCGGTGTTTCGCACGGACTATTTTTAATGTGGCACAACCGCGCGTTAGTTTTTTTCCTCCTGCGCTGCTGTGTGCTCATGCCCATAGATATAGAAACGTAGATGCCACGTTCGCTATTGCCGTACATCACCACTATGAGTCTGTCGGTCCGCCATATTGCGCAGGGCGGAAGCCAACATTCTACACGTTGTAACCGCAGTAACCCCAGAGTAAACCGACTGTCACTTGCTTAATCCTGAACCGATTTTCAAGAAATTTGACTTGTTGTAAACGCGAGAACTTGAACATGATACTGGTTACTTATTGGAATTAAATTCAGATACTGATGGTGGGTCTAATCAGCTCTAAATATCAAAACACCCCCTGAATAGCCACAACTTACCTCTCAGGGATATGCAGGCTACTGTCTGATGAATAGGGAACATCAAATGTAAAAGAATATTAACAATTTCAACTTGAGTGTCTCCAAATATATAGATTTCTATATCCATTGTATTGTTAGCCTATAAAGCCGCCTGGTTGCTTGTTATTCAATTAATAATAATAAAATAAATTCAGTAATAAATAGAACAAAACTATTTTTTCCCCAGACTCCAGTTAAGAGAACACCCAGTCAGTTCATCCGTACACACCCAAGACACATGATAAATCCTATTTTTTCCATCTTCACAACATGTGAAAGACCTAAGTTTGTTGTTCTGTTTCCACACCACACTTAAGCTTGCCCATGTTGTCACCTGTAGTAATCATTTATTTTTCAGCACTCTTGGCTTGGCCTACACAGAACATCATTTTCATCTTCATTAATTCAGACATGCAATACAAAACTAATTATAATATACACATTCATTCAACCTTTATTTAATCAGGTAAGTCCCATTGAGATCAAGATCTTATTTTCAGGAGACCTGGGTACATAGATGCATCTACAAGCAATCAATATAAAATGTAAAATATTAAGTTGAGAATGATTAAAATAATACCACATAACACACAATGCCACATAATGACAGCATAATAAAATAACACAAGCAACACAATAAAAATGTCATGGAATATTATGAAAATCTGGGAATAAATTCCTTACCAAAATTTTTCTTCACCAATGTGTTTATAAAGGTGTTTAATAACACATAAAAAAATTTAAAGTCAGCTCCCGTAGGAAAATCTGTGACAGCTAATGAAAGTTCGGATAGCCGGGAAAACTGAAAACTGAACACAGTCCTTGCAACGCATGGTTTGCCCAGTTCTGTCAAAGTCCTCTGCCTTGAAATGACAGCTACAGAGAACCGTGGTCTCAGTGGGCTTAAAATCCTTCCTCCTGGCAGCTATGGCCCAAGCTTTCCGAGATTCAGGATCACTCGGGCACCTTTGACAAAAAACAAAGCCATCAGCAAGCCGTAGCATTAACGGTTGCTGAATGATGCAGCTAGTGCATTAAGCCAAAGTTAGCAGCATAAACATAGCTTACTAGATGTAGCTAACATAAACACACTCCTCTGAACATTTTTTTTAAACTAAATTATACAAAAAGATCAAAATATCACGTTTAACTTTACTTTAGTCATATACTCAGTAAGTTAGCTAAGCTGGAGTAAGAGGCTGGTGATGTGAGGTTACTAGCGTTAGATCACCACCACAGTGTCAGCTCATTTTCATGACAGTTTGAAGCAACATTTTACGATCACTAACTCTAAACAGTTCAATACAATGAGACTGCCACTTATACCTGTGAAAGGTCATCCCACCTTGGCGATTTTCTACTCAAAATCAGCACATGAGGCTGGCATATTCGCTGCGGTCTGCTGTCTCACTCCCGGGCGCTCCCACTCTGTTGCTCCCATAGACATGGTTGCCACCAGGGGTGGACTGGCCATCGGGCACACCGCCGATGTGCTAAGTGGGCCGACAGTCCCCTGACACTTTTTTTTTTTTTTTTTTTTTTTTTTCATTATTATTGAAATAGCTGACCGTAAGATCAGTAGATCAGCGGCCCGATTGACACTGGGCTGGCCCAATCACATTGCTAAACAGCCCCTTTTGCGTAGTTTGGTCCCGCCTGCATAATGATTTCGGCAAATAAAGTCATTGCAAGAGTTTGTTTACTCAGCACCGGGCCGGCCCCTGAGACACGCTGCTCTGCGGCCCATTGGTTATTTTTCTTCACTGACACGGGGCTGGCCCAATAATATCACGAGCCTGTGGCTCGGTGAGCCGGTGTGCAGTGCAACGCAGGTCGAACGTTATCTCATAGGATCTACTGAGATGGAGAGAAAACGCAAAAGTGGCGCAGAGAAACTGCGAGAAAAAAAAGCGGCTGTCAATTTTCAAACCGATCGGACTTTTTCGCTTTTTCGTAATTTATCAATATGAATGAAGAAGAAGACCAAACAATGCCAAAGGAACACAAATCCCGATGGTAGAGCGTATAGTGCCCCCGTCTGCCATGCAGGAGGTATTCGGTTCAATTCCCCACCCGGACAAAAGTCGGATTTTACTTTATTTACCTCACTTTGTTGTTAACCATGACAGTGAAGTGATTCTTATCATTCTGCCTGTCACTGGCTAGATGACACACACAGTGGTATTTAGGGTTTCTGTCATTTTCATTTCTGTACTCTTTTTGTGAATTTGTAACCCAGGTGCTAAATTATTATTATCATTATTATTATTATTATTATTATTATTTTGCCTTGTTTTGTTTTGGGTTTTTTTTGTTGTTGTTGTTTTTTGCCTTTTTTAATGCCTTGTTCTAACTTTATGGGGAGATATACATACCAATCGAATCAGATTCAGATGTAAAGGATTTGTGTGGTATACTTTGTTTGTCGCCATGACCTTCCTATGTGCAGTTTGGGCTCATTCTCCATTCATGTTGATAGGCACCTGCACTTACTGATCTGAAATAGATGCCTAAAAGGTGTTGGCCAGTTGTGGCCTGTTCAATAGAATAAAAAAGTTCAATTCCTATTCATCTATTGTATTTTATTGTTCCACTATAGTACTATAGGCCAGTATGATTGGGGCAGCCAAGTAATTTGACATATTTGAACAATTTTTAAAAAAGTAACGTAATAGTTACTTTTCCTGGTAATTAATTACTTTTTAGTAGAAGTAACTAGTAACTGTAATTAATTACTTTTTCAAAGTAACGTGCCCAGCACTGCTGATGGCAGCTAACTAATTGCATGGCATTATGGTTTTAAAGAGTTGCACAGTTGTTATACACATTTAAGAGAGCAAAAAGACCGGAAAGGTGTGCGTTATCGAATGTGGTGGGCCGGTCTGGTCCAAAATGCCCGGGCCGATTTTTTGTCCCAGTCCGCCCCTGGTTGCCACTACCAATATGGCGGCTCCGCTGACGTATCGCCATATAGCAAACGCGGCATCTACGTTTCTATATCTATGCTCATGCCGAGGTGTGTGTGTGTGTGTGTGTGTGTGTGTGTGTGTGTGTGTGTGTGTGTGTGTGTACCTGGTATTGCTAATGTTGTGGGGACATAAATCTGTTTACACAGTCACGCTGTGGGGACTCCCTTATGGGGACAAAAAGCAAGTCCCCATAAGGGAGCACCATTAATTTCAGGGTGAAGACTTGATTTAAAGCTAAGATAACTTTAGGGTTAGGTTAAGGTTAGGTTAGGGTTAGGGTTAGGCACGTAGTGGTTAGGGTTAAGGTTAGGATAAATCTCCAGGAAATGAATGTAAGTCAATGTAATGTCCCCAGAAGTGATGGAAACCAACATGTGTGTGTGTGTGTGTGTGTGTGTGTGTGTGTGTGTGTGTGTGTGTGTGTACCCCTGCGTTCCAATACTCATACTACCATACTATTTAGTAGGGAAAAAAATAATTAGTATGTCCCAATACATACTAAACTACATACTTTGTAAGGGCAGCTGCAGTACATACTAAAAGTAAAAAAGTATAAGTATGCGATTTGGAACGCAGGGCTTGTCTCTGTCTATGACGATGATGGTTTAGATGTGCGACCAGATGATCGCGACGTCATATCTGCGCGACTAATCACATGGCATGGCATCTATCGCTTGTCAGACCTAAGTTTCTTATGTTGATTTACTGCTGTAAATCATGGATGTGCCTGTGTCAGAGGATGACAGTTTTGGAATAGAAGTCATTCTGACAGAAGGGGAAACCAAAGCTCCGTCTTGTCCGCACGGTGAGGCGTAAATAACCAGGACACCGCAATGTTGTTAAAGAGGTGGTAGCTACATTTCTTATCGGTATAATATATACCAGCACAACAAGACTTAAGACATTTTACCCAGTGGTGTAGTCTACGTGATACGCAGGTATACGCCGTATACCCACTAGAAAAGGTCCCGAATTTCCGTATAACCACTTAAAAATGCGCAGAGATACGTATCAGTATGTTTTTTTTAGACATAACGTTCACTTTCCCGTTCATAAAGTCGCCTTTTCTGTGTTACGAAGCGGGCTCTTTTTAACCATAGGGTCTTCCGTCAGCCGTGACGTTTCGGGGGACACTACAGATGGAGCTAACGTTAACGTTTCAGAAAGGGAGCCTCTGTGTGTGTGTGTGTGTGTGTGTGTATGTGTGTGTGTGTGTGTATGTGCGTGCGTGCTTGTACGCGTTCATGCATGTGTGTGTGCGCGCGCGCGCGTATACCCACTAGAATAAACTAGACTACACCACTGATTTTACCTGTACATATATGTGTCGTCTAGTGCAGTCGGCATCGATACGATGCACCAGTAAGGTCTTATTAAAAGAAAAAAAAAAAAAAAAAAGTAAACAAACTTTAGGATTAAATTTAGGATCAGCCTCTACAGTGGTGTAACGTTTGGTTATTGAAATCTAGGCATAACAGGCGAACCAATAAAAGTCGAAATGCCATTGTACAGCGTGTTGCTTGATGTATTGGATTTATTCTGAGTAAAGAAATGATATATATTAACTTCTTAAGTCTTAAGTAATGTTCTACATATAAAATTATGTATTTTTGCTCACAAGCAACGCAAAATTAAACAGATTTCATTTTTCAGTAGTCTGGCATTACTTGTTTCAATTAATGGGGGATGGGCATGTTACACCTGATGGCAAAGAACCCAATTTGCATAATAACTGACATACTGTTTATATTGTCTTTTGCAGGTCCCACTTTGTTATTTGAGAAGCTTAGCAAAGGAGAGGAGAGGGGCAGGAGGTTTTATGCTTGCTCAGCCTGCAGAGATAGAAAAGACTGCAACTTCTTTCAGTGGCAGGATGAAAAGGTAAACTGCCAGTCTCATTTTGTGTCATAGCCAAATTCGTATTTTTAATTTCATTATACAACCTGTTGTATAATAAAACTTCCTTGTATTTTTTTTCTTTTCTTTTTTTTTTGTACGATGTTATGTCTGATGTTTGATTGGTCATTAGAACTTTCATTCATGAAAATGAATGTTTTGTCTATAAGGTGTCAGAGGCCAGGCTGCTGGCCAGACAGGCAGAGAACCAGGCCAGGAGACCTGCCTTCACCCATCAACAGTACTGCTCCAGGTATGAAGACAGCAGGTTGTAGTTGCTACTGAGTCTATGGTAAAGCCGCCTCTTCAGGCATGTTAGCTAAAACCCTTGCAAGGGTGAAAGTCACTAATTCCATTAATTCATGTTACGGTACTTGAATAGCATTGATGTGTTCACTTTTAAAGTCAGTAATTTTACTTTTATATAGGTACATTTTTTGCTGTATTGTAGTTAAAACATTTTAAAACAACTATACCAGTGATTTTGCATATTTAGTATAATAGCTACAAAATGTATATACAGTTGTGCTCATAAGTTTACATACCCTGGCAAAATTTATGATTTTTTGGCCAATTTTCAGAGACTATGAATTTCTTTCACACGTGGTTGGGTGAAGCCATTTATTTAGAAAAAAACTGTTTGTTCTTTTTAAATCATAATGACAACAGAAACTACCCAAATGACCCCGATCAAAAGTTTACACACCCCACTTGTTAATACCGTGTATTTCCCCCTTTAACATTAATGACAGCTTGAAGTCTTTTGTTGTAGTTATGGATGAGGCTCTGTATTTTCTCAGATGGTACTTCAAACTTTCTTTGAAAATCGAGGGATTTTGATTATATGTTGCAAAATCATTACTAACCACAGGTGATTTCATTGCAATAAAATAGTTTGTGCAATGCAAAATATGGATAAATAGTAGTAAACAGGCCAAACATTAAAAATCACTGATCACTGATTCTTTGGAATTTGGATATTCTATATTATTGGAGGTTTTAATTTTGAAAAAAAAAAAGTGAGTTAAATTACAAAATCTGAAGGTATATCATTATAGGCCAAGGTCTTGGCTGTTCAGCAATGCACTGGTGCAACCTCCTCATTTTGCATTTTTTTCATAAAAAAATGTAAGTTATTAGGCTACTTTGTTTTTGTCAACACCGTCACCGTAATGTTTTTTTTTATTTGAAAAACATATTTTGTATTAAAAGAGACCATTACTTCAATAGCTCAACACCCCCAAAGAGACATATTGTAAGCATATTCATTTAAAACAAATATAACTGCCTCTGACGGTGGTGACACTAATCTGACGGTGGTGACAGTGGCTTCATTACAACATACAATTCCAAAATTTATACCACTCAAGTCAATGGTTTCTTGCTTAACAACTTTATTTAACTATTTGGTACAAAAAATAAGAATCCTGAGCACTGTTATAAGCATTTTTCAGACTTCAGTCATCACCGTCAGAAAAAAAAAACCTGACGGTGGTGACGTCTGACGGTGGTGACAAAAACCTACTCTTTCACATGATAAGCATGAGTTGTTCACATTAGCCAGCTTGTTTCCCCCCTGTTGCTACCTACATCAGACCTCTTCTTAAAAAGTATACATTTATTCCATAATCTAATCTAATATTTTTTATACAGAAGTCACGGTGTTGACATGTTATGGTTGTGACAGTAGCAGTGTCCAAAAATATGAAGAGATTTAAGAGAAAATAGCAAACTTACAGGAGCCTGAGTGGTCTTGAAGCATGCAGTAGAGCTTAAGGTTTGAAAAGGGGTCCTCAGGAATGCAATTGACCTTGTAGTTTTTTTTATTATTATTTTTTAAATAAATATCTAACGGTGGTGACGAATATGTGGGACACATTTTGAGCAACCACAAAATAATAGTAAATATTGTTCAAAACTCATCGTTTGTAGTTTTTAATACATGTTATGATGTACTCTTTCATGTGGTAAATATATTATTCAATGAAATTATTACTTTTTGTTGTTTTAATCATGTTGAAATGATTATCTCCTATCCGAGGACAACTGGTTTTGTAGGCCATGGGCCAACATATAATCACTAAATTAATACAAATTAAAAATAAACCTATAAAAGAACCTTACAAATGTGCAATGGACCCCCTGATTATGCCCTTGATTATTTTTATTCATTAAAATGTTGTAAATTTCCAACAGAAATAGCATTTTTCTTAGTAGGACATGATTTATCCAAATTCCCAAGAATCAGTGTGATATCAGCCTTTAAATCACATCCACTACAGTGTACAGAGTTTATAGGCATTGAAAGCATCACAAACTGACAAATTATGCAATCTTCCACAGTAAGTCAGGTTAGGCAGTTGATGCAAAGAGTTATCTGCCTTTTTCCTTGGGGTTTTTTGTAGCTCTGTTAAAAGAATCTAGTTTGAAATTGTTTTTATTTCATTTTCATTTTCATTTTTTTTTTTACAGTAGTACTTCCATTTAAGTAAAACATGAACAAAGCAGCAGCACTTATATTTGAGCAGCAATTTTTAATACTCATTCCACCACTGGACTGTGATATGTTTCACTGATAATATGAGGGAACATAATGCCAAACTGCATTCAGCAATCTGGCAGTTTATTGTTGTTTTATGGGAAATGGCACATGCTTCATATAACATGACTTTAAATGTTTCACTAATTACTAGAAGTTACAAATAACTGATTGACCAAGCAGCCCTGTTCCAGTAAAATCTCTGCTCAGTCCTGCCCTCTGTTGTGTATTTTGGAGGAAGAAGATTGTGGGAATAATAGGCAAACCAGTTCTAAAAGTTGACATTTCCTTAGGAGTGGTTTACTTCATCAGATGAATGCCAAACAGAGTGGACCCTCATGATGTTTAAAAACCCTTTAAATTATTTTGTAAGAGATGTGTATGTTCACTGATAAGCAAGACTGTATTAAATCGTCATATTGCTGAGTGGAGTTTGTTGTTATTTTTCTGCAGACAGTAGAGCATTGGGTCAGCTGGTGCTGTCACAGGGTCCATATTCATCCTTAGTCATTAAGTCATGGACTGATTTTGTAAAAACGAAAAGTGCTGTAATCCACAGTGCTTTCATACAGTGTAATTCCTGTCATTGCTTGAAAAACACATTTAAAAATTGCTACTGTGGCCAATGACAATGCCTTTTGTTGGAAACTACAGGCTCTTGTCTGAACAACAAGCACGCATTCAAACTTATAAATTATTTTTCCTGTCATGGCCAATTTCTAAGGCATTTAACTTTTTTAAAACGATATCTATAGTTATTTTAGTTTAGTTTTTGTACAATGAAAAGACCTTTTAAATTTCGTTCTATTTATTAATGTATTTTTTAACCTGCTGTCCACTTTTGAACTGCATCCCACCAGTTGAGAACCATTGTAATAGAGACCAGAATGTAATTGGCTATTAGCCCGGTTTTGTACAGGACTGAAAGTACTGTGACATCAAATCCACATAGGCAGTCAGACTTTGGTGGTTAGCCTGTTTTCATGGACTGTAATGTCTCCCTCAGGTTCAAAAAGTTTGTTTCCCTCCTGGAAGATGACAAAAAATTCTGTCAGGACTGCCAGATGCTGTTTCTGCCGGGTGAACTCAATGCCCACGCCTCCCACAAGTCTCGAGCCATCAGTGTGGCCCAACTGAGGAAGCCCAGTGTGCTGCTGTGTCCACTGGAGAACAAGAAGAGCAATGCCCAGTATCTGTTCACCGACCGCAGCGCACACTTCTTGTTGAACACCTTAGCTGGCAATGGTTACAGCAAGGTGCTGTGTGTGGGCACACCAAGGTGAGAGGCATTATTTGATGGATTTTGTCTTTTACAGAGAGATTCATTTACCAAATTAGGTGAAACTGTAATTACCCCTGTTGGAAACACAGGATAGAATTATGTCTTTAAAGGGAAAGTTTGCTCATTTTGAAAATGTTGATCTTAAATTTTGATCTGTACTTTATATTTGTCAAGTAAAGTGTGTCTGATTCCGATGAATTAATGAAATTTAATACAGATCAAATGTTTATAATGGAGAATTAATGACATGAAACATTGTCAAGAATGTATTTTTTAATTTACATTCTGTGTAACTTTCAATCTTGGTGACAGACTACAGGAGCTGATCAAAATGCGTAACTTAGATGGGAAACATGAGACGATGAAAAGTCTGCTGCTGGACATTGACTTCAGGTGGGTCAGTCTTACTGTATTCTCCTGCTGCTCTGTCATAATGGCATAGGAATGGTCAGGACCTCACACAGTAGCACTAGCAAGACATCATAATAGAATCTGCATCACTGTTCTGCATGTAGTTATTTACAGAAGCTTTACAGAGCGTTAAGACCACACAGAAGAGTTCTTAGAGTAATATTACAATCATGACAAAGTCAGAATTCTGAGATTTTTGAGTTTCTGACTTTAATCATATAATTCTGACTTTAAAGGCAATTTGATTATGGTTTTCTAGACTAATACAATAATAATCCCTCTGAATCATTACTTATTAGCCACTACAACTGTGTGGTGTGTGACGTGTCTGCTGAGACCTTGCCCTCTGCCTGGATTTTCTTGTTTTGCTGAGCTTGGGATGTTGCTGGGTGAAAGACTTTGAACACTGGGTGTATAGCTCCCAGCCAGTAGCAGTATGCAGTACCAAATCGATCGCACCACATCCAGTAGGAAACAACTAAAATCGTGGATTTGGACCGGGGAAGAAAGGAAACATAGTGATGCAAAATGCCAAATGGATGAAACTCATTCCACAACGAGAGTGAATCTGGAGTTGGCTTTCACCCACTTGTGTGCACTGAAGAGAGGATGAGGATGAAGAACAACGCACAGCTAGGCACCAGTGGGTCATTTTGAGCAGTCATTTAAAAAAAAAAAAAAAACCTAAAACTCGCTGCTAGTGGTTAGCCTTTAATCTCAGAATTTTTAGAGAATTATTTTGCCCTAATCTTCTATATTTATTGATTCTAGATTTCTTGAATATCTATACAATATGTCTTTAATATGTCTGGAATATGTCTAGAATATCATATGAGTGCTAAGGTTACAGATCTCCAGGTGGTTCGGCCACACCTGGCTTCCTGGTGGTCTCAGGAGCCTCAAAGCAGGGTACAGAGGCTCAGTGAACTGGTGATGAGCCCTGTCAAACACTGGCGTCAGGGCTGCCGAGAACTTTTGTAAAACAGACATGGTCTCTGCATCATAAAATGTCACCTGGCCCTTCTCATAATTCACCCATACTCCCACTTTTCCTGGTGTTGCTTGCCCAATACTTTGGCATGCCACATTGTGGTCATTGTGCCAGGCAGAAAGACGCCCATCCCGGAGTTCCACGCACCACGAGTTCCTGTTTCGGCCCAGTTTGGCACCTTTGTCCCTCCCCTTCCTCTCCAGGCAGCCATAGGCCACACCCACAGCCCATGCGACACAACAGTGAACATCCACTTCCCAGTAGGTTTGGCCTGCTGTGACAGAAAACGAGCCCAAAGCACAGCAAACCTTGTCGAACTGGAGGGGGTGCTCCATAGCAGATAGGGAGGAGCCTGAGAAGCAAATGCCACGCCCCTCTGCTGTGACTGCAATCTGGCCATTGCAGGTTCTCCTGTCAATCATTACAGGGGATGAATCTGGAAAGGGAACAGAGCATTAGGGCTGAACAATTAATTGCATTTGCAATAATATCGTGATATGATAAAACGCGATTTCCTAACCGCAACTTGCGCGATTATAAGTTGGTCACGAGACGCGAGCTACAGCGAGTGGAGCTCTCAGCTGCACCAACTTTTCATCCTGCCCACCTGTTGCGCAATGGCCTCTGGCTCAACGGAGCAGTCAGAAACTGATGCTGCGTTCCAGGCCACCCGTAACTGGTGATTTACTGGTTAAAAATGGGCAGGGCTATAGCCAAACCTGTGAATTCACACCTGTGAACTCGATTGTGCTCAACAGACTCAAACTTCCTCGTTCGACGTCACGCAGTTTATGTTTTGTACACAAGAATGGCGGCCCAACTGGAGACGGTTGTTCTTACCGGTTATGCCTGGAATGGTTTGAAGTCGTGACTCGTGACTTTGAAGTCGTGATTCACAGGTACAATTCCCCGCTGGAATCCAGCTTGACACAAGTGAGACTTTACCGTTACTCTACCGTTGCTGCTTCACGGGGTAACACTTTCAAACATTTCGGTCAATGATCCCTGTCTTGAGGTATTTGGCTTGCCAAGCGCACTTGTGCTCGGCATTTTGGCCAGACAATTGTCATATATGGTTTTCTGGTATTTTTTTAAGTGCTGGAACAAGTTCGTAGTGTTACCCCGTGAAGTAGCAACGGTAGCACGGCATGTTCTGCACAACAGCTGCCGCTGCACAACATCTTTTTTGAAACCAAAATAATTCCACACCACCGACATGCTATTCCTCTTCGAGACTAAAGTCTCACTTGTGTCAGTTTCTGACTGCTCCGTTGAGCCAGAGGCTGTTGCGCAACAGCTGGGATCTCCACAAGGAAAAACATGTCTGTATCACGACAGACAACACATCAGATATGGTGCTGGCTGCACAGCTGAATGAATGGATGAGGCTCCAGTGTTTTGGGCACACATTACATCTTGCCAATGCTAAGTTATCATGTCGTGTGTGTGTGTTACTGACTTGGGAGCAGTAAGATACATATAATTTTAATTTTTTTTTTTTTTTTCTTAAGACTGTAAATTTTGCACACAGTGTTTAGGGTTAGGGGTAAAATAAAAAATCGCACATTAAATTGCGATCGCAATATTGGGGGAAAAAATCGCAATTAGATTATTTTCCCAAATTGTTCAGCCCTACAGAGCATTGCTATTTTCTTTGACATTTTGACATTTGCATCAGTGGTATTTCTCCCACAGGTGTGTCCAATCATGTGCCACAGAGGGCCAAGAGGCTGCAGGTTTTCATTCCAACCACGACCTCCACCAGGTGATTTCACTGATCACCTCACCTTGTATCAGAAAGGAGGAACTAATCAGTGAAATCACCTGATGGAGGTCTTGGCTGGAATGAAAACCTGTAGCCTCTTGGCCCTCCATGGCACATGATTGGACACACAGCATATCTAAGAATGTGAGTACATGTACAGTTTTATGCTTTGGTTCAAACCACACTAGAAAATGTACTTTGTTTTCATTTTTAGATGGACTTCGCTGAATATTGTGAAAGCATCTATAATTTATCCAGTCACATTTTACATGATAGTATATGTTTGCCAGAAATGGAATTTTCTTTTCCTTGCCCATCCCCACAGTGAGGTCAGGGATTTGGTGTCTTGCTCAGTTTGGTTCGTTACTTGGCCATTTTGTAATCTTTGCATTCTTTGGTCTGATTAGTTAATGTAATTTGATCATTTGCCCACCCCTTCAACGCCTGGATAGTGTAGTCCTTCAAGATTTTTTTCACTTTTCCCTATCATCTGTTTTTTAAAAGACCCCATGCTGTACACTTTTCCAGGGTTTTATTTTAACTGTTGATATCTCTAGCAAGATGTATTTGTGGTTTTGAATACCTGTGGTCTGCTAAATATAGTTTCACAGCTCCTCTCTCTTGCCTTTCTCCCGGAGCTCTGGCAGCACGGTTCGTTTAGCCAATCAGAAGAGAGAATCAGCGTCTCTCAACTGATTGGCTGACTGTTTTCTGAGTGACATACGGTTGGGCCAATCGCAGGCAAGTACCTGAAACCTACATCGTTAAACAGCGCTAACCAGTAAACAGGAATTATCATCTTATATAAATCTAATCTGATTGTCATGGCTACTGCTGAGTGTGATGTTATACGACCATACATGTTTGAGGCCATGTTTGAAGTGGACTGGCTAAGTTTGCTAGCTTGTGAGCTTGTTGCCTGGGGAGCGGAGGCAGACTGGCTAATTTCGCTAGCTCATTTTGACTCCATTTCAGGACAAAAACTACAAAAAACTAGGCGGGAATCATCAGATCACATCTATATTTCTCTGTTTACTAAATATTTTGGGTGGATTTTTCTTGCCAGTTATTTTTTCTCAATCCTTGAAGGGTGAACTTTAAGATTCTGCCAGGGACCAGGCTGAAGTAATGTCCCATGGGGTTAATTTTGAACCCTTTCTTACACATATCCTAACCAAACTGGAAATAGAAAAAAATAGAGAATAGCATAGCTAAGTTTTGAAGTGCTCATCATAAAGAGACAAATGAACACAGTTTTCCATACAAGTTTGGCCAAAGGAATGCATTAAAATGGTTATTAGAAAGATTCAAGCACATCTTGATTCCATTTCTGGAAAAAAAATCACACAAAAACAAGAAGCTGTGGTTGCATTGGCGTTGTTGGCGCCGCGCGAGGTGGCAGCCTGTTGCAGCAGCTCCCGTGTGTGTCTTAGTTTTTTGTATTTTTAAGATAAGATATTCCTTTATTAGTCCCACGGTGGGGGAATTTCATTCTTCCTTTCATTCTTTTTCCTTTCATTCTTTCTATTGTAATTTCAGTACTGCCACCTGTACTTTTCTACCAGTCATTGTCTAATCACTAGTGACAACGACTTTTTTTCTCGTTTTAAACTTTCTGGCCGTTTTTTGGACACTTTTTGCACTTATGGCAGCGGAGGGTCACAGACGCTACGGTGAGTGCATTGTTTACACTCACGACCAGCTGATTGTGCTGCGTAAACCTGTGCTGCTCCCCGGAGCGAGGCCTGACATCCCGGAGGAGCTGCGGAGGAGGCGCCGGGGGTGCAGAGCTGGAGCCAAGCTGAAGGCGAAGAAGAGGAGATTTCGCCCAGCGGTACCAGCGATTATCATGGGGAACGTGAGGTCTCTGGGGAATAAGACGGACGAACTCGCCGCGCTGATTAAGACTCAGAGGGAATATCGTGAGTGTAGTGTGTTTTGTTTCACTGAGACATGGCTGCACTCGCACATCCCGGACCACAGCGTGGCGGCACCCGGCTTCAGCGTTGTTCGTGCGGACAGAGACGTAATTAGCAGCGGTAAGAGGAAGGGAGGAGGGATTACACTGTATGTGAGTGAGAGGTGGTGCAATCCCGGACATGTGCATGTGAAGGTACGTCTCTGTAACCCGGACATTGAACTGATTGCTGTGGGAATGCGTCCGTATTACCTGCCTCGGGAATTCACGTCCGCCATTGTGATCGCTGTTTATGTCCCCCCATCAGCTGATGCGCCGACGGCCTGTGACGTCATCACCTCCAGCGTTGCCAGGATACAGACTCAACACCCCAATGCTTTCACTGTTATTACTGGAGACTTTAATCATGTCTCACTGGATAAACTACTGCCAACTTTCCACCAGTATGTTGACTGCCCCACCAGAGAAAATAAAACCCTGGATCTGCTGTATGCAAACACCAGTGATGCATACAACACCACAGCCCTTCCTCCCCTTGGCAGATCAGATCACAACCTGGTCCTGTTAATCCCCAAGTATGTCCCCCTTGTTAAGAGGCAGCCTGTTCACACCAGGACGGTGAGGAGGTGGACTCAGGAGGCTGCTGAGGCACTGCGGGACTGCTTTGAGATAACGGACTGGGATGTACTCTGTGAGCCACACGGGGAGGACATCAACAACATGACGGACTGCATCACAGAATACATCAGGTTCTGTGAAAACACCACCATGCCAACCCGGACGGTACGCTGCTACCCCAACAACAAACCATGGATCACCAGCGACCTGAAAGCACTCCTCAACAAGAAGAAGAGGGCTTTCAGGTCTGGAGACAGAGAGGAACTGAGGAGAGTGCAACACGAACTCAGGGAGAAATTGAGGGGTTGCAAAGACAACTACAGGAGGAAGCTGGAGGCCAAACTCCAGCAGAACAATGTGAGGGATGTGTGGACTGGGATGAAGCAGATCACAGGATGTAAAGGGAGACAAAGGCTACCATCAGGCAGCCTGGAGAGAGCCAACGAGCTGAACAGTTTCTTCAACAGGTTCAGCTCACAGCCGTCTGTCTCCCTCACACATCCAGACCCCCACACACCCCCACCGCATCCACCCCTCCCCTCTCTCCACTCCTGTGCAGCACCTCTCCTCCCCCTCCCCCTCTACCTCCTCCTCCACTGAAGACACCAGCACCAGCATGACTGTGACTACAGGCCAGGTTAGGAGACAGCTGGAGAAACTCCACCAGAGGAAGGCCGCAGGACCTGATGGTATCAGCCCCAGGATCCTGAGGACGTGTGCCAGCCAGCTGTCTTCTGTCATCCAACACCTCTACAACCTGAGCCTGAGTCAGGAGAGAGTCCCGGTGCTGTGGAAGACGTCCTGCCTAGTTCCTGTCCCGAAAAAGTCGACTCCATCGGACCTCAATGACTACCGACCAGTTGCCCTCACATCTCATCTGATGAAGGTGCTGGAGAGGCTGGTCTTGGCCCACCTGAAGGCTGAATTATGCTTCCACGTAGGAAGAGCGTATGGGGGTTGTGCAAAGCACAACCCCCATAGAGGACGAGTCGTATAGGTGCAGGTACTTGCGCACCTCCTCAGCCAGGCGTTCTTCCGCGAGATCCAGCACTCTCCAAAGTTTTCAAACACAACCGACGAGTCGAGACACAACAGTTGTTTTAAAAATTACGCTGCCGGCCGGCACAACAACAGGATGTGATGCCGGTTGCAACGAAATGCCGGAAATGATGTACTTCGGCGGACCAATCACAGCTCTTGTGGGGCTGCGTAGGGTCCGCATAGTTACAATTTTTGGGAGGCGCGTGGCAAGGCTCTGCGGCGGTTGCACAACCCCCGTAAGCTTCGCACAACCTCCGTACGCTCTTCCTACGCGGAAGCATAATTCAGCCTTGAGGCCGCAGGTGAAGGAGTTGCTAGACCCTCTACAGTTTGCTTACCAGCCCCATTTGGGAGTTGACGATGCCGTCATCTACCTGCTGCAACGAGCTCATATGCATCTGGATGGTGGTGGCAGCACTGTGAGAATCACATTCTTTGATTTCTCCAGTGCTTTTAACACCATCCAGCCACTGCTGCTGGGTGAGAAGCTGCGGGTGATGGGTGTCGACACCTCCATTGTCTCCTGGATTACTGACTACCTGACAGGCAGGCCAGAGTTTGTCCGTCTGGGCAGTGTTCTGTCTGACGCGGTGGTCAGTGATACAGGAGCTCCACAGGGGACTGTGCTGTCCCCTTTCCTTTTCACCTTATACACCACAGACTTTCAGTACAACTCCGAGTCATGCCACCTGCAGAAATTTTCTGATGACTCGGCTGTTGTTGGGTGTATAAGTGAGGGAAGGGAGGGGGAGTACAGAGCAGTGGTGGATAACTTTGTGGAGTGGGCTGGACGCAATCACCTGAGGCTGAATGTCAGCAAGACCAGAGATGGTGATTGACTTCAGGAAGAAGAGGACGGCTTCACAGCCATTGTGCATTCTGGGAGAGGATGTGGAGGACTACAAGTACCTGGGCGTCAAAATAAACAACAGACTGGACTGGAAATCCAACACCGATGCTGTCTACAAGAAGGGGATGAGCAGACTCTACTTCCTGAGGAAGGATCCTTCAACGTGTGCAGCAAGATGTTGGAGATGTTCTACCAGTCTATTGTGGCCATCGTACTCTTTTTCGTCGTGGTTTGTTGGGGGAGCAGCATGGGAGCCAGTGACGCCAACAGACTCAACAAACTGATCAGGAGGGCTGGCTCCGTGATTGGCTGCAAACTGGACACTGTGGAGGCTGTGATGGAGAGGAGGACACTGAACAAACTGTTATCCATCCTGGATAACCCTGATCACCCTCTCCACCACACACTGGACAGACAGCGGAGCTCTTTCTCCAACAGACTGTTACAGGTCCGCTGTCGAAGGGACAGATACAGGAATGGTCCCTGGCAGAATCTTAAAGTTCACCCTTCAAGGATTGAGAAAAAATAATTGGCAAGAAAAATCCACCCAAAATATTTAGTAAACAGAGAAATATAGATGTGATCTAATGATTTCCGTCTAGTTTTGTGTAGTTTTTGTCCTGAAATGGAGTCAAAATGTGCTTGAATCTTAATAATAACCATTTGGATAATGGATTCTCTGGGTCCAGATTGTATGGAAAAATGTGTTCATTTGTCCCTGTAGCATGTATGGTTCAAAAGTTATGCTATTTTCTATTTTTTCCATTTTCAGGTTTTTTACCAGGGTTTTGTAAGATAGGGTTCAAAATTAACCCCATGAGAAATTATTTCAGCCTGGTACCTGGCAGAATCTTAAAATACACCCTTCAAGGTGATTCAACCCAACTGCAGGATGCACTGTCTCGTGGCTCAGGTGCGCAGTATGGGCTCATAATTTATAACAGTAAGAAGCAATTTGATCGTGTTAGTAACATAGGACAAAATGAAGTAAGGGTTGATGGAGCAACATGGAAATGGATACTGTACGGGCCAAATGTGTTTGTAAATATGTTTGTTCGTATAAAGTGAGAGAGGATAAGAAAACATCCCAGAATTAACCAAGTCCTTTCTCTGCCTTTCAACCTAGTGATATCTGTATGATGCTGAACAATGAGCAGTCTGAGAGCTGCATTTTTGTTGTTGTTGTTGTTGATTTGTTTGAATTCTTTGCCTCATGAAATCAAACCGAACCAAATGAACAGTGCAACAAAATGTCAACTATTCCACTGATATGAACACAGCACATGGACTATAGGTGTAAGAACATCCAAGTTCACATTTTTCAGATGGGTATAAGCAATTGATAGCACAAAGAAATGTCACCTTACCTAACAGAAGGGTTTTCCTCTGCAGCTGAGCTTTCAGGTTCTTGGAGATGGAGCTTAGTGTTTTCAGAAGCTTCTCAAATCTCTTTTGGTTCAACTGGATTTCTATCTCAGAGGCATCTGGCTTCTTCGAACTGGGAAGACATTGATCATGATTTCAGAACAAGGTGGAACACAAAGCTTAATGCCTGTGATGACGAGACACCTAATGATAGAGTGCATGACATTACCTCACATTTGTAGGTTGAGCCTGCAAGAGAGAAGGAACAGAAATACCATTATTACCACAGCAAGAAAACACTTCTATGCCTTAAATTTTGGTTGTGAACAGTTGTTGAATCAGACCTTCATGTCTCCCTCCAACTCTTGGTTTTTGGTCAGCTGTTTTTGAATTGTGGCAATGCTCTTATTGACCTGGACCAGGTGTTGGTCCCAGTTGTTAAGGACCTGATCAAGTCTAGTCCTGGTCTGTCTCAAGTCCAGCTCCAGGGAGTCCAGAACGGCCTGCTCATCTTGCCTCAGTAGACACCGCATGTCCTCAAAGCGTTCACGAACATGCTGTTTCTTCACCTCTGTGCTCCTCTTCATCAAGGATAATGGAGGGAATGGAAGAAGCAGAAGTTCAATGAATGCCATGCCAGGTTTATACCATGAGAGTACAATCTCCCATGAGATAACTAATTAATATCTGCACCCCAAAGCAGTGAGATTACATTTACACTCATTGCAGGTGGTACTGTATTGAGATGTCAAGTTTGAAATGTCTCAAATTGTTTCGAGACTTTCAGACCAGTGTTTTGGAACATTTAAAACCTTCTGCCCTCTCAATGTTGTAAACCTCTGACAACAGCTGACGTTACAGCCATCTGATGATGATCCTTGTGTTTGTGATTGTTACTTTATCATGATGCATGTACTCTCAGATCACTCGTTTCTTTGTATTTATCAGTAAAACAAAAACCTATAAAATTGGTTTTCTGCTGTGGTATAATTAGATGGACAAGCAAATTCTCCAAGTTCATGCATTTCTTTATTCTTTCTTTATTCCCCTTTTTTCTTTTTTTAAATAGTTTTGTGAGCCAGTAAAAAAGAAAAGCAACACTGCTTTGTTGCTTTCAACAGGATCAGATAAAAAAAAATACATCAATTCCTACACATAGATGTAACCGCTCTCTGCTTTTAATATTGAGAGAGAATCTATACCTTCAGCATACATCCTGTTCTTTATTTTTATGTTGGAATATGCACCCTTTTTTTTTTTTTTACATTTAGATAACTGTTCTCAGATGGTTTTGCCATGACATTTACCACATAGAATAAGACATCAATCATGTGACTGAAATTTCACACCACTCATACAAAACAGGATGTGACGCCATGTGTCAACACAGTCCAGTATTCAGTTTTGAATTTGACATCTCTAGTATTGTCTCTGAAGTATTGAGAGTGCATGTTTTACTTACAGAAAGATCTGCCTTGCGTTTTTTCAGAGACTGAATGTGGGCCTCACTCTTGGATCTCTCTGCCTTGAGTTCGTCCACACGCCTAGACAACTGCTCCTATAAAGAGTGAACCTGAGTTAGTCAAGCTACCTGGCAGACAAGCCCTTTTATACTTGTTTGGTTGACAATTTCGCTACGATGTCTGACTTTTCTTACATTCTGTAATTCCTTGACTCTTAAAGGATGATACTACTGATTTTGCATGTTAAGCATAATATCTACAAACTATGAATACTTTACTTTTCTGCCAATTTTTTTTTTACCAAAGCAAGAAATCGTGTTACAGAACTTATCATTCATTCCACCACAATAAGAAAATGATCTTTCAAAGACTTAACATTTTCTTCACACCAGTATTCCATCACTGTAATAGTCATACGCATTAGTTATCCAAACAGTAGTTAGTGCAGGTGATGTGTGAAAGTGATGTTCACTTTTTCATAAAAGCCTGAAACTTGGTACAGTTGTACAGTTGGATACAGTGGGTTAGGGTTAGTTGTTGGGTACAGTTTTTTTTTTTTTTTTTTTTTTTCGTATTTCTGCTTTATTTTATAGTGACAGTAGAAATGGCCGGGGCTTCGATTTGAAGCGAAGCCACTGCGGTTAGTACTAAGCCTTGATAAGTGGCACACCGTTACCATTTTACTTTCCCCCATAAATGATTTTTTAATGATCAAGGATTGCAGTGATACCACATACAACATCACAAACTGTTGAGGTTAATAGTAGGGATGGGTGTGAGTAATCATTTCCTTGATTACTCGCCATTATGAGGGAACTTGAATAGGGGAGCTTGATTTTTCTTTTTTCTTGGTGTTTTTTTTTTTTTTTTTACATGTGTATGTGTATATATTTGAAAATGTTTTAACATATATATAACAACCATTTGTGGGCTCCATTAAAATTAAAGTTTAAAATATTTTGATGCAAGTAATCTTGATTGACTGTGTTGCAGTGATGCATGGATCAGCTCTGAGAACCATCATAATCTGTGTACACCAGCCACCCACATGAACCCGTATCTGCATGGACATTTCACTCCATCTCTACCAGTCCCTGAAGGCTATGTATATACAGTTGTGTTCACAATAATAGCAGTTCAACATCACTAACCACATCAATCACTGTTTTTGGTAGAAATTATATTCCTACATGGCAAATAATTTACTAGTAGGTGCAGTAGAGTAGAGTTCTCATATTCTGCCCGAACCCGACCCGACCTGACATTTTCGGGTCGGGCCGGGCCTAAAATTTACGTGAATTGGGCGGGTTGGGTCGGGCTTCGGGTTCTGTGGGGGATTTTTTTTTTTTTTTTTTTCCAAATAAAAAAATAGAATTATGTGTTCTGTTATTGATTATGACGTTTCATTTTTATGTGACTGGTGGAGAGAGTGAGAGACTGGATTGGATTTGGAGGCTAAACTTTCAGTGACAGACAAACAACCAGCTGTGCGAGCGCAGCGCAAACAAGTGAGAGAGAGTTGCAGCAGTGGTTTTTGCTATGGGCAGTGCAACTGAGAAGCTGGTCAACTCCATGCAACACAGATGTGAGGCATTTCCCAGAAACCATGTTTATATGACTAAATATTAGTTCAATGATTCACAGGAAAGCTAAATCTTCAAGCATTTTTCAGTTTATACAGTAAATGTTTGAGTTTGTAAAGAAAAATGCAGACACTGCTATTTTTTTGAACAGCCTAATATTCCATTTTCTTTACTTTCTGTAGAGTAATAACATATTTGATAAATTTTTCTTCATGTTTTGATTTGGAATAGAATGTGCAGTGTTCCCAATGCATTTGTGTGTATGGAAATAAAAGCTATTATAAGGATTATGGACTTAACTCACTTTTTTAAACACACTGCTATTATTTTGAACACAACTGTATGTAGTAAATGGGCCAAACATTCAAAGCATGGTTATCAAGGCCATTTGGTGGACGCTTTTATACAAACTACCTCAACATTGCCCTGGGTGCATAAAGCACCTTTAATTTCCAATGACACTGCCATGTTTTACTCATAGTTATACAGGACTACACATACCAGACGAAGAATTAAAGCAGGGTCATTCCATGTCAGATCATCAAATGGGTGTCACTGTGGCGACTCAGATTTCAATGACATTGATCCCATAGTTAGAAAAACATGTTTTAATAACACTTTTCAAATTTCACCCACTTTGGATGAAAAATAGATTTTGGCGAATTTTTAAAGTGCGATACTGCCATGTGAATTTGGTCAGTTTTCGGCAACGACTTGCATTTTGGCACAACTTCAGTGTGCTGTAACATTATTAATTTTCATCCTAGAGTAATGAAACTTTGTGTATTTACTAAATGAAAGGTGCTAAATCAGATTTTGTTGTTGCTTTCTGTCTAAAATATACACTTTTGGAGCTACTGAGGACCAAATTTTGAATTTTTTTCAGGCTGTGCCTTATTGGGACCACTCTCTCAGAACCAAGATATGTCACAAGGTTAGATCTAGCATGTTTAAATTATTTATTTCCTAAAACCCTAAAACTAAAATAACTAGAAAGAATGTCTGGATTAAGAACCCATTCCAGTTACTGCCCTGCTAAAGGTGAAAATAATGCCATAATGTGGTAGACAGGAGGTCTAGGTGTCTCCAGAGGCACACTTTGGATTTATTTCAAATTTTCAGTGGATATTCTACTGTTGTATGTGCGGTAAACAACCAAATATTGTGAATGTGTTATGAAAATTGTACATTTTACAGCACTTTGAATATATCAAAAATCCATGTAATTTACAAGCTTTCAACTTTAGTGTGCAACACTTAATAATTAAGTTTCATGACAGTAAAAAATGAAGATGAATTAATTTAGATGGTAAAGTGAGCTGACTTCAGTATTATAGCATGTTTGAGCATGTCAGTACAATAGGGTGCACCAAGGCATTCAGTTAGATATTCTGGTTGCGTGAACATGGCTTCCTCACCAGATTAACTGAGACTTTACTTCACACATCTTTACCTGAGTTAACTGTCCAGCTTCAGCTAGCTTCCTTAATAGTTTCGGGGAACGTGGAAAAGGCTGAACAACCCTGTCTCCACTGGAATCCGTTGAAGTAAAGCTCAGTCCACTGTCCTGTTCCACATTCTGGTTGCCTGCCAATGGCAAGCCAAGGCCAGTGTGGACTGATGGAGCCAATGTTGACAGTCCACTGCCAACAGATGTTTGCTCTCTCCCTGCCATCCCTGAGTAAAAAGAGAAGTGGTCAAGATTTTTTCAATCAGGAGCTGAGCTTTGATAAGCTTTGTTCTTTCCTAGTGTGAACAACAACAACAATAATAATAATAATGATGATGATGATGATGATGATGATTATTATTATTATTATTATTATTATTATTATTATTATTATTATTTGGAGTGGTTATATTTGCAGATTGAACCACTTCCTCTGGTTTTCATAAGTCTGTTAAAACGTCTTCTGGATCCATGCCAGGTTTTCTGTGTGGTAGGAAAGCTATCTTGAACATTTTCCAACTTTTGTGTCAAATTTTCTTAAAACAAGCCACGTCAAAATGTTGTTATATTATATAGTTCTCTGAATATTTTTCATTTTGACTTCAACCTTTGGCTTATTTCCTCTTTACATTGTTGGGAAGCACCATGTCTCTTTTCAAAGAATACCTTGTTTAGCATGCAACAACTTGTAGACTTATCTGCTGGAAGAACTTGTTTTTAATGCTGGGTATAGTCAAATATAAGCTGATCTGAATTAATTTAGGATTAATTTATGATTGTTAGGAATGCTTACCTCTGATCCTGCTCTCTCTCGTTTCTGTAAAGACTGTGCAAGATCAAACTTCAGAAAGGGTGTGTCCTTCCATGGCTTGCTGACGCCTGCACTCATACCTTATTGTTACCTAGTTACACAGCTCAAGATTTACAGTGTTATTGCCAACTTTGTGTGCAGTATAGATAAGTTCGAACTTGCTCTGTTGTTCCAGCTTGCTGTTGTTGGACAGGGAACATGGCACAAAAGGCAGTATTTCTAGCTTTGAGTCTTCAACCACACTCTGATACAATGTAGTATGATCATTTGTTCTTGTTTCAGGTATGCACAGTTCTATGGCCAGGATGAATTCTGCCACTATAACATGTTTAACCATCACTTCTTTGAAGGGGAGGTAGGTGTTGGAACTCTCGGATTGTTATTTTTTACAGTTGTTCCATTAAAGCATTGCTGTTAATGTTGTCTTATAAAGATGGCTGACCTGTGCTTGTGTTATTAGGCATCCAGTGCGGTTCTGCAGGCTTTCCTCAGTGAGTCGGATGGGAAGAAGGTGGTGATGGTGGCTGACCCTCCATTTGGTGGCCTGGTGAAGCCTCTGGCCAGCAGTTTCTCTCTGATCTCGCAGATGTGGAGGAAACTGCAGAGCCCTGGTCAGTGTCGCTGTCAAGTTTTGTTGTTGTGAATTTCAGTTTACATAAAAAACAAATGAAATAGGTAACCATCTGTGTGTTCATATCTAGACAGCAGAAGTATGGACATGCCCATGATATGGATCTTCCCTTACTATTTTGAGTCTCGCATCCTGGAGTGTCTCCCCTCCCTCATCATGTTAGACTACCAGGTACTGGCAACTGTTTTATTTTATCCAGTTATGGATAAAGCTGTGATTCCTATGCAGAGCTCGATAAACATGCTGTAAATTTCTCATCAGTCAGCATGCTGTACCTGTATCAGTGTTAATTGTTACAATGAATTTTGATTTAGTTTTAGTCTTCTCACTGAAACTTTGTCTTAGTCATTTGAATTTAGTTAATTTTAGTCTAGTTTTTGTCCACAAAAGCTTTAAAGCGGACATGAAACACTAGAAGCAGTTAACATATTTCACAAGTTGGGTTCCCACTCTAAAAATTAATTACAGTTTCAACACTGTCAGTGAACCTGGATTAAAATAAAAAGCAATCTAAATTACATTTTTCAAACCAGTGTGGCGCCATCTTGTGGCGCATAGAATATGACGTCACGAGGTTGGTTGGCTTGGAACTCCTTCATTAGCTAGCATTAGATTAACAAGTGACAGCACTGATTCAATGGAGAATAAGGAACCTCAAACTAAAAAGCGATGCAAGGGGGGTCACTTTTGCATCGCCCCTGGATGCAGCAATGAATTTTATAGAGTTAAAAATCAAGGAAAGACTGTCCACTTTCATGCTTTGCCTCTTAAGAGGCAAGTGGTTCTTCGTCGTTGGCTAGCTGCACTGAAACGAGAGAATCCTCCAGTTAGCCGTGAAGCTAGGGTTTGTAGTGAGCATTTTGTTACAGAGGACTATGTGGAGGAGAGGTTTTTTGAGTCGCGCAGCGGCGCGCCCATCTGGCCGAGCAGAGAGAGGTACGACCTGCAAGGTTGAGATGACCAGAAAATAAAATCAGCACTATCTTTGAGAATATAAAGGTCTTTATAACATCAGGGCTGTGGTACTCTTTTCTAGTCAAAGCTCAGTCATCTAGTCATTAATAACCGAGCAACAAAATATGTGCTCATCAGTATCAGTTCACGATATGTGCGCCCCTCTACAACCATAAACAAGTTCAACAGCTCAGCTTTCTTACCTTGGCAGCACAGAGACTCTTATATTCACCAGCATCTCTGTATAAATCAAACATTTTCTTCACCTACAGTCTCCGTCCAGTTTCATTTGGGCTTTTCCCCTCAAGAAGTGATAATCCACTCATAGCAGTAACTTGTATTGGAGCTCCGTTCAGATAATGTGGTTAAACTTAAAAAATTCACAGCTATTTAGCAACAGAACCCTCTTACACCGGCAATGTCGGCGCCGACAGGATTCGGCATGCCGACTTCACATAACGATTTCTCCGTGACCGCTTATGATATTCAGACATTTAAAAAAAAGAAAAAAAAAACAGCTGTAACCGGAGAAACCGGAGCTTTCCGGGCCTATAAAGTCCTTTACGGCAACTCCGTAGGCCTACTGACACGACCGTCCAATCACATAAGAGCCTCCAGTACGTCACGTGGTTGTAATCTAGGCTTCTCTGTATTGTAACTCCTGAACCAATGGTGTGATCGAAAAAAAATTCGCTCACTTCCCCGCCCCGACCAGCAGGGAGCAGGAGAACACACAAAGACCCAGCAGGGGCCCAGTCATTTTGCTATATACTACAGGAGCACAGTCTGGCAGTGTCTGGTCTGCAATGTTGGCCTCTGTTTGCAGTTAGAGGGGAACTGTTTCCAGGACTATCATTTAGTTGAATTGCAGGTGTAAGACGGTTAAACAACAATAAAAAAAAAAGGCTTCCAAAAAACTTAACTCCTCCTGCCATAATGGAGAAGCTACTAGTATTAACAAGCTCTCTGATTGGCCTTGTAGCTTTGGCCTCCAACCATCGGCTTGAATAAGGTGCACTACACCTCACATATCTTTCATTACTGTTAACAGTTTGCTGTCAATAACACAAGCTGTGCATGATTCATACAAACTATAGTGATAACTGTTAAAGTCTGGCAGAGTGATGTTGCACAAAGAAAAATAAAACTCAGCATCTTAAGTGCAAAAGGTTTTCACAATATCCACAACACCTTCATTTGTAAAAACTTTTATTATTCCAAAATATTTGTATAAAACTATACTGATTCACTGTGGCTTAAGTCCATGAGGAAAGAAAGCAGTCAGGGCTTGTCCTGGGAACCTTCCTGTGAAAGGAAAACATTGTATTAATATGAGTCCATACATATTGTCAAAGGTGGCATTAGGTTATAGCATGTAAGAAAAGTAAATCAGTGAATTTGCTCTAATGCATGCTAGTTGTTTTTGTTTGTTTTTTGTTTCACAAACTGGTGTATTGTATACAGCCTCTGACACAGGAATCATATTCCTGTCGAAACAGGAATATGATGATGAGTTTGATATGAGTGACTTTGAAAGCAGCAGTGATGAGAATGAGAGCGTGAGTGATGTGGTAGATGAGGAACTAAGGGCCCTATCTTGCGCCAGACTCCCTAAACCCGCTATTTGCGGATTTAGGATTTAGGAAGAGGCGTTCCCCCGTAAAAGTTGCTATCTTGTGCACCTCCCGCTATCCGCAAAACACCTCCGCTACCCGCTATATTATGCATAGGTGTGTTTTGGGCGTTACGCCAGTTAAACCAATCAGTGTGCCAGGTGCCATTGCCTTTAAGGGCAGGATGCGCTATCCTAAATCCTAAATCCTAAACCCGCGATGAAGAGAGGGAGGTAGATTTTCTCAGGGCTTCTACTGAGGCTAAAGCAAGTTGGCTTTATATACATATTATATATTATATTATAGGCGAGTTAATTCGGGAGGTGGAGCCACATGTGTCCAAGTGGACGTGTCACAAGGTTGTACTGATTGAGTAAAATCCCTGGGTCACACCACACACACACAAGAGGCAGAGGTGGAACTATGTGTAAACTAATTTATTGACAAGGTAGATTGGGCAAATAAAATATTAAAAATAAAAATATAGCACAGCTGCTGGCTTATGATAAAACAATAAAACGTGCTGGCGTAAGTGTCCAATTAAAACAGTCTTTCCTCTAAACAGTCTATATGAGTAATATACTCAGTCCATTCCGGCGGCGTCCCGGTATCAGTCCGACCGTGTGTGTGGCGAGGCTCCGTCGGGGCGCGCATTGAAGCCGCCTGGACGCGCTCTCCTAATAGCCCAAACTTTAGCGGGTAGCGGATAGTTATCCCTAAAGTGTGTGCGCAAGATAGCAACTTTAGGGATAGCGCATGAAACACGCCCACGACGCACCTCCAGGCGCAAATGATGCAGTCGGCATAACGGATAGCGGGTAGCGCAAGATACCGTTTAGGGATAGCGGAAGTTCCTAAATCCGCAATTTGCGGGTAGCGGGTCGTGGCAGCGGATAGCGGGTGGCACAAGATAGGGCCCTAAATCTCTCTCAGGACAGAAAGAGCATCGTGTCCATCCAAGAACTGTTAAAGCTCTTCTGTGTGTGCCACTGGGGGGGGGGTGTGGCAAATGTCTAGTCCAGCCACCAACCCTGAGAAAAAGTGGATTTGGACTACAGAAGCTGTGCTGGCTGCAGTGTGTGATGAACCACTGGTTGTATGTGGTGATTGCAGATATGACAGCCCTGGCCACAATGCTACTTTTGGAACTTACTCTCTTCTGGACACAAAGTCAGACTTGGTGGTAGCGCAGGAGACGGTCAGAGTCACAGAAGTAAAGAACAGCTACTGGCTGGAGGTAGAAGGTATGGAGAGATGTCTGTCACAGCTTGCACAGTACGGTGTGCTGACATCTGTGATTGCCACTGACTGTCACCCCTCAGTGCAAAAAGTCCTGCGAGAAAAACACACCAACATACAGCACGAATATGACTTGTGGCACATTGTCAAGTCTGTAAGGAAGAGGTTACTTAAAAGCCACAATGAGGAGCTATATGAGTGGATGAGGATGATAACAAACCATCTCTGGTATTGTGTTAGCACCTGTAAGGGAAGCGTGACCAGGCTTAAAGAGAAGTGGATCTCCATCCTTCACCACATCACCAATGTGCATCACTGGACATGTGGTGAGACAATGAATAAGTGTGAGCATCCTCCATACACCCCTGAAGAAGAGAGCATGCGGCCCTGGCTCCAGCCAAACTCTGCTGCCTTTGAACATCTGCAAAAGGTAGTCCTTGACAAGGTGCTCCTAAAAAAATTAGAAAAAACCACAAAAGGCATCCACACAGGTCAACTGGAGAGTCTTCACTCTCTCTACACAAAATACGCCACAAAAAAGGAAGAAGTTCCTAAGAGAGAGCTTTGAGGCTCGCCTCCGTGTAGCTGCACTGGACCATAACAGCAATGTCAACAGGGAGATAGCAAAAACAAGGGAGGGCCAGAAACAACACAAACACCAGTACTCTAAAAGTGCCCAACAGTTTGTGGTCACATCAAGAAAGGTGGACAAGGACTATACCTTCAGAAAGGACATTGTGTCTGGTGTGGTCCGCAGGTGCAAGTCTGTGTCCATCCGTGCAGCACTGCAACAGCTGGAGAGGGAGACATCAGTCACCCTAGCCCAGCACAAAGGTGTTCAGAAACCCGACAAGGCTGACTCTGTGGCAAGACACCTGAGCAGATTTGCACCGTCACTGCCTTAGGAAACTTTCTGAGAAAGGGAAATGTGCAGCAATGGGTCGAGTCCGGGCTATTTTTGCCATATTTAGGCAATTCTGAGGAACAAATAGGAGAACAGGAAGACAACAAGACAGTTGACATGATAATGTTCATTTTGTATCAGGTGAGATTTAAACTCACAACCTCTGGAGCCAAAGACCATCCTCTCTCTGAAACTAATTGGCAAGTTGCAACTCAGCAGTAGCAGCATGGATATGTTGGTCATTTGTTTTAAGAAAGATGTAACACATATGGTTTATTAGTTATGAACTGATTTGTTATGACAGTTTTGAGCTTTAGAGGCCTGCTGTAGGACAGTCTGAAGATGCTCTCTAGCAAGTTTGGTGTTAACTGAGCAAAATTATTTTAGATACAAAACTGAATTGAGAAATCTGTTGTGTTTCAAGTCAAAATATGTTGTACTGAAAAGTTTGTAGTGAGGTTCAAAATCTTATTTTAGGTATTCAAATGAAAAAAGTGATAAAGATAAATAAGAGGTGAAATAATAAATTGAGAAAGCATTGCATACTTACCATTGTAATGTCTCTGCCCAGGATTTCGGCTTTCTGCATGTAAAAAAAAATGGACAAAAACAGTGAATTGAGATACAGCTGATCTTACACTACTCATATCACATGCGCCTATCTGCACTGTGACATCACATCTACTCACCTGAAATTAAATGTCATCATAAAAATACTCGAATCCATGGTATTCTGGCAATGGAAAACTACTCCTAATGGAGTTCACCACACAAGATGGAATTGGGATCCTGTTCCTCCTGCCTAGGTGTCCTCTGGTCCAAAGGGTGAAGTGTCTGTAGGCAATTAACCTGAAGAGACTGACAAAAAGTAGCCATGCTGTTTATATTTGTTGTTAGGTAACATGAGTCAAAATATATAGCTACACCATAAATACGGTAGCTTAACCTGCAGCCGCTTTTTGTAAAACAAAAATGTAGTATTATGTCACCTTAACTAAAGCTTTCAAGTTTCATATTTTATAAACAAGCCTCAAAGACGTGTGGTTCTAATACTTAAAATACTTAAAAGTAATCCAAATACATATTTTAGAGGCATGTAATTAAAATAGTGCCCATCTCAGCCTGCTACTGCTATCTAACAAATTGACGATATCATAAGCATGCTAACTAGCCGGACTAGTCAAAGTCAAAGTCAACTTTATATACTTTATATACTAGCTTCCAAACTGATTAAGTGCTTTTATCAGACAGACAGCGACTTGTATTAGTGACTAAGCGAAAGTAGACTTTTTCATCCATACCGACGTTTCAAACGTTACTCTGCCCCGTTTTAGCCTACATGCTACGTAGCTATCGTTAGGTAAGGTTAGAATACCTGCTGTTGATGGGCCGCTCCAGAGTGTCCGCATGGACTTCACGGAGGGAGAGCATAGATATTTCCAGTACCTCCCTCTCACAGCAGAGCATCTGGTAGGTGCGGGACAGGGTTATGCACTGAATATCCCCGAGCAAGTGATCCACGTCCACCTCCCGACAGCAGATGGACTCGGTTACGGTCGGCATTTCAGTGCAGTGACCACACAGACACCAGGTGGTGTTGCCCACCCTCTCCACCCCTGAAGCAACCAACGACTGCTCCTCAGATGAAACATTGTCCATCCTTTCTCTCCTCCTCACTGGCTCAAATGCATACGCCATTGGGTTTCTTTGGATCCCCTCGAAATACCGCTCAGCCTCGTCTTCTGACATTTTTAAATGTGAAATGTACGCCTGTGACTATCTCAAATCTCCAACCAACCAACCAACCTCGTGATGTCACCAGAGGCGCGACAGCAATATGGCGGCGAGCCAGAACGAAAGCTTACATTAGTACCAAACATAAATCTATTTTATTTTAACATGTAATCATTTTTTTGTCTATTTTTTCCTCAAATAAATTCCAACACACTTAAGTCTGTACAAAACTCGCCAAAACTAGGCTGTTTCATGTCCGCTTTAATGGTTACAGTTGATGAAAAGAGTTTTAATCTCATTCTTTTTCTTTTAACTTTACTCGATCATTTTTCATTTTTCATAACGACTGTGTATGCTCTCAGTCATCCAAGTCATGGTTATCCATATGGAACACCAACAGTGCAGATGATGAAGAAAAGAAGAATAAACACAACAACATTGTCATGGGGTATCTGAGAAAGAAGGATTTTTAACAAGCACCGCATCCTGGTATTTTTCAAAACTGGCAACACTTAAAAACAGAAACTGGTCCGCCCAAAAGACTCCACACCACGAGCAACCTGGTGTATGCAGTCCAGTGTAGTGAGGAATGCACAGGTCTGTACATTAGCAAAGCCAAACAACCACTAAACAAACGTAGGGGTCAACACAGGAGGTCCAACTCCTCAGGACTAGACTCAGCAGTTCACTTGCACTTGAAGGAAAAGGGCCACTCCTTCAAGGACCACATCATTCATATCTTGGATGGGAGGACAGATGGGTTGAAAGAGGAGTGAAGGAAGCTATCTGGCAAAATATAAACCATCTCTCAACAGAGGTGGAGGTCTCAGACACCATTCCCAGGAGATTGAACCATAAACCCTTTACCCCGCACAACCCCAAGAAGTGAGACAAGTGTCCTTAACAACTGTTGTTCACGCATGCAGTCAAGTGACTTCACCAACACTGACTATGTTTACATGCACACCATATTTCGATTCGTGTCAATATTCCGGTTAAGGTACTATTCCGAATAAGGTATTTATATGCGCTGCAGCAACTGGAATATATTATCGTTTACATGTTACTTGGCATATTCCTGTGCTTCAGCGTATTCTACGCTCTTATTTAATTCAACACTGAACCTGCGGGGGGCAGCAATAGAAGAAGAAGAAGATGTCGCTATTTCTGTGTTTTCTCTCATGGATATACTCCATGATATTTAAGTCTTTCACTGCAGTCTCCTCATCACCCCAAAAATGCTGGCTCTTGCTGCTGTTCACCATGTTGTTCTCCCCCCGCTTGCAGTAACCATAGCAACAAAGACACCCAAGGATTCCTCACGAATCGAGCATGCACAGACGTTACTGAATATTCTGGTAGGGGGCATTTTCCGATTAAGGTGTTTACATGGCACAATATTCTGGTTAAAACAGGTATATGCCAGGGGTCTTATTCAGAATATTCTCCAACTGGAAGATGACCTTTATCGGGTTCAGTACGTGTTTACATGATGCAACCGGAATATTGAGGATATTCTGAATAATACAGGAATATGGTGTGCATGTAAACGTGCTCACTGACAACGGTTGTCACAACAGGGAGGAGCACTAATGATTCAGTGGTTTCAATGACCTGGATAAGGTCTCCACACAGACCCTGTGTCTAGCTGGTATTACCACCTGCCCTGAGAAATCTCATCACAAGCTTACACCAAATATAAGTAAAAGTAGAGGTGTGAACAGCAGTGATGCATCCTCAATGTGTCTTGAGATTCAGTCACCCAGGTCACATCTAGAGGTGGCCTGGGGCCACTTTAATCCTAAAATTAACCCCTTACAATGCTCTTTGGTAATCCAAGAACAAATGGACAGCTGTCAATCTGGTGCAGTGCCAGCTGTCTGTTCGCAGCTGTCATTAACATGTATCTTGCCTGCCCACTTGAGCTCAGATTTAGCTTTCCCACTCTATATGCAAATAAACACGCATCATTTCAGAGAGGGAGAGAGAGAGGTTGTCATTATCATATGCACAGAAAAACAGATGGTTACACCATACAATGACGATTCTTTGCAAGTCCTCCTTCTATGCAAAAATAAAATGGCATTTAATGACTGTTGAATTTTTTCTGATATCAGAGACATGGCTGCAGCCATCTATTACTGGACTTGGCTATTCAACTAGCAAGATGCACGATGCTTTCTATTCTCCCCTGCACCGAAAGGACTGAGCCCTAATTTTGTTGCATTATTATACGTATATGATTGTGCAATGACAATAAAAAATCTATCTATCTATCTATCTAACAGGCAGCAGGTATTTAACAAAAGGAGATATCCTTGTGCACTCCAGCCTCAGTTTAATTCACTCTCAATTACTGAAGACGTATTTCACATCTGTTACAGGCTCAACCTGATCACGTTCAGGCTTAGCTTATTGAATTATTCCGGCTGGTTTGAGGTGGTGCTCGCTTAGGTGGATAAATCACCCTGTAATATTTCTGTGGTATTCCTATAGTAACTGTACCATGCAGCGCATAGCTGCCTATAATATTTCTGTACTATTCCTATAATAAGTAAGTAAGCCAGTAAATTTAATTAAAAAGCACATTTAAACACAGCTCAAGCAGAAAAAGGTGCTGCACAGAGGACATTTAAATACTGTTAAAAGTGAACAATAAATAAATCAACAATAACAAACAACAAAGAACACAGTATTAAAGACATGACAACAAATTAAAAAGTTAGTGGGCCAAAGAGGGCAAGTGAATGAAAATGTGTCCTTAGTCTAGATTTAAAAACAGAGATGAATACTTATGTACATGTGATTTCTCAGTTTTTTTAAAATTTTTAATAAATTTGCAAAAATTTCAAAAAAAAAAAAAAAAAAAAAACGTTTTTCACATTGTCATTATGGGGTGTTGTGTGTAGAACTTTGAGGAAAAAATTGAATTTAATCCATTTTGGAATAAGGCTGTAACATAACAAAATGTGGAAAAAGTGAAGCTTTCCAGATGCACTGTATAAGAGAGATTTGCTGTCAGATCTAAGAGACCTAGGAGCTGAGTGTCCGTGAATTTGTGTCCACCACAGAAACGGAATTGCAGTAGTCCAGCCATGATGTAATGAGCGCATGGATAACTTTTTCCTTATCATGGAAGGAAAGAAATATCTTGAGTTTGGGGATTATTGTTAAACTGGTAGTAACTATTTTTAACAACAGAGCTGATTTGTTAATCAAAACAGAGCTTAGAGTGAAAAGTAACCCTGTTTTTTTTTGCATGTGACTTCACATATGGGGTGAGGTGGCTTAGTTTTTTGGCAAAATGGCCTCTTGATGTGGAGAGATCAATGATAATTACTTAGGTTTTATTACTGTTTATCTGAAGGAAATTATTTGCCATCCAGACTTTAATGTCCTCAAGACAGTTTATGAGAAGCTGGAGGGAATCCCTAGATTTTAGCCAGAGGTACAGCTGTGAATCATCAGCATTAAAGTGACAGGATATTTAGTCTAGGGTTAGAAAGAGTGTGTGTAATAGGAGTTTTTATTCATTAACCAGCTGCTTGTTTCTCTTGAAGTCGATTACAAACTATTCCTAGGCATTGTTTCTTTTGAAGTTGACTACAAACTAACCCTGGACTATATTTTTCTTAAAGTGGACAACAGACTAACCCTGGGTTATGTTTCTACTGAAGTGGACAATAAACTGCACACCGGTTCTCTCAAAGTGGACTATACAGTTGTCCCTCGCTATAACGCGGTTCACCTTTCGTGGCCTCACAGTTTCACGGATTTTTTTTTTTGTGCAATTTTGCATGCCTTTTTTTTTTTTTTTTTTTTTTTTTTTTTTTTTTTTTTTACAGCGCGTTGTGTTCTGCGTCCTGATTGGCTAAGGGAGAACCTGCGCATTGTGTTCTGCATCCTGATTGGCTAAGGGACTATAGACCATTGTCAATCAATCTCTTCCGTGCCGTGTCTCCTGTACAGTACAGAATGTGTTCATTCTATAATACTGGACTTATTTTTCTACGAAGGTTTGAAATTTGTTTGAAATTTGTGTTTAAACAAGAGAGAAAAGTGAGAAAATGTTAATGCCTGTCTGAGAAAAGTGTATAAAGTGTGTAGTGAGGGGTTTTACAGCCTTAAAACATCTATAATAATTGTAAAAAATAAAGCTGACTACTTCGCGGATTTCGCCTATTGCAGGTTATTTTTAGAACGTAACTCCCGCGATAAACGAGGGACCACTGTAAACTACCACAGGCTTTTTCCCTGTAGGTGGACTATAATCTCAAACCTAGACTGTATTTGTGTCCAGGTGGACTATGACAACCATCCTCTGTATAAGCATGGGAAAACAGGCAGAAAGCAGTCTCCTGTCCGGCTGTTCACCAACATTCCTCCTGGAGAGGTTATCCTTCCTGAAGAGGAGGGATACAGGTATTGACACAGCTCTAAGGGCAGTATTTTTAAGTAAAGACATTTCAGTGACATTTTAGTGGGTGATGAGTACATATAACTGTATGCTTGCTCCTAATTTGAATTTTAACCTGCATATACTCAGTTTCAGTATTCTATGATTAATCAGTCTACTTTTAATTAGGAACACATGCCATTGAAATGGAGGCACTGCAGAACCATTCAGTTTATACAAGGATTTCAAGTTATTTTATTAAGATACGTTATCATTTTAGTGCATGTGACTTCGTTTCCAGATTTTGTTCCATATGTCGGAGATATGTGTGGTCTCTGAACAAGCACTGTGCTGAATGCAACATATGCCCATCTAAGGTACAGCACTGCAACTCACTTTGCATATTGTAACAAGGGTATGGAAATATATGATGAAACCCACTGCCTTTCTGTGCCTCCAGGATGGTCGTGAATGGAAGCATTGCTCTGTATGTGAGAAATGTGTGAAGCCTTGTAAGTATATTGCCGCATATTGTGAGATGCATGTTGCAGACAACAGTGTGTAAAGTCAGTAACTTAAAAGAGAGAGCAAAGTAAAATAGTAGATTAACACTGCTGCTGAAGCTGATTGTCTAAAGCCATACTTGAAGGCTTATAGCTAAACTAATGTTAATACTGACCAATTGATTGTGCCACAGGATTGTGATGCATCTGCATATGAATATAATGAAACCAGTACGAGCATATGATCATATGTTCTAAAAATGGACTAAAGGGAAATCTTAATAAGCAGTGTCCATTTCTCTTTGTCATTCTTGTTGTGCCTAGCATGGAAGCACTGCCAGTCTTGTGGTCGCTGTGCCCTCCCAAACCACCCATGTGGGCAAGGCCAGGGAATGGAGGGCTGCTTAAACTGTGGCAGCGTGAAACACAAATACAAGGCTTGCCCTCTAAAAGATGCACATAGAACCAGCAAGTGAGTTCACCACTAATACTCTGCTAAGAGCACCCAGCATAACCTTATAACTGCAAAAAAACAGAGAAAAACTCCAAGGCACTCTCTTACAAACATTAAAATGCCTTTATTTGACTGGCATTGTCAAAGTGACATACTAAAACCAACTCCGACGCGTTTGGGCGTCAAGCCTTCATCAGGGAGTCAAACAGAGTATTCTCACAAACACAGTTCTTTTGTGTTGGTGTTCAACCAATGACATGCTTCCACTAGGTTCCTGTGAAGCAAAGTGGGTGTGGAAAAACCTGCCCATGCAAAGAGCATGGCTAGGCTCCACCTTACAAGTATTCAAGCTGACTAGGACAGAGAGAAAACAGAGAGAGAAACAATGATCAGTATAGTTACACTTCACATGAATATAGGAACATAGACTTCACAGCTTTTCTGTGAGTGTAAGTGATTTCCTCTGCTACACCCATTGTATCTATTGTTGCATTGATATTCATGTGAAGTGTAACTATACTGATCATTGTTTCTCTCTCTGTTTTCTCTCTGTCCTAGTCAGCTTGAATACCTGTAAGGTGGAGCCTAGCCATACTCTGCATGGGCAGATTGACACCCTGCGCCCATTTTATAAAGCCACTCAGCACTGTCAGGATATTTGCTGGCTCCACAAAATCCAATCATGTTAATTCTGATGTACTGGTCTCACAAAGGAGGTCATCAACTGGCTCTGTCAACTTGATGTTTGACTTTAAAACATCAAAACTTTAAAACAGACAAGTGTTTTGAGTCCCATCTTTTGAGAATTAAATCTTTTGAGTCCTACTACAATGCCAATAAGCGAGAGTGTGTTCCTGCCTTAACTTGTGCTGGTTGGTGTGTGTGTGTGATGTGTGTCTGTTTTGCCCTTGCAGGTGTCAGTCTTCTAATGCCAAGAGAGAGGGCAGAAATCCATCCCATCATCCTTTCTTGAACCCCAGGGCTAAGAGAAAGTCTGGAGCTGCTCGTAAGGCGAAGAAGACAGCTGCTGTGTCCACATGACGATACCATTCCTGCCCATATTGAGTCAAAAGTGATGAAAAAACGTGCATAGAAGGATAAAATGATATTTTATTTTTATCCTGTTACTTATTTGTATTTACCTCTTGAAGGTTCAGCCTTTTTGCCAGTATCCCATGCCCTTGTGTTGCGACTTTACCTCTGGTGTAACAGCTGTTCTGAACTGCTTGATCAGAAAAAGCCTGCACTTGAATAAAAAAAAAGAATGGAACTTGACTTAGATTTCATCCGGTAGTCTATTGCCAGTGAAAGCACAATATGTAGACATCCAAAGATAGTATTTATATTGTGTCTAGCAGCTTTTGTATTTCAAAAGAAAGACTATTACATACCATTAGGGCTGGGTTAAAAAAATCAATTCAATTGATTTTAATCGATTTCCCTTTAAATGGTTCAATATCGATTCATAAAATCCAAAAATCGATCTTTTAATTTAACTAGTTTTTTCTTCTTTGGACATATGGTGCAGAGAAGCAGCCTGTGGTATCAACCCAGCTAGTGTTGCATGATCAGCATTTAGCGCTGCATTTCATGGCACAAGATCTCGTAGGATGTTGTTACTCCCAGCAGTCAAACAACATGGCTGGAGTGAGTACACCACTGAAGGCACCGCCAGCGATAGGTCTGGGCGATATCTCGAGATTTTAATTTATATCGATATTTTTTTCTAAACGCGATATAACACTGGACAATATCGTTTCTATCGATATAGTTCATTTTGTTTTAAAACAGCAATACATTTCTTGGGCCACAAGTTCGCACCTTTTTCTCCTCTACCTCTCCGTGTCCATGTCTCACACACACAGCCTCTCTGCTCCGCCTACCTTGCTCTGTGACCTGACAACCACCCCTCCCACCCCTCCACTCACCTACACTCATCACTGCAGTGATGATGACGTTGAAATACGACAGCACGCATGGTTCGACGTCATCACAAATCAGTATAGTTCAAATACATTCATCATGTCTTCCTTTTAACTAAAAGATGTTTTGGTTTCTTGTAATCAGACATAGGCTAAGGGATGTTTATTTACCTTGACAGTTTCGGAGGTAACTTCCTCCTTCTTCAGAAAGCGTCCAACTGACAGCCTGAGCGCCATGTCAGCTGGCTGCTATATATGGCAGGTGTGCGGCACACCTGACCGGGTGGCCACGTACACTGTGCGTGTGCGGCCCACCTGATCTAGCAGACCTGGCTCCTGCCAGACGGCAGGAGGCACGGTGCCAGCTGCGGTGTGCACCATGCACACACTGCCATATATAGGCTACCTTTCATTATAAATCGACTTTTGTTTATTCGCGGTTGCAGCAGCACAACGGACAATGACACAGACAACATGGTTGATTATTGATTGCGCCGGTAATCACGCTGCGCACATTAAACAGTTTTGCAGAGGCAGAAGGAAACGGGGAAGGGGCGGTCGCAAGATTTACGTCGTATCCACGTTCACGCGCTGTGTGCGTGACCGTGCATGTGCTTGTGCATGAATGCCCGTACTGTATTGGAGCACACCCCCTCAGACTACGTGCTGTGACCCAGACCACAAAGCCTCCCCAGCCTGCTGCGCCGAAACAAATCCTGCTGCAAGCTTCATTAGCAGTGGAAAAGTCTGTTTACTGTTACTGTTAAAATTGGAACATAGTGTATTTTTGAATTAATGACTGTGTTGTATTTCTGTCATGCATAAAGAGAATGAAATGCCTCAGCAGAATCAGCACCACAGACAGTACCTGTAAGATTTCCCACAGAGATGTGCAGGCTATAACTTTGTTCTTTTTATTAACGCGTTAATGTTATCAGTTATTAGTAAGCCTATTAATCGTTATTCATTTGTTTATTCTTTATGAGTTGCCTAGGCCATTGATTTAATTAATTCGTTCTTGGCGTAACTCCAGCAGCCTTGCATTTACCCACATGGTCATTATATGCCATGCAGAGAGGGGTGTTGGGATCCAGACTTATGAAAGCATTCTCCTGACTTGACCATAAGCTCCTTGGGGGGGTGACCTGGGTTCCAGAGGCAGATCCCGTTGCCTCCTCTTTCACCTCCCCTACCACTGACGCTTCGTCCTCTCTCTGGTCTTCTGGGGGAGGTGCCTGGCTCCCTGCAGAGGTAGTGATTGCTTGCTCCTGTTCTTCAGTTGTGGATGTCTTCACCTCCTCCTCTGCTGCCTGCCCATCTTCCCTTGTCACATCCTCTAACTTCTCTGCTTGAGGACATGTCTGGGTTCCTGTACTTTTGCCTGGCACCTTTTTTTTTTTGTGGGGCTTAGGCGAAAACTTGAGATGAGCTCTCTGAAGTGGACAGTCAAGGTGCAAGGAGCAACCAACATTTCCTTGTCCAATAAATCTGTTGTGCCGGACACTGGGTGCACAAACTGTACTCCAGAGGCAGGTCGTTCTACCTCCATCTCCTCCTCCACTGACTGGACATGTTCAGGACTCTCCTGCTCTTCAGTTCCAGACACCTCCATCTCTCCCGCTGCAATTTCTAGAGATTCTGCTGGCAGGTTGGAGGCACTGTTGTCACCATCAAGAGACAGTGGCTGGATTGGCAAAATATTCAAACGCTGTAACGCTGTCCTCATCGGAATCCATTCTTCCACACTACACTAACTGTAACTAACATGGGGATATAGGGCCTACATAAGGAGGCAGGTGGATACAGGCCACTCGCTAACTACACCCTATCCTCGCCAAAGGTGCTCCCACCCCCAAGAATGGCCAGCTGAACAGAATGCACCATTTTTTCCAGTTTTCTTTATTTTTATTTATTTATCCCCCTCTGTATATACATATACTCATAATATTTATATGTATATATAAATCCCACACAAAACCTGCCTGACGAAAAGAAGAAAATGAGAAAAAAGGTTTTAATTGGACTCAAAACTGAAAATCAAGAGAAAAGTGAATGCAAAAAGACTTTACTTTTTAAAATCATCCTCACTCTTACTGTCTGCTACCTGATTTAAAATAAGAAAGCTTACCTAAAAACTTTGTCTCATTTACTCATTTGAACATCCAACGCCATATATGTTAAACCAAAACCCCTTTCTTTACTGTTCTGTCTTGTCTGACGGAAAGAAACGTTATCTTTCTGTCTCCGGAGTTTGTTGTCATGGGAACGGCGGTTACCCGACCAGGAAATATTCCGAAGGCTAGACCGTCCCATTTGGTTGACAGGGAGGACGGTTCGTCCGAAGTCCAGGTCCTCTGAAGGCCGCAGACTTCGGAGGTCCCGGACTTCGAAGGATGCAGACCCTGAATTGGGACACAGTCCCAACACAACACTCAGCTGACACTCAGCAGTTGATCATGGACAGATTCCTGCTGAACTTGTCGGCAGAAGTAACCGGAGAAGTCCGGTTACTATTTTGGCTGCGCTAACTTCGTACCGAACCATCCAAAATAAGAGAAGACATAGAAGAATGTTAATGTTAAGAGTGTTGTCAGAAATAGATGGATGGAGACCACCACGTCGTTCTCCGCGTGTATGGGAACATAGACGCGTGAAGGACTTTTGGGAAGTGGTTGTCCAGCAGCATTTCAATCATCAACTCTGGCTGAAACATTTTCGCATGTCAAAGGCCACATTTGACGACCTGTGTGCCACAATTGGACCATTTGTAGCTCCCCTTGTTCCCAGCCATCGTCCATCTGTGCCAACAGAGAAGAGGGTTGCCATTGCTATATACAAGCTTGCATCTTGTGGGGAGTACTGGGTCGTCGGTGAAACTTTTGGCGTGAGCAAAACCACAGTTCATCGTTGTGTGTGCCACATGTGAAGCAATAAAATCTAAGGGGATGGCACAGTGCATCACACTCCCTGACGTGGCAGAAGCGCAAGAAATTGCGGAACACAACCACCAGCTCCACCATGTACCACAAATATATTGCTCTGTGGATGGAAAACACATCCCAGTACTTGCGCCAGCAGCTGGGTACTGGGACTATGTAAATAGGAAGGGATGGCCTTCTATTGTGCTCCACGCGGTTGTGGACGACCAGCTGCTCGTCCGTGATGTCTGTGTTGGTACCCCACGCAGTACGCATGATGCAGCGATATTCAGCACGTCCAGTCTGTTGAGGTAAGATGTGAAATACACTGACCCGTAGTAATCTGTAGTTATCATATGTCAAAATCTCTTATCAATTACCCCAGATTAACGGGATTAACATCGTATTTCGTGCATTACGTAAATAATTATTAATTAACAATAATACACTTGAGCCATAGCAGGAACCTGGCTCTCTTAAACCTAAATGGAACTTCTATTAATAATAATATCTTATCATTTTGTGAACATATTTCATGTATTTTCTGTTTGTATGATTGTGCACTTTTGCACAGTTATGACTTATTTCCTATACCGCACAGCCATAGTATTGATTCCAACTAACATTCACCATCTCTATGTTTACAGATTTCCAGAAAGACATCCCCATGCTTCGACAGAAATACAAGGAGTCCATGTACCACTTCTGATAGCTGGGAACCCTGCTTATCCTCTATTGCTCTGACTAATGAAAGGATTCTCAAGGCCCAACCTCTCAGTGGAAAAACAGATCTTCAGTGAGCACCTGAGCAGAGTACGTGTCAAAGTCGAGCATGCGTTCGGTCACCTGAAGTCAAGATGGAGAGTCCTTGCCAAGCGTTCAGACATACACCACTCGTTCATGCCAACGGTAGTCGTTACATGTTGTGTGTTGCACAATCTGTGTGAGAAGGACAAGCATTTACTACTACCTGCTGCACTACCAGTTCTCCAGCCCATTCTGGAGGGAGTACAGAATCCTACTTTCTGGCATTGCCTTAGTTGCAACTATAACTGTGTAGGGCGGCATGTGTGTTTGTGTGTGGTGCACAGTTCCAGGTGTAAGTTAAAGCCATTATTGTAGATTCTAAAAATGTCTGACTTTGGTGCCATAAATCCATGCAGTTACTGCTTTTATAATGTTTATTGCAAAAGTGTAAAAAATGTAGCAGCTGCACATACCCAAGTGGAATTACAAAAGTGAAATGTGAGAATGTGAAAATCATATAGTATTTTTCTACATTCCTTGTTTATAATGTTTATATTGCTCTTTGGTACATATTATCTGTATATACTGTTTATAGTGTAAATTATGTTTCATATCTTGCTATCCACTTTGCTGCTGTAATACATGAAATTTCCCCACCGTGGGACTAATAAAGGAATATCTTATCTTATCTTATGTTCAAGTAAAACTTAATAAGGCATTAAAGACATGTCTTTATGGTCAGTTAGAGCTTTAGTGCACTAAACATACATCAAAATTTGATTTTTTAATTTCTAGAGGGTGACAACACAAGTGCAGACCAGATTTTACTGTGCATGTGTACCCCCATGTTTGACCCCGTGTACAAGCCTTCTCTTGATAAGCCTTGGTATGAGCCCAGTTGAGAGAGGCGGGTTGTAAGGCCATGCCCAGTGACCATACCAGGAAGTGCTTATTATTCCAAATTCTAATAAGTACGAAATGGATCACTGGACTCATCTGAATTCCCCTGACTGAAAGACATGGCTGGGTGAGTGGTAGAAACATGTGCATGGTGTGTAGGTGGCAGTGGGTGTTGAAAGGGATACTGGGGATAGGATGTGCTGTGACTGCCCTGCCTGTTCATTCCTTCCATAACTTCTGCAGCTTGTGTACATCTTTCGAAACATTCCATGGCTTTATTTAGGACATTTGAAATTGACAGTAAAGTGTCTTTTGCCTTTTTTGACTGCTCCCTCTGCAATTTAAAGAAAGAATCCCACATGTTCTGCATTGTTCCATTATCAGAAGACCTGCTCCTGTTGCTTCGAACAGTAGACCATCTCCAATAGCCTCTGGTAATGTGTGTACGGTTCTGTTGTCCACACTCCCATGCTCCCTTGCGTGCCTAATTTAACCCCCCAACACCCCACCACCTTCTCCCCTCTGACGCCGACAAAAACCCGCCGGTAGAACACTAGCAGATGAGCCAATAAAAAAAAGGACGTGTCTGCACATGAGTGGCTATTGTGTCGCTGTCCTCACCTCAGTGCTGAACTGGACAAAGACGTTTAGCTCAGCAGACTTCATTTCTCTCTCTTATTGACTGCACACAACTGTAAATGGAAATATATCTTTGGAGGTTTTGTCTCTCTCTCTCCATTTACATTCAAGATGGCGCCGCTCTAGTGGCAGCTTGTTGCAGCAGCTCCTGTTCACTTGAACGTTTTTTTCCATTTTTTTCTAGTTTAATCTTAACTTTTATTTCTATTTAATTATTTATTGGTTTCTTTAACTGATCAGTGCACTATGGAGACCAAAGTCGCCGTGTTTGTTCTGGTCTTTCTTTTGTTTTTTTCACTTTTTTCGTCCGTGTCTGGGGACCGCGTACGGGACCCCATTGTTTACAGTAGGGATCAGCTGTTGGCCCTCTGTGGCACCGCGGTGCTGCCCCACGAGAGGCCCGACGTTCCCCGGGAGTTGAAGAGGAGGAGACGGGGGAGCCGTGCCGGAGCTGCTCGCCGCGCTAGAAGGAGGAGATACAGACCCTTCCTCCCGTCCATCATCATGGGGAATGTAAGATCTCTTCCTAATAAGATGGACGAGTTAGCGGCGCTGACTCGGCACCAGAGGGACTACCGGGAGTGCAGCATTGTGATGTTTACGGAAACATGGCTGACTGAGCTGACCCCAGACACGGCCGCGGACCTGGACGGCTTCAAGCTGGTGCGGGCGGACAGGACGAGGGAGAGCGGTAAGAGGAAAGGAGGAGGGCTGGCGGTGTTTGTGAACGATAGATGGTGTAACTCTGGGCACATCACTATTAAAGAACAGCTCTGCTGCAGGGACATTGAACTGTTAGCTGTTAGTATGAGGCCATATTACCTGCCGCGGGAATTCTCGCATGTTATCGCGATAGCTGCGTATATCCCCCCCTCTGCTAACGCTGATGCAACCTGTGATGTTCTCCACTCTGTCACAAGCAGGCTGCAGACAGAGCACCCACAGGCCCTCCTTCTTATCTCTGGGGACTTTAATCATGCCTCTCCATCCTCCACTCTGCCCACTTTCACCCAGTATGTTATATGTTGCACTAGGGACAGTAAGATACTGGATTTGTGTTATGCCAACACCAAGGAGGCATACACCTCATCACCCCTCCCCCCCCGGGAAGATCTGACCACAACCTGGTTCATCTCCTGCCTGTGTACAAACCTCTCGTGCACAGGCAACCAGCTGTGTCCCGCACAGTGAAGAGATGGTCCGACAAGGCTGAGGAGGCTCTGAAGGACTTCCTCCCACACAACTGTGTGGGAGGAATTTTGTGATTCCCATGGAGAGGACATTGACAGTCTCACACACTGACGGTGGCACTAACATCCCACCTGATGAAGACCTTGGAGCGGCTGGTCCTTGTTCATCTCCGCCCCCTGGTGGGACTATCACTGGATCCACTTCAGTTTGCCTACCAGCCTGGCATTGGGGTGGATGACGCTGTGATCTTCCTCCAACACCGAGCTCTCTCTCACCTGGAGAAACCTGGGAGCACTGTGAGAATCATGTTTTTTGACTTCTCCAGTGCTTTTAATACCATACAGCCTGTACTTCTGAAAGACAAGCTGGAGCACACCGGGGTGGACCACCACCTCACACACTGGATTTTGGACTATCTCACCAACCGTCCACAGTATGTGAGGACCCGGGACTGTGTGTCCGACACGGTTGTCTGCAGCACGGGGGCCCCGCAGGGAACGGTCCTGGCTCCGTTCCTCTTCACCCTCTATACTGCAGACTTCTCATACAACACACCCACCTGTCACCTGCAGAAGTTCTCTGATGACTCTGCGTCGGCCTCATCACAGATGGGGACGACGGAGAGTACAGAGAACTGACACAGGACTTTGTGGACTGGTGCCAGCGGAACTGCCTCCAGATCAACGCGGGGAAAACCAAAGAACTGGTGGTGGATTTCCGCAGACGAGCACGCTGCCCCCCGACACCGGTGAACATTCAGGGAACGGATATTGAGGTAGTGACATCTTATAAATACCTGGAGTTCACTTGAACAATAAACTCGACTGGACACACAACACAACTGCACTTTATAAGAAAGGCCAGAGCAGACGCTATCTGCTCAGGAGACTGAGGTCTTTTGGAGTGCAGGGGGCACTCCTGAAGACCTTTTATGACACCGTGGTGGCATCAGCCATCTTTTATGGAGTGGTCTGCTGGGGGAGCAGCATCTCGACGGCTGACAGAAAGAGACTTGATAAACTGATCAGGAAGGCCAGCTCTGTCCTGGGATGCCCCCTCGACTCAGTGGAGGTGGTAGGTGAGAGGAGGATGATGGCTAAGCTGTCATCCATGATTGTGAACGACTCCCATCCCCTGCAGGACACTTTAACCACACTGGAGAGCTCCTTCAGTGATAGACTGCTTCACCCAAAGTGTGTGAAGGAACGCTATCGCAGGTCCTTCCTTCCTGCAGCCGTCAGACTCTACAACAACCAGTGCTCCCAGTAGACCACACACTCTCCAGGACTGCACTGACTGCACTAGAATGCACATTCTGAGCACCTTAACTACCCCTCCCCCCTCCCCCCACACCTCCCCTCCCACATACACACACACACACACACACACTGCACTACTGCACACTAGAGTTCTCATATTCTGCCCGAACCCAACCCGACCCGACATTTTCGGGTCGGGTCGGGCCTAAAATTTACGTGAATTGGGCGGGTCGGGTCGGGCTTCGGGTTCTGTGGGGGATTTTTTTTTTTTTTTTTTTTTTTTAAAAAAAAAAATAGAATTATGTGTTCTGTTATTGATTATGACGTTTCATTTTTATGTGACTGGTGGAGAGAGTGAGAGACTGGATTGGATTTGGAGGCTAAACTTTCAATGACAGACAGACAACCAGCTGTGCGAGCGCAGCGCAAACAAGTGAGAGAGAGTTGCAGCAGTATCCCGCTGTGCTGGCAGACTCGGCAGCAGGGACAGTTTTTGCTATGGGCAGTGCAACTGCCCAAGGCGCAATCTACTTGGGGGCGCACGAGAAAAAAAAAAAAAAAATCTCCAGTTTTCTAGACTACCGTATTGACCCGCACATGCCGCGGCACCATCAGTCGGCATCAGGCGGGCCGGACGCGGCACCGTCCGATACCGCGCCCACCCGTCAGGTCTGCCGGATCTGACAGGTGAGCTGCCTCATGCTGGCCAGTGCCGCGGCCGGCTCCCCTGATACCGACTGATGGTGCCCCGGTGCCGCGGCCGACCGGCTCTGCTAAATAATGGCGAATTCCCACCGTGGGACTAATAAAGGAATATCTTATCTTATCTTATCTTTATTTAACCAACCAAGTTACACTGTTACAACATACTCAGATCGAACAGAAAGTGCAACATTATTTAAGCAATAAGCCCCGAGAAACCGTGGGTTACAGTGATTTTACAACGGCTGAGGGGCGTTCTTATCTAAGGCACGACGCGCAATGGAGTTGTAAAATCACTGTAACTCATGGCTTCAAGGGGCTTATTGCTTTTATAAAACGGTTACCCTACATATAGCCCATAAAAGAAACACACAAGAAAAACTAAGAACTATTCATTCTTCCACCAAGCAAGATAGAGTGGACAGAATGGTTGCCAAGCAACACAGACGCTAAGATTGCTTTTTCATCTAGCGCCATCATCATGTCATGACAAACAAAACATGACAACCAAAACATTCGGATCAGACGTCACCGCAAGTGGTGCGGTCGACCCAGGAAGAGAGGGAAACAAGCCGGGGTAAGACTTAAGCTAAGAAGGCTTGGACCCAAGGCTGTCCCACTACCCAGCCTACTCCTGGCAAATGTCCGGTCGCAGGAAAATAAAATGGATGAGATAAGGCTCAGGCTGACCCAGCAGGGAGAGATCAGAAACTGCGGTGCTCTCATCCTTACAGAGACGTGGCTTCATAACAACATACCGGATGAGGCTTTAGCGCTGGACGGGCGGAGCCTGTTCCGGGCCGACACAACACAAGTCTGTGTTGTGACACAAACTTGTGACACAAACTTGTCTTGTGACACAAGTTCAGATTTATCTCCCATAATGTGACCAAGCATGAATGTGTTTACTTAATAAAAATAAACGTAATGAAAATCATGTGTTACCACTGTCTGTCTCTGAAATCAACCGAATAAACAATCAATTACTCAATCAAATTTTATTCATGTAGCACAAGTCATACATCAAATGCAACAAGTGTTTAACATAAATGAGTTAAAAAGAACATGAGGTTAAATTAAAAAAAAAAAAAGGACGTCTTATTTTATTTCCCACCCGCAATTTGCTTTGATCCGCCTATATTCTGCAAGAAGCCAAGAGGTTAGTTGACATAGGTGAGGGACGTTTACAAGAACACATATTTCAGTTAATCCCAATTGGATTCATGGTCATCCCACTTTTGGAATGATCCCTTTTTATTTGGATTGTTGCATGTATAATTTCAGAAAGACTGTACCGAAGTTTTGAAATCATTTATTAACCATTCAAAAAAAAAAAAAAAAAACCTCAATCATCATAATTTTGTTCAAGTTGTGAAGACGGAATGAAAACATTAAATACAGTCCAAACCATGGATTTCTGTTGTGTTTAAATTTATACTTACTTCCTTCTCCAGTTTTTTGATTTCCATATCCCGATGGTGGCGCGCCGGTCAACAATCCCGCTTCCGGCGCCCCTCTGGCCGCTAGCAGTGCCCCTCCAGCAGATGGCGCCCTAGGCAATTGCCTACAGCGCCTCTGCCAAAAGCCGGCCCTGTTTGTGATGATTTCCCTATATTCTTCATATAGTTCCATCAGCAGTGTCCGCTCCGCCGCTGAAAACGTCGAGGCTCTCCTTTTCCCCTCCTTTTGAGACAACTGTATCTTCGTTTCGACAATCGACAGTTCTGGGCTGCTTATGTACCTCGTGAACGCGCACACTTGAGGCTTGTTCAAACGTGGCTAGAATTAGCGTTAACTTGACATGGCTGAATCGCGTTAGTGGAACGGGTTGAGGCTTTAGTGAAAGTTGACGCTAATTCAAGCCAGGCTATATCACGTAAGCGCAGCTTTCTTTAGCTGCTTTCATGGAATGCCCCCCTGGAATTGTATGAGGTCATCAGCAGTCACATGACAAAACAGCCAGATGCTGTTATTATTGTTGCTGGGGATTTTAATCAAACAGACCTCAGAACTGTTCTGCCAAGATTCCACCAGCACGTCCACATCCCCACCAGAGGAAACAACACACTCGACCATGTCTACCCCAATGTTCCTGGCAGCTACAGAGCCCTCTCTCGTCCTCATTTTGGCCGGTTAGACCACATCTCCCTGCTTCTCCTGCCTACCTACATCCAGCTGACAAAAGGGGTCAAACCAACTGTAAAAACAGTTAAAGTGTGGACAGATGAAGCTGCAGCCGCTCTACAGGACTGTTTTGAATGCACGGACTGGCAGATGTTCAGGGATGCTGCTACCCAGGAGAACCATATTGACCTTGAAGAATACACATCATCAGTGACATCATACATCAGCAAATGTGCTGATGATGTGGTAAAAATAAGGACAGTTAAATCATTCCCTAATGAGAAAGCCTGGATGAATGGAGAGGTGAGAGCTCTATGTAGAGCCAAAAATGCTGCCTTTAAGTCAGGTGACAAAGAAGCCTACAACACTGCCAGAGCAAAACTGAAAGCTAGCATCAAGGAGGCAAAGCGAAGGCATCAGCAGAGACTGGAGAGAGACCTCAACACCAACAACAGCAAAGACCTGTGGCAGGCGGTCAAAAGTGTGACAAGCTACAAAAGCAGGAACGCTCCCATCATGTGTGAGGCCACGTTACCAGATGACCTAAACACATTTTATGCTTGCTTTGACCTCCTCAACAGGGAGTCAGCTGTAAAGTCTCGGCCTCCAGAGGACCGGCCACTGTCAGTATCCACAGTGGATGCGAGGAAAGTCCTACTGCAAGTGAATATGAGTAAAGCTGCTGGGCCTGACAACATCCCTGGCCGTGTACTAAAAACATGTGCCAACCAGCTAGTAGATGTCATTACTGACATTTTCAACATATCGCTGTCACAGGAGAGTGTTCCCACCTGCTTCAAGACAGCCACCATCATCCCTGTACCTAAAAAGTCTGCAGTGTCTGATCTAAATGACTACCGCCCTGTGGCACTCACCCCCATCCTGATGAAGTGCTTTGAGAAACTGGTTCTCCAGCACATAAAGAACAACATCCCTGCCAGTCTGGACCCTCAGCAGTTTGCATTCAGAACCAACAGATCCACAGAGGATGCCATCTCCACTGCTCTCCACTCAGTCTTCACTCACCTTGAGAAAAGCAACACCTACACCAGAATGCTGTTTGTTGATTTCAGCTCAGCTTTCAACGCAATCTCCCCCATGAAGCTGATTGGAAAACTGAACACTCTGGGCATCAGTACCACTCTCTGCAACCGGATACTGGACTTCCTCACAAACAGACCCCAGTCAGTTCGGATTGGCAGTCTCTCCTCCTCCACTCTAGTGCTCAACACCAGAGCCCCCCAGGGCTGTGTGCTCAGCCCCCTCCTGTTCACGCTGTACACCCACGACTGCAACCCCTGACATGGAGAGAACTCTATTGTAAAGTTGGCGGATGACACCACCATCATCAGCCGGATTTCCAACAATGATGAGTTTTCATATCGGGAGGAAATCAACCATCTTGCAGAATGGTGCACAGAAAACAACCTACTGCTCAGCGTCAGCAAAACCAAAGAGCTGATAGTTGATTTTAGAAAAAAGGAGGCAAAGACACACAACCCTGTCTACATCAATGGAGCTGAGGTGGAGCAAGTGAGCAGTTTTAAGTTCCTGGGAATCAACATAACAGACAACCTGACATGGACTTCACATATCTCTGCCCTGGTTAATAAAGCTCAGAAATGGCTGTATTTCTTAAGGAAACTTAAGAAAGCAAAATTCCCACGCCAAGTTCTTGTCAGCTTCTACAAAGGAGCGATTGAAAGCATCCTGACTGGAAACATCACAAACTGGCATGGGATGTGCACGGCCCAGGACAGGAAGACTCTGCAACGAGTGATTAAAACTGCCCAAAACATCACTGGTACCCATCTACCAAGCATCAGTGATATTGGGGAGGTGAGGTGCCTGCGCAGAGCCAAAAGGATCCTAAAAGACAACACCCACCCCAGCCACAGCCTGTTCACCCTGCTGCCGTCAGGCCAAAGATACAGAAGTATTTGCTGCCGTACCACCAGACTACAGAGCAGCTTCTTCCCTCAGGCTGTGAGACTACTAAATGCACCATCTGAACTCCTCCAGGCTTAATAATTCTATTTTCTACACAATCAATCAATTAATCAATCAAGAGGGAACCACATTTTAATTTCACTATACAACCTGTTGTATAATGACAAATAAACTTCCTTGTATCCTTGTATCATGTCACATCAGGCTATTTGGGCTCATTAATGTTGAATTAGATATTTCCATTAATAGTGCAGTTGTTAAAATAGTGTTCAGTTATGTTTGGACGTCTCTTTGCAGGGACGGTGGCGTGCGTTTCGCGACAGGTGCATTTTAGTGCAGCCGTATGCATATGTCGGATGTAACAATAACAATAATAATAAAAGTATACTTTTAATTTACCATACATCGGCGCTGTCACACTGTGTCTGCTTTGGGTGGAGATAAAAGGCAGGTGGATAAGGAGGCAGCAGAGAGAGGTAGGCTATTTCTCCAGGGAGGCCACCGGACACAGTGGGTTACCCAGCTGCTCATATATGAATCCCCGCAGGCTTTCTGTGTTTTTTTCGGCATCATCTTTGTGATTTTTTGTGCATTCAGGGTGACATATTTTAGGTAATTTCGTCGTGGCGAATGCTGAAGGAGTCGGCCTTTAATTTGCGGTTGCCCTCGTTCGCCCTGCACCCCATATGAACCTGCACGTCAAACCAGACTTTAGAGACAAGCCCCCAAGGTGTGTTTGAACTTCGTGCCCGAAAGTGTTTAATCTTCTGGCAGTCTGCCTCGGTTATGGCTTGGTGGTGGGAAGATTTGTCACGTCCTTCTCGGTGGAGTTTCTTTACCACACCAGCGAAGACATTGTTGCTGGTGGTGAATTCAGTGTCTTTTAACAGACACCAGGCACCTCCTCCAACCACTCATCCAGGCTCAGACCACCCAGCAAATCAAGTCTGACATTTTGTTAACAAAAGTCTTGAAACAAATGTAACCAAACGAGGAAGTTGAGCGCAGAGTAGTTGGTTGCTAGGCAACGCTATGTCCGTTTACAATGACACAGGGATATTTTGTGCTGCGGTCTACCAGTGGGTTACACTGATTTTACAACGGCATGGAACGCGGCTCAGCCAATCACATTTAACTCTTTCCCCGCCAGAGTAATTTTTAAAAGTTGCCAGCCACCGCCAGCATTTTTGACAAAGTCACTGATCTTTCAATACCCCCAGAATATTCAGTTTTATGAACATGTAAACATGGTATATATCAAAAGAAAGAACAGATCTTGTAGTTTTATACAAAAAAAAAACATTTTCATTCTAGACACATTCATTCTTTTTTTTTTACAAATACTTGAACATTGGTCATTTTAATCAAAAATCCACTTTTCAGACAAAAAGGTGAGAAAACTGCATTTTTGTCAAAGACAGTCATTTTCAAGCTGAATATCTCTTCTGACTACCTTTTTTTGTTTTTCTCACTCACACATGACAACTTGAGGTTTGTTTTTTTATTTATTTTTTTTTATTATTTTAACTCATTTCATTTTAGTGAATTGACTCCATACACCTTTCTTGAACAAACCCACCATCTTGTGGTTAGGTGCTGATTTGGGACATGGCAGAATTCACATATTTACATTCCATTCGATTCATTTTACATTTCAGTTTACATTTCAATACATTCATTTTACATTTCACTCATTTTATATTACATTTCATTCATTTTATATTACATTTCATTCATTTTACCTTTTGTTTCATTCTAAATTTCACTGACCTCACATTTTAACATTTCATTGACTTCATCTCACATTTTTACATTCCATTCGATTCATTTTACATTTCAGTTTACATTTCAATACATTCATTTTACATTTCATTCATTTTATAGTACATTTCATTCATTTTACCTTTTGTTTCATCCTAAATTTCACTGACCTCACATTTTCACATTTCATTGACTTCATCTTACATCTTACCGAAATGGCAACTTCAGCTGACAGTTTTATGCATACATACGTCAAAATTTAGGCTTGATAGTGTGCTTTTGAGTGGTACAGTGTGTAACATTCGCCAAAATGTAAAGGGACACCACAACCTGCACAACAGTAAGACGTCTCCCTACGCAAGCCCTTTCTTGAACAAACCCTACACCTTCTGGTTGGGTGCTGCTTTTTGGGAGTCGGTAGGATTTGAACAAGTGCATGGTTTGCAATATTTCTATCTAGTCTTCTCCCAGGGTCAGTATTGTAAGGTGCTCTGGGGGTGGTTTGAGGTGGTGGCTCATCTCGTACCTTCTCACTACCAGCTTCCTGACTGTCACCATGTTCCAAAGCCTTTTGGCTTGTCCATGACTTCACAACACTTTGAATGAATGACAGAAGTGTCAGACATTTACCCTGTGGATTTTTAGCTTTGTAAATGACAAATGCATTGAACGAGCTGATCTGGAATAGATAGGTGACAAATTTCTTGGTCCACTTGTGTGATTTCCGGACAAAAGGGTTGTACACTATATTTTGGTCCAATTTGTCCACCCCGTTCATTGCTTTATTGTATTCCACAATGCATGCTGGCTTTTGCACCCTAACTTTATCTTTGTGGCCTCTCTGCCATACCTGAATGTCTTCCATATTGTTCTCATGGAATGTTGTGATCATCTTGACAATTTTTTTGTCCCGCCATGTCATTGTGACGCATGATTCTCTCCCCGTGTCTGAGATCAGCATTTCCAACATGTACCACAGACATGGATTTTGAGATCAAGCAGGTGCTTGCTCAGAGCTACAGAATTATAAAAGTTATCCATAAACAATCTGTAACCATGACCTGCTAGGCGATCCAGAAGATGGATAACTGTGTCTTCTAGGGCAGCCCCTTCTCCACAATAGGGCTTCATGTTATAACAGTACCCTGTAGTAGCAACAGTTATCAGGACCTTTTGAGCTTGGGATTGCGCTGCGGGATGCCAGTTTCGCCGGACTTTCGTCGCTGCCAGGACATTCCGGAGGACGCCGAGGCTGCAGGGCCGGAGTGTTGACACGGCTGAGGGGACAGCCCTTTGGGCCGCCGCCTCCCAGCTTTTTCCAGCGCCAGGTCCATGGCGAACATGGGATGACGAACTGTGCTTGCACATCCAACGAGTGTTTCTGTGACTGTTGAATTTTTTCTGATATCAGAGACATGGCTGCAGCCATCTATTACTGGACTTGGCTATTCAACTAGCAAGATGCACGATGCTCTCTATTCTCCCCTGCACCGAAAAGACTGAGCCCTAATTTCGTTGCATTATTATACGTATATGATTGTGCAATGACAATAAAAATCTATCTATCTATCTATCTATCTATCTATCTATCTATCTATTTTTAAAACTTATTTCTTAATGTTCCCTTCTAAATTACAGTCTGCGTGTGTGTGTCATTAACAATTATTTAAGACATTATCAGATTTATAAACCTTTACCTTCTGAATTATCCTCTGAGATGTGGCCAGAGTTCTCAAACTCGTGTCCTTCCATGCTTGATTTGCCGTTATCTAATTAAATAAAGGTATTAAACATGTTTTGTTGGCAGTGGATTTGATAACTATGAAGTGTTCACTATAATGGACATCCATGAAATGGCTATTACTTCAAAACACAAACAACTGAATGCATTTCAAAGGTTCATATCTCTGTCCCAACATGTTAATTAACAAGATCAAATACAGGGACAGTAGTGGTATTCCCACACTGAACTTACTCTGTGAGCAAAGGAGAGCAAAGTGACAGCAAACAACAGAGGGTAACATTTGCTGCTACTCTCCTCTGTATCAGGATGGGGCTGATGCTAGCAGTGTAGTTGTCTGAACTTAACAACAGATGAATAACTACTAGCATGCTAATCGCTAACCAGTCACCTCTAACGTTATACTATCGTTACCTTACCTGAACTGTTGATAGAGGAACTCAGAGATGTCACCAGAGGTCTTTGGCCCAGGATTTCATCCATCACCGCAAAATATTTGAAGTTGCTTTTGGCTCTCCCCTCCTCACCGCTGGTGGCCATCTGACGCTTCTCAGCCATGTAGTGCTGTTTCAGACTTCAGACCTTGCTTCTGAGGATTTGCCACGGTTTGTCAAATCCTTTCGCAGTCATTTCCTTCTGTAGATCTTGGTATACTGTTGCGTTCCTTTGCTGTTTTCCGTCCAATATAGCATTGATGTTAGCTTCTTTTATTAAATGCAGAAAACATTCAGTTTCTTCATCTCTCCACACGTACCTTACGCTATCCTCCGCGACCATTTTTTGAAGACTGTAGCGTAGAAGTGTGACGTGGTATCCGGTCCAGTCATCGTTTATTCGCAAAACCTGTTTCCACAGCAAAAAGCCGCATTTTCTTTTATTGATACGCTGAGAAATCCACGCCCTCCAAGCGTAAATCTTTTTTGCAAATTTTCAGCCGTTTTTTGAATTTCTGGCGTTTCTGTAAAACCTGGAGGCCGTCGGGCTTGAAACAACTAAAATCTAAAACTAATAAAACCAGGCTTCGTAATTGTTGCCATTACTACTTTAAGGGTAGGATAACCGGGATACCAAGTCACACTGACGGAGGAACAAAAACACACATGGAGCCATCGGCCACACTTGCACCGGAACTGCCCATACTTTTATTTTGACAAGTCACATTTATAACTATGCCCTTCACAATAAAGGAACTCTGAGAGCATACAATGTAAACAGTCTAACACCCCCACTTGCTCTCATGTTACACTGCATCTGATACATCACATTTTGATGCCTGCATTACATCACAGCCCACATTCCAAACATAAATCTCAAAACTCTCTCTAATTTAGGCTTTGCCACAGGTTTAGTCAGAACATCTGCCACCATATCTGCTGTGGGACAATACTCAATGGTTACCTTTTCCTCACTGAGTGCTGATCGTATGAAATGATATTTAATGTCGACATGTTTACATCTTTGGCGACACACAGGGTTCTTTGCAAGAGCAATGGCACCTTGATTATCTTCATACATTTTTACAGGTACACATTGACATTCACTGTCCATCTCTTTAAGTAACTGCACAAGGTACAGACTTTCCTGTGTAGCTGCAGCCATAGCTATGTATTCTGCTTCACATGTAGACAGTGCAACTGTGGACTGTGTCTTTGATTTCCTTGAAATAACTGGACCATTACTAGTCAAGCTAAAGCAATATCCAGTAGTGCTTCTTCTGTCATCTAAATCTGATGCCCAATCTGCATCGGCGTATGCCTCAAGTTTTAGCTTTTCTGGAGTTTTCTTGAAGCATAACTCATGATCCATTGTACCTTTTAGATACCTCATGACATGTTTAACTGTAGTCATATGTTTCTCATTTGGGTTTGACAAATTTTGTGACAGCTTACTGACAACCCAGCTCAAATCTGGCCTTGTACATGTCATCACATAAATCAAGCTGCCTACTACTTCTCTATATTTTCTGGGATCAACTGGATCACCATCACTTAAGTCTAGTCTCTGTTCACATGGAGTAGTTCTTGGTTTGCAATCTGTCATACCAAACCTTGCAAGTACTTTTGATATGTACCTCTTTTGATTCATTTTTACCAGTCCTTCACTCTGTACAAAATCAATGCCAAGAAAATGTTTAAGCCTCCCTAGATCTTTCATTTTAAATTTTGCTGTTAACATTTTCTTTACATCCATGAGTAACACATTGTCACTTGCAGCAATAATCAGGTCATCAACCCAGATTATCAGTATGATGTTCCCTGTCTCATTTTGTTTGGTATAGACACAGTGGTCTGCTGGATTTTGTACAAAGTCATTTTCACATAAATGTTCATGCAGTATCTTATTCCAGTTTCTTCCTGATTGTTTAAGTCCATACAATGACTTGTTCAGTTTACAAACCAGCTTCTTTTCCGGATCAGTCTTGACTTCAAATCCTTCTGGTTGCTCCATATATACCTCACAGTCAATAGGAGCATGCAAGTATGCAGTTTTCACATCCATCTGGTGGAGAAGATCATATTGAGCTGCCATTTGCATTAGCACTCGCACTGATGTGATATTTGCAGTTGGTGAAAGAGTCTCATTATAGTCCATTCCCATTACTTGGCTATAGCCTTTAGCAACATATCTTGCCTTGTATGTTTCTGATCCATCTGCATTGTCTTTAACTGCATACACCCACCTACCACCCACTGCATGTTTGCCCTCAGGTAAAGTGGTCAACGTGAATGTATTATTCTCCTTAAGAGAATCCATTTCCTGTTTCATAGCATTAATCCACACCTGAGACTTATTTGAGCTTATAGCTTCATTGTAGTTTTGTGGTACATTACATACTGCTCTGTAACAATAGTCAATATTGATTAGTGCCTGGTCTTCACTTTTTATATCAGCTTCAGCCACATAATCACTTAGATACTGAGGTGGTTTCCTCTCTCTCTTGGGGTAGTGTTCATTATGACTTCCCTCCTTTGGGTGAGTATTCTCTTGACTGTCAGAAATTTCAGTTTCAAACTCTTGAGTTTCTTGTTTATTTTTATCTGACTGTAAACTCGCTGACTGGTACAGGGGATACATCTCTCTTCCTGTAAACATCATTATCTGTCAGTAACATGTCTGTTTGGGTTTGGTGATCAGCTACACTCTTTGTAACAAATTTCACCAGTCTATGTCTAAGGACTCTTCCATTTTCTGGATAGTAGACTAGGTATGAGGGACTGTTTTTGTCATAGCCTACAAATATCCCTTTTTCACATCGTGTGTCCAACTTCTTTTTGTCATGCTTGTATGCATAACATTCTGATCCAAAAACCCTCATTCTAGAAAGATTAGGCTTTCTTCCTGTCAGTATGTAGTAAGGGGTCTGCTTTACCCGGTTATTATAGCATCTGTTGCGAATCATTGCAGCAGTCATGACAGCATAAGTCCATAACTTTTTAGGCAGGTTGCTCTCAATTAACATACACCTTGCCATTTCAAACAAAGTTCTCCAATTCCTTTCAGCTGTCCCATTTTGATGGGGTGAATAAGGTGCTGAAGTCTCATGTCTGATGCTGTTCTTACTCAGTAATGACTGAAAATCTTTTGACATGAACTCTGTACCATTATCTGACCTTAGGCACTTGATAGTTCCATAAGGGGCTGTGTCTGCTATAAATTTTTCAGTTGCTTGTACAGCATCATTCTTGCTTTTCAGAAAATACACAAACACTGCACCTGAGTAGTCATCTGTAAATGCCATAGCATATCTGAACCCATCTTTTGCCTGTGGTTCAATAGGACCAGCTAGATCAGTGTGCACAAGATCAAATTTAGCTTTTGCCTGTGCATCTGGTTCTCTATTTCTATTTTGAGCAAATTTTCCCTGGGTGCAAACCTCACAGTTTAGCTCAAGCTTATCAATCTTGCCCTTGATTTTCATTCCTTCTACTACATTCTGTAGTTTAGACACATCATCATAGTTACAGTGACCAAGTATTTTGTGCCAAGTTTGAACATTATAGCACCCGTTACAACTATCATCAATTTTACTCTCTACTGTATTTAGATAGTAAAGTCTGTTATGTTTCTCTATGTTAAACTTGGTACCGTCTTTGTGAATGAGCTCGTTCTGTCCGGACTTGAACTTGACAGTGGCTCTGTTGGATGTCGCTGATTCAACTGAGAAGATGTCCTGAGGAAAAGAAGGGATGTACAGCGCGCTTTTCAAAGTCGCCTTCACCCGGTTCCCTTTGCTGTCCAGCAGGTGCACCTCCGCGTCTCCTCTCCTCAGCGCCACACCGCTTGCTCTCCGCCTGGCTGCCAGTTCCATGTAATGCTCGTTCGGCTGGAATGTGTCGTCAAACGTCTTGAATTTTCCAATGTCTTTTATAATGTGCGACGTTGCTCCTGTGTCAACCATCAGTCCTTTGCGATTCACTCCGTTTAAAGCACAATCACTCGCTCTAAAAGCATAAGAGTGATCTTCTGTTTCAGTCACTTGTTTCACATTGTCCTTTCTTTTGCGCCTGCACGACGTGTCTGTGTGCGTCGCGCTCTTGCAGTGACTACACCATTGTTTCTTGTATGTCTTTCTTGGACATGCTCTGGCCTTGTGCCCGTTTTGACCGCAGTTGTAACACACAATCTCCGGCCCACGTTACTCTCTCTTCCCCTCGTTCTCATAACATCGGTGGGGGTACTCACTTTCATCACATTATCATCGTTCAAACACGAACGGTACTTCTCTGTGTCTTCATAACTTCTGAGTCGCGTTTTGAAATCCGAAAACTTTATTTCTTCGCTGCCTTGCGTAATGTGGATTGCAAATGGCTTAAATGACTCCGGTAGACCCTTCAGAATCATTGCAACTAAAAGTCCATCACTCAGTGTCTCACCAGCATTTCTCAGGGCTGTAATGGTTGTTTCTGCCCGTAGAATGTAGTCTGTGACACTTTCATTTGCATCCTTCTTCAGTGAAGTTAGCTCTGTATACAAGCTAATTACACATGGTTTTCCCTTACCAGCGTAATAGTCTCTCAGTATTTTCAGAGCTGCTCGTCCGTTGTCTGCGGCATCTCTCATGACCAAAGCAAGACTTTTATTATCCAAGAACTGGATAAGTTCGGCATAAGCCTCTTCATTCTTTTCCTTGTCGTCATCATCTTCTTCACTGACTTCTTCACCTTGTTGGCCCGGTTGGCTCGGCTCAGCCAATATGGCGTCTTTCAGCCCCAGCAGCCGCAGGTGCGCCAGAAACTTTGTTTCCCATAACTCGTAGTTTTTCTCGTCTCGAAACATAAATGATTCCATCGGTTTCCTGTATCCCTCCTGGGCCCATAACCTGTTGCCATTACTACTTTAAGGGTAGGATAACCGGGATACCAAGTCACACTGACGGAGGAACAAAAACACACATGGAGCCATCGGCCACACTTGCACCGGAACTGCCCATACTTTTATTTTGACACATTTATAACTGTGCCCTTCACAATAAAGGAACTCTGAGAGCATACAATATAAACAGTCTAACAGTAATAATAATATTTTAAAAGGACTAAAAATGACAACGCCACCTAGGAGGGAGCCTAGGACTCTAAAAACAGGTTCGTGAAATCAAGCAGCAGAGTTTTTAAAATTACCACCAGAACAGAGAGTACGGTACAAAGAGGTTTAATTAAACAATTATCTTGCCCCAACCCACAGTCACCACAGACCCCAGGAGTCTATAAAGTCTCTTGCTTCTTGCAGAGTCTCGACACCGATCTGCGGGTCCTCGTGTCACACCACCGCCACAGGGTCAGCTCCGGCACGGCACCTACGGGCACAAAGGACTCGGCGAGTATCAGTCCGCAATTACAAGCGCAGGGTAGCTCTATACGTCAAGACACACATAGACCGCCAAGGAAACGATAATACTCGCGGTTTTCCCGGGTCACGAGTACAACTGACGACCCAGGCCGGAGTAAAAATGGCGTTGGCGGTCAGTCTTGCAGCTCCGTTGCGCTGTCCGGGGGAAACCCCTCGTCTGGTCTCGGTCTCGGCTGGTTGTCTTCTCCGTCGCCGCCACGCTACCGTCGCTACCGCCGTGCAGGACAGGTGTGTTTGTTTCTGCCACGCGCCAACCTCCTCTCCCTCTGCTGTCGGGCCTCTTCTTCCTGTGCTCCCGCTGCTTAGCCCTCCTCCCGCCACGGATCGGCCGAGCGAGTCCTCCTCTCCTTCCCTGAGTGGCCGGTTACGCTGTCGATCAAGTCCGCTACACGTGCAGGTTATTCCTAATCAAGTCCAATTAAGGCTAGAAGGATGTACAGTCCCGCATGCACATAAAAACAACAGTAACACAATAAAACCCAAAACATAAAAACTAAGTTAAAATAAATAAAATCATGCATAAATAAGTTTAAGAACAAGCATAAAACTGCAACACCACACAATAAAAAAACCATCACTTCTGCCTTATTACATTTCCATCTAAGTTTGTTTTTTTTTTCGCAATTTTTGAAAATGCAAATAAAAATAGGTGGATGGAGGGGCGCCCCGGTGGCTCGCTGGCAAAGCACGCACACCATGTACTATGTCGCAGTGACCGGGGTTCGAATCCAACCTCAGGTCCTTTGCTGCACATCATTCCCTCTGTCTCCCCTGTCTTTCCTGTCTATATCTACTGTGACAGTTAACTAAGCAGAAATGCCAAAAAATAATCTTTAATAATAATCTTTCGGTGTGGTTTATGGAGTACTTCATTTTCAGCTGGATAGACAATTCACCAGCCATTGTAGAGTGAACAATGAATTGGATTAGAGTCATTACAGTTTTTCACAATTCCTAAAACACTTTTCTTGAAACCTCCACCCATTTTCTAAAAACCTTGAACACAAATCCAGAAACTCAAACTATATTCACAAAACCCAAGACTTTTCTATCAAAAATCAAACTATCACCTCCAGTGATGGGAGTAACGACGTTACAAAGAAACGGCGTTACTAACGGTGTTACTTTTAACAGTAACAAGTAATCAAAGAAATTACTGTTTCCCCCGTTATAACGCCGTTACCGTTACTGACAATAAAATGCGCCGTTACTAGCCGCTACTTACTACTAATAATTATTATTATTTTATTATCCTATAAAAAAACATGTGCATCTTGTGGAGAAAAAGCGGTGTGTCAATTTTCAAACTGGTCGGACTTTGCAGTTTTTTGTAACTTATCAACATGCATGGAGAATGAGCACAAATTACAAGAAGGATATACACTACTCACAAAAAGTTAGGGATATTTGGCTTTTGGGTGAAATTTATGGAAAATGTAAAATGTTCACGCTACAGTGATATTATATCATGAAAGTAGGGCATTTAAGTAGAAGCATACACTGGTGATTTCCTCATCTCAAACAGTTTCTTTAAACAAAAGCCAACAACAGTGGTGGGTATACCACAACAAAAAATGTCAGTGTCAATAACTTGTCATGTGCCCTTGAACATCAATTACAGCTTGACAACGACGTCTCATGCTGTTCACAAGTCGACTTATTGTCTGCTGAGGCATGGCATCCCACTCTTCTTGAAGGGCGGCCCTCAGGACATTGAGGTTCTGGGGTACAGAGCTCCAGCCTCTACACGGCGACTCAGCTGATCCCATAGGTTTTCTATGGGATTCAGGTCTGAGAAAGTGCAGGCCACTCTATTTGAGGTACCCCAGTCTCCAGCAGCCGTTCCCTAATGATACGACCTCGATAAACTGGAGCATCAAACACCTGATGTGAATTTTGCCATTAAACTCCTTGTTAGAGAACAGCAACTTGTGCAAAAAGTACTGAAACATTGAACAGTTGGACATGTGCATTCAAAAGTTTACAGAAGGTCACATTAAGTTCACCTGTAAAGGTTATAATGCATTTTAGGTTCATCCTGAAATTTCACCCGAAAGCCGAATATCCCTAACTTTTTGTGAGTAGTGTATGTTCCCTGACGGCGGAGTGGATAGTATCTCTGCCTGCCATACAGAAGACCGGGGTTTCAATTCCCCACCTGGACAAGCTGGCATCGCTACTTTAAATTATGATGAATTACTTTTTCAAAGTAACATGCCCAACACTGACAATGATAGATGAAATTTGACAGCAATCTCCACACTGCAACAGCAATGCAAAAATATGTGCATTAATAAGAGGATTTACGAAAAGAAAAAAAGTAATCATAAAAATTACTTTACCCAGTGAATTACTCTTCTGCAGCAGTAATTGAGTAGTTATCAAAATGACTTTTTTACAGAAGTAATTAGTAATTGTAACTTATTAGTTTTGTGAGTAATTGGTCCCAACACTGATCACCTCAAAACCAGTTATCCTGTGTTCAAAACCAAACAATGTGTTCACATCATACACACAGCAAGTAAAAATAAAGTCACCACAGAGCATTCGTCAGACACGACATCAAATAATTTAGGACACAGCATCCAGCAGGGAAACACATCCTGACAGCTTGGAGTATTACTGTCAGATACTGTTTCCCCTCTGTTCAATATGAAACCAGTGTCAAACAACACACATACTTTATACTGTAACTCCATGTATCCTTGACCTTTGGTGACCTCTCTCGCCACACATGACCAACAGCCGAAAAGGCCCCTGTTGACACCTTCTGGTACAGTAACTGTGCGCTTTTGACAGCATTAGGCAAAGAAACAGCCATCAGCTTGACATCATTAATATTTACAATTACAGCAGGGGGAACACATCCTGACTGCTTGGAGTATTACTGTCAGATACTGTTCCCCCTCTGTTCAATATGACACCAGGGTCACACAACTTTCAAATTCATACTGCTGACTTGTTTGACCATAACATTTAAGTCCTGTGATTTTCAGTTTAATATCATTAAAAATGACCTTTACAGCAAGGGGAGCGCATCCTGACAGCTTGGACTATTACTGTCAGATATTGTTCCCCCTCCGTTCAATATGAAACCAGTGTCACACAACACACATACTTTCTACTGTAAGGACATGTATGCTTGACCTTTGGTGACCTCTCTCGCCACACATGACCAACAGCCCAAAAGGCCCAGGTTTACACGCTCTGGTACAGTATGGGAGCCATTTTGGGCGCGCAGGCAAAGAAACCTCCATAACTCCTTCAGGAAGGCTCCCAGAGCTCCAAAACTGCTGTTTTTGGCCTTCTGCCGCCTCACGGAGCACACTCACGTACACACTACTGTAACTCCATGTGTGCTTGACCTTTGGTGACCTCTCTCGCCACACATGACCAACAGCCCAAAAGGCCCCTGTTGACACCCTTTGGTACAGTAACAGCGCGCTTTTGACAGTGTAGGCAAAGAAACAGCCATCAGCTTGACATCATTAAGATTGACAATTACAGCAGGGGGAACACATCCTGACTGCTTGGAGTATTACTGTCAGATACTCTTCCCCCTCTATTCAATATGACACCAGGGTCACACAACTTTCAAATTCTTACTGCTGACTTGTTTGGCCATAACATTTAAGTCCTGTGATTTTCAGCTTGATATCATTAAAAATGACCTTTACGGCAGGGTGAACGCATCCTTACAGCTTGGAATATTACTGTAAGATATTGTTCTCCCTCTGATCAATATGAAATCAGACTCACACAGCTGTAAAATTTATACAACTGACTTGGTTGCCCACAACAGTTAATTCCTGCGATTTTCAGCTTGATATCATTAAAATTGACCATTTCAGCAGGGGAATGCATCCTGACACCTTGGACTATTACTGTCAGATATTGTTCCCCCTCCGTTCAATATGAAACCAGTGTCACACAACTTTCAGATTCTTACTGCTAACTTGTTTGGCCAAAACATTTAAGTCCTGTGATTTTCAGCTTGATATCATTAAAAATGACCTTTACAGCATGGGGAACGCATCCTGACAGCTTGGAATATTACTGTCAGATATTGTTCTCCCTCCGTTCAATATGAAACCAGGTTCACACAACTTCACAATTCATACTGCTGACTTGTTTGGCCATAACAGGTAAGACGTGATTTTCAGCTTGATATCATTAAAATTGATCATTACAGCAGGGGGAACGCATCCTGACAGCTTGGAGTACTACTGTCAGATACTGTTCCCCCTCAGTTCAATATGAAACCAGACTCACACAGCTGTAAAATTCATACGACTAACTTGGTTGCCCACAACAAGTAAGTTGTGTGATTTTCAGCTTGATATCATTAAAATTGACCATTTCAGCGGGGGGAACGCATCCTGACACCTTGGACTATTACTGTCAGATATTGTTCCCCCTCCGTTCAATATGAAACCAGTGTCACACAACACACATACTTTCTACTGTAACTACATGTGTGCTTGACTTTTTGTTGACCCCTCTCGCCACACATGACCAACAGCCCAAGTGGCCCCTGTTTACACGCTCTGGTACAGTACGGGAGCCATTTTGGGCGCACAGGCAAAGAAACCTCCATAACTCCTTCAGGAAGGCTCCCAGAGCTCGGAAACTGCTGTTTTTGGCCTTCTGCCGCTGCGCGAAGCACACTCACGTACACACTACTGTAAATTCATGTGTGCTTGACCTTTGGTGACCTCTCTCGCCACACATGACCAACAGCCCAAAAGGCCCCTGTTTACACCCTCTGGTACAGTAACAGTGCGCTTTTGACAGCGTAGGCAAAGAAACAGCCATCAGCTTGACATCAGCCTTACAGGTCTCCCCACCTGCTCACAGTCACACATCAGGCTCCAACCCCCTTATATAAATTCAGAATTAGGAAAAACTGCCTTCTCTTTCTATGCCCCATATCGCTGGAACAAATTACAAGACTCACTGAAAATTGATACACTTATCTCTCTCGAGGCTTTTAAAAGACTACTTCACGATACAGTAGCGGGGGCACAGACCCAGGCTTGCACCTGCTTCATTTAGCCTGATTTCTACAATCTCACAAAAAATTTTTATTACCTTGTTTTTATGCCTGTATTTTAGACTGCATTGTTTTTTGTTTTTGATGTGTCTGTAATCCCTGTGTTTTCTGCTGCTACATGGCGTCCTTGAAAAAAGAGCCCGCTGTCAATGGACCTTCCCTGTCTAAATAAAGGTTATATAAATAAATAATTAAAATTGACAAGTACAGCAGGGGGAACACATCCTGACAGCTTGGAGTATTACTGTCAGATACCGTTCCCCCTCTGTTCAATATGACACCAGGGTCACACAACTTTCAAATTCATACTGCTTACTTGTTTGGCCATAACATTTAAGTCCTGTGATTTTCAGCTTGATATCATTAAAAGTGACCTTTACGGCAGGGGGAACGCATCCTGACAGCTTGGAATATTACTGTCAGATATTGTTCCCCCTCCGTTCAATATGAAACCATTGCCACACAACTTTAAAATTCATACTGCCTGACTTGTTTGGCCATAACAGGTAAGACATGTGATTATCAGCTTAATATCATTAAAATTGACCATGACAGCAGGGGGAACACATCCTGACAGCTTGGAGTACTACTGTCAGATACTGTTCCCCCCTCAGTTCAATATGAAACCAGACTCACACAGCTGTAAAATTCATACAGCTAACTTGGTTGCCCACAACAGGTAAGTCGTGTGATTTTCAGCTTGATATCATTAAAATTGACCATTTCAGCGGGGGGAACGCATGGACTATTACTGTCAAATATTGTTCCCCCTCCGTTCAATATGAAACCAGTGTAAAACAACACACATACTTTCTGCTGTAAGGCCATGTGTGCTTGAACTTTAGTGACCTCTCTCGCCACACATGACCAACAGCCCAAAAGGCCCCTGTTGACACCCTTTGGTACAGTAACAGCGCGCTTTTGACAGTGTAGGCAAAGAAACAGCCATCAGCTTGACATCATTAAGATTGACAATTACAGCAGGGGGAACACATCCTGACTGCTTGGAGTATTACTGTCAGATACTGTTCCCCCTCTATTCAATATGACACCAGGGTCACACAACTTTCAAATTCTTACTGCTGACTTGTTTGGCCATAACATTTAAGTCCTGTGATTTTCAGCTTGATATCATTAAAAATGACCTTTACGGCAGGGTGAACGCATCCTTACAGCTTGGAATATTACTGTAAGATATTGTTCTCCCTCTGATCAATATGAAATCAGACTCACACAGCTGTAAAATTTATACAACTGACTTGGTTGCCCACAACAGTTAATTCCTGCGATTTTCAGCTTGATATCATTAAAATTGACCATTTCAGCAGGGGGAATGCATCCTGACACCTTGGACTATTACTGTCAGATATTGTTCCCCCTCCGTTCAATATGAAACCAGTGTCACACAACTTTCAGATTCTTACTGCTAACTTGTTTGGCCAAAACATTTAAGTCCTGTGATTTTCAGCTTGATATCATTAAAAATGACCTTTACAGCATGGGGAACGCATCCTGACAGCTTGGAATATTACTGTCAGATATTGTTCTCCCTCCGTTCAATATGAAACCAGGTTCACACAACTTCACAATTCATACTGCTGACTTGTTTGGCCATAACAGGTAAGACGTGATTTTCAGCTTGATATCATTAAAATTGATCATTACAGCAGGGGGAACGCATCCTGACAGCTTGGAGTACTACTGTCAGATACTGTTCCCCCTCAGTTCAATATGAAACCAGACTCACACAGCTGTAAAATTCATACGACTAACTTGGTTGCCCACAACAAGTAAGTTGTGTGATTTTCAGCTTGATATCATTAAAATTGACCATTTCAGCGGGGGGAACGCATCCTGACACCTTGGACTATTACTGTCAGATATTGTTCCCCCTCCGTTCAATATGAAACCAGTGTCACACAACACACATACTTTCTACTGTAACTACATGTGTGCTTGACTTTTTGTTGACCCCTCTCGCCACACATGACCAACAGCCCAAGTGGCCCCTGTTTACACGCTCTGGTACAGTACGGGAGCCATTTTGGGCGCACAGGCAAAGAAACCTCCATAACTCCTTCAGGAAGGCTCCCAGAGCTCGGAAACTGCTGTTTTTGGCCTTCTGCCGCTGCGCGAAGCACACTCACGTACACACTACTGTAAATTCATGTGTGCTTGACCTTTGGTGACCTCTCTCGCCACACATGACCAACAGCCCAAAAGGCCCCTGTTTACACCCTCTGGTACAGTAACAGTGCGCTTTTGACAGCGTAGGCAAAGAAACAGCCATCAGCTTGACATCAGCCTTACAGGTCTCCCCACCTGCTCACAGTCACACATCAGGCTCCAACCCCCTTATATAAATTCAGAATTAGGAAAAACTGCCTTCTCTTTCTATGCCCCATATCGCTGGAACAAATTACAAGACTCACTGAAAATTGATACACTTATCTCTCTCGAGGCTTTTAAAAGACTACTTCACGATACAGTAGCGGGGGCACAGACCCAGGCTTGCACCTGCTTCATTTAGCCTGATTTCTACAATCTCACAAAAAATTTTTATTACCTTGTTTTTATGCCTGTATTTTAGACTGCATTGTTTTTTGTTTTTGATGTGTCTGTAATCCCTGTGTTTTCTGCTGCTACATGGCGTCCTTGAAAAAAGAGCCCGCTGTCAATGGACCTTCCCTGTCTAAATAAAGGTTATATAAATAAATAATTAAAATTGACAAGTACAGCAGGGGGAACACATCCTGACAGCTTGGAGTATTACTGTCAGATACCGTTCCCCCTCTGTTCAATATGACACCAGGGTCACACAACTTTCAAATTCATACTGCTTACTTGTTTGGCCATAACATTTAAGTCCTGTGATTTTCAGCTTGATATCATTAAAAGTGACCTTTACGGCAGGGGGAACGCATCCTGACAGCTTGGAATATTACTGTCAGATATTGTTCCCCCTCCGTTCAATATGAAACCATTGCCACACAACTTTAAAATTCATACTGCCTGACTTGTTTGGCCATAACAGGTAAGACATGTGATTATCAGCTTGATATCATTAAAATTGACCATGACAGCAGGGGGAACACATCCTGACAGCTTGGAGTACTACTGTCAGATACTGTTCCCCCCTCAGTTCAATATGAAACCAGACTCACACAGCTGTAAAATTCATACAGCTAACTTGGTTGCCCACAACAGGTAAGTCGTGTGATTTTCAGCTTGATATCATTAAAATTGACCATTTCAGCGGGGGGAACGCATGGACTATTACTGTCAAATATTGTTCCCCCTCCGTTCAATATGAAACCAGTGTAAAACAACACACATACTTTCTGCTGTAAGGCCATGTGTGCTTGAACTTTAGTGACCTCTCTCGCCACAGATGACCAACAGCCCAAAAGGCCCCTGTTTACACGCTCTGGTACAGTACGGGAGCCATTTTGGGCGCGTAGGCAAAGAAACCTCCACAACACCTTCAGGAAGGCTCCCAGAGCTCCGAAACTGCTGTTGTTGTCCTTCTGCCGCCGTGTGGAGCACACTCACGTAAACACTACTGTAACTCCATGTGTGCTTGACCTTTGGTGACCTCTCTCGCCACACGTGACCAACAGCCCAAAAAGCCCCTTATTACACCATTTGGTACAGTAACAGAGCCATTTTGTGAGCGCAGGGAAAGAAACAGCCATACCTCCTTAAGGAAAGCTCCCAGAGCTCCGAAACTGCTGTTTTTGGACTTCTCTCGCCGCGCGGGAGCCCACACATGCACACATGTACTTTCTACATGTGTGATCAACCTGCAATTACTCACTTGTACTTTCACATGTGTGATCAACCTGCAATGAGCACTTTCCCCACACGTGACCAACAGCCCAAAAGGCCCCTTATTACACCATTTGGTAATGGAACAAAGCCATTTTGTGAGCGCAGGGAAAGAAACAGTCATAACTCCTTAAGGAAAGCTCCCAGAGCTCCGAAACTGCTGTTTTTGGACTTCTCTCGCCGTGCGGAGCCCACACATGTACTTTCTACTGTAACATCATGTGTGATCAACCTGCAGTGAGCACTTTCCCCACACGTGACCAACAGCCCAAAAGGCCCCTTATTACACCATTTGGTACAGTAACAGAGCCATTTTGTGAGCTCCTTAAGGAAAGCTCCCAGAGCTCCCCTTACCAAAAAGAAGTAAACTTCTAGTTTACCTTTCCAAGTATACTTAAGTGGAGTTTGAGTATACTTTATCAAGTATACTTTCATTACCAAGTATACTTGTATTTATGTACTAGTAGTGTACTTACATATGTACTAGTTAGTATACTTACTATAGTATACTTTTACTAAAAGTACCCTGATTTGGCCCACTTTTGAGTATACTCAAGTAAACTTCAAGATTACTTCACTTATATATAAGTATACTTAAATTATACTATTACCTTTACTTGAATGGTACTATTCCTTTACTTAACATAAACCATTTATATACTCAAAGAACTTGAAGTACACTACTGAAGACTTCCTTAAGTATTAATGAAGTATATATAAGTATACTTAAATTATACTATTTCATGTACTTGAGTTGTACTTAAAGTAAACCATTCATATACTCATTAGTGTACTTGAAGTACACTACTGAAGACTTCCTTAAGTATTAATGAAGTATATATAAGTATACTTAAATTATACTATTTCATGTACTTGAGTTGTACTTAAAGTAAACCATTCGTATACTCATTAGTGTACTTGAAGTACATTACTGAAGACTTCCTTAAGTATTAATGAAGTATATATAAGTATACTTAAATTATACTATTTCATGTACTTGAGTTGTACTTAAAGTAAACCATTCGTATACTCATTAGTGTACTTGAAGTACACTACTGAAGACTTCCTTAAGTATTAATGAAGTATATATAAGTATACTTAAATTATACTATTTCATGTACTTGAGTTGTACTTGAGTTGTACTTAAAGTAAACCATTCATATACTCATTAGTGTACTTGAAGTACACTACTGAAGACTTCCTTAAGTATTAATGAAGTATATATAAGTATACTTAAATTATACTATTTCATGTACTTGAGTTGTACTTGAGTTGTACTTAAAGTAAACCATTCATATACTCATTAGTGTACTTGAAGTACACTACTGAAGACTTCCTTAAGTATTAATGAAGTATATATAAGTATACTTAAATTATACTATTTCATGTACTTGAGTTGTACTTGAAGTACACTATTGCTTTACTTACATTGCACTTTTATAAACTTATAAGTGCACTACTTTTACCTGCAATGTACTTGAAATATACTTTACTTATACTTGATGCATACTACAACAATACTTGAATTAAACTGTTGTCATACTTGAAGCATACCATTTATATACTCAAAATATACTATGCCCGCTTACTTACAATGCACTTGAATTGCGCTATTCTTATACTAGCAATAAATACTGCTACAGTAATTATAGTACACTACTCCTTTACTTACAATTTACTTGAATGCAGAGTACTCATATACAGCAAATTAACATCTTAATACTAGTCCACAAGTCTGATTGTTTACCTTTTAAGATATTCAAATGCAGACATTGAACCTTCATACACAATTACCATTTAATTAATCTGTGTCAAAAATACAATAAATTTAGAACAACTTGAATTTTGAACAACTTTGACCTTGAACACTATAAAACAGAAAAATAGGGAGACCCGGGCACTCAGTTAAGAACGAGGAGGTTTTTATTTAACACAAAAAGTCAACATGTTTTGACCTACATGGTCTTCATCAGGACAGAGGGGGGTAAGACATCCCCGGGCATCAGATCAGGGGGCATAAAACTTAAAATAAATATCAAAAAATCAAAATAAAGTGCCCAGCCAGTGCAACATTTTTTGAAATGGCTCTATCTTTAGTTTTTCTTAGAGTTGTAGCTGATGTTGTTTATCTTCTTCCGGATTACCCTTCTGACCTCCTGGACGCTGGTGTTTGGGTATTTGGACCTAACATGCCCTGTTAAACACACACACACACACACACACACACACACACACACACACACAAATTTCAGCCAGATTAACCAAAAATCCTTTCAAGAGAGCAATTAACTAATTGATGTGAAGCAAGCTGGGCTATAAATCACAACTGAAGAGCTCACCAATTATGACCTCAAGCTTCTTTTCATCCAGTGGTCGCTTTGACGCCACATTTTTGTGGGCGCCAGACTGCTTCCCGGTCAAGCTCGACTCTGAAAGAGTTTCTTTTCCAAAAACGAGGATGTCAAGGTCCCCGATGTAGGTGGCAGGAGTGCTTGTCCTAAGGGCACTTAACTTGTACTTGGGAACTCGAACCCCGGAGCCCGGAACAAGATCGACCTGCAAAACAATGTAAAAAATGTATAAAATTTAGATACTCTACACACGTGCAGTATGTACATGTACTGGGCTGAGTTGCTGTTGTTCCCAAACGCTTCCATTTTGTTATAATAGAGCTGACAGTTGACTGTGGAATATTTAGGAGCGAGGAAATTTCACGACTGGATTTGTTGTACAGGTGGCATCCTATGACAGTTCCACGCTGGAATTCACTGAGCTCCTGAGAGCTGCCCATTCTTTCACAAATGTCTTGTTTCACAGTCTGCATGCCTGAGTGCTTGATTTTATACACCTGTGGCCAGGCCAAGTGATTAGGACACCTGATTCTGATCATTTGAATGGGTGAGCGAATACTTTTGGTAATATAGTGTATATTCATGATCATTGAAATTATGTGTGTAAAGGTCACATCTGTTATGCTGGATCAGATTTCTTGTGTTTAAGTGCTTGTGAAAGGCTAATTATACAATACTTAATATATGCATGCAAACTCATGTATGATTACAGGCACACATACATACACACACAGACACGGTTGGGTGTATGACTCAGACCAAGCATCTACAAACATTTGAATTTAATAAATGTGTTGGGTTCTGCCTTATTTCCACAAAGCATTTCTTTTTTTCTTCTGGTTTGTCTTCACCTTCAGACCTTCCTCCTTCCTCTGGCTGGTTCAAAGTCTGGATAAAAACATTTTAAAGCACTTTGTAACCCAATTTATCTAAATAAAACATAAAGGTAATTTGGCATTATTTTTGTTATCTGTTTTCTATTGTTTTCTGCCTCGTAGGCTGGGGAGAAGCATTACCACCCTACATGTGCCCGCTGTGCCCGCTGCGAGCAAATGTTCGGAGAAGGAGAGGAAATGTATCTCCAAGGTAAAAACAGCCCAATCTCTTTCATAATATTTCTACAGGTTGTTTAAAATAACAGAGAATGTTTCATTCAAAGTCAAGTCCTGTAAAGACATAAAATGAAGTACTTTCTTTAGGCCTAAATATAGCATCAGTAGTTAAAAATGAATTTATTACTTTGTGACTTCTATCCATCTTTCCATTTTAGAGAGGAGACAATCCTTAAAAAGTGAAGTATTTTATATTCAGAGACCTTATAAAGACAATGGCTTTAACTGTAATTCAAAATATGCTTTTCATTTAAGTCAAATAGTATTTTATAAGAGCAGGTGTCAGTTGTTTTCAAATAGTGGATATCTCTATAGACCACATTCACATGTCAGCCATTTTACTCTGATGTCATGCTCAGGGTGGGAGGCTCAAATTCTCTAATCATGTTGTACTGCTGTGTCGCAGATTGTGTCCGTTTAATTAGCTTGAAACAAGAAACAAATTTTGCCAATGGAACAAGCAAATTTTTATTTGTTCATTTGTGTCACAAGTAAAAATTTGCTTGTTCCATTGGCAAAATTTGTTTCTTGTTTCAAGCTAATTTTCACTTGTTTCAAGTAAATTTTCACTTGAAACAAGTGAAAATTGTCTAAAGACAAGTAATTTCTGAGCTGATCATGTCTTATTTTAAGTGTAATGAGATATTTTGACTAGAAATAAGACATTTTTACTTGAAATAAGACAAATAATCTTGGTAAGATTTTGACTTTTTGCAGTGTACAGGTAAAATCACAGCAGGTGGCAGCCATTTTGAAAAATGGTACAAATCCATGGGACAAATCTGCGATGGCCCTATAGCCAAAAATTATCCTTAGGGCATGCTCTAACAGTGTGCCAAATTTCATGCTTGTATCGTAAAGTGCATGATTCCATCGAAATATTGCGAGTAGCCGCTGGACTAACTGAAATCAGAGATGTTTGATCTCACAGCACACAGCCAACAGCATTAAATGGCACGCCCACTACAGCTCTCTGCTGCTCCTGTCTGTCACTCAACAGAGGAGACAGAGAGAAGAGAGAAAAACTTCACACTCCATATACAGCAGTAGTGTTGGCCGACCAGGAGAGGTTGGCACCCTTTCAATACAGGTCCCATTTTTGCAGAGGGGACTGATCTATGCAACATTTCCTCCTGAAGTCCAGTATTAACTCCTTGGTCTTTGTGGTGTTCAGTGTCAGGTTATTCACTGATCACCACTCTGACGGTCTCTGCATGTTGACTCCTTGTCTCCAGTGATGTGCCCAATGATGGTTGTGTCATCAGTAGGACTGAACGATTAATTGCATTTGCGATAATATCGCGATATGATAAAACGCGAATTCCTAACCGCATCTTGCGCGATTATAAGTTGGTCACGAGGGTGTCACGGGGTGACACTTTCAAACATTTCGCTCAGTGATCCCTGTCTTGAGGTATTTGGCTTGCCGGGCGCACTGGTGCTCGGCATTTTGGCCAGACAATTGTCATATATGGTTTTCTGGTATTTTTTTAAGTGCTGGAACAAGTTCGTAGTGTTACCCCGTGAAGTAGCAACGGTAGCACGGCATGTTCTGCACAACACCTGCCACTGCACAACATCTTTTTTTGAAACCAAAATAATTCCACACCACTGACGTGCTGTTCCTCTTCGAGACTAAAGTCTCACTTGTGTCAGTTTCTGACTGCTCCGTTGAGCCAGAGGCCATTGCGCAACAGCTGGGATCTCCATGAGGAAAAGCATGTCTGTATCACAACAGACAACGCATCAAATATGGTGCTGGCTGCACAGCATAGCTGCGAACACTCCCGTTTTTCCCAGGTTTCTCCCGTATTTTAGACTCATCTCCTGCCGCCCTCCCATTTTGTCTTTTCTCCCGGGAATCTCCTGTAATTTACATGCCCCAATTTTGTTTGTTAATAACAATGAGAAACGCACAATAACAAAGGTTTTATTTTGAAAGCTGAGACCGGAAGCCGCCGCAGCTCCGTTAGTTTATCAGAAGTTGAAACACACGACGAAATGTTTAACTGTAAATAAAAGTGCACATTTTCCAGCCTGTGTCAGACAATACCGAGTTTACTGGCTAATTATTTAAAACCTCGATGTGTTGTAAATCTTAACCCGCTCAGCAGGAGCTAATATCCCCGCACATCTTTTGCTGCTCCCCACCACAAAAATCTATTTATTTATTTATTTATTTATTTAAAGAGGACAATGCACATTGATTGACATTACTGTAAATGCGCCAGTGTTAGCCAGAGGCTAGTTTACAACCGCAGTCCTCCGGCATGATGTTAAGCCATTAAAAATATATAAAAACGGGACACAAGGGTCATAATACATAAAAACAAGGACGCAGGAGACATAAAATTTACAGTAAGAATACAACATATCCATGTAGGAAACAGAGACCGGCAGACAATGACACTAAAAGAGAGACATCAATCATGCAATTAAATAAAATTGGCCAAGATGAACTGTCAAGGATGGATAAATGAGATGGAGATGCAGCAATGCAAAGACCAGAGCAGGGTTTCTTGCTGGAGTTGTGCTAAGATGGATTAAGAAGCACAACGAAACCAAAGATATACAGTGTATAAAGTGCTACAGTGCTCATGGAAAGTGCTGCAGTGCTCATAAAAATTGTTGAGGTTAAGGGTTAGCTGTCAGAGGTGGGTAAATGGTATGGAGGTGCAACAATGCAATGACCAGAACACGATTTCTTGTTGGGAGTTGTGCTAAAGATGAATTGAGAAGAGGTAACATTTTTAAAGTGCTGCAGTGCTAAGGTGAATTGAGAAGAGGTAATACATTAAAGTGCTGTAGTGCTCCATATAGTTTACCCATGTCACTGCGCATGTCTGTGAGGGAACATGTGCAGCGACATGGGGAGCCATGTACATTCAGTCAACAATGATTACAGGTCTGGTTGGACTTGAGCCAGTCTTTTAACTGCCTTTTAAAAATAAGAATGGTAGAGCAGTCTCTTATGGAGGTTGGCAGGCCGTTCCAAATTTTGCTGCCTCTGACTGATAGAGCAGACTGTGAGAAGGAGGTGCGCCTAAATGGAATTGCACAGTCTCCTCTTGTAGTTACTCTAGTGTTGGAGCCGCTGGTGGATTTACGTTCAAGAAACTGACTCAGGGGTGGAGGTGCAAGTCCGTTCAAAATCTTGTACACACAACATGCAAGTTTAAAGGTGATAAGACTGTCAAAACTCAGTAGGTTATGGCGTGTAAGGATGTCACAGTGATGATAAGAGAATGATTTTTTGTCAAAAACTTTCAGGGTTTTTTTATAGAGAGATTCAACAGGTTTAAGTATGGTTTTTCCCGTCAAAGACCAAATTGTGAAGCAGTACTCAATATGTGAGAATATCATAGAGTGCATGAATATTTTTGCTGCTTCTTCAGTTAATGAGGATCTTATTTGTCTGAAATTGCTCAGATTGAAGTTAACTGTTTTGATTACTTTTTTCACGTGCTTTTTGTAGGATAGGGTAGGATCTAAAGTGACTCCGAGGTACTTAAACTCTGTCACCAAGCTGAGTTCCTCCCCTCTCAGAAATACATTGGAATTTTGCAAAATAACAGGTCTTTTAGAAAAAGCCATACAAACCGTTTTTTGCTTATTTAAATACAGACATGAGGCAGTGAGCCATTCTTGAACATTGGACATGACAGATGTTAATGTCTTAGACACCTCACTGTAGCTTTTACCGTGAGTGAGGACAACGGCATCATCTGCATACATCTGGAAATGGACATTGTCACACACATCTGGTAGATCATTTATGTACAGAGAGAACAATAATGGCCCAAGTATGGAACCCTGCGGAACTCCAACAGAACAACTGAGATAGGGGGATTTGACATTATTAATACAAACACATTGTTTTCTATTTGATAGGTAAGATCTGAACCACTGAATAGCTTCTGCAGAGAAATTAAAGCGGGATAATTTAGACAGGAGGACCTGGTGATCCACCGTGTCAAAGGCCCTTTTCAGGTCAAGAAACACTGCCATGGCACACGGACTGCTGTCCAATAAGTGCCTCAGTTTTTCAGTAAGCATGCAGGTGGCTGTTTCCGTGGAGTGAAGGGCTCGAAAACCAAACTGCATATGATGCAGAGGGGTGTGACCTTTATCCAGGTGTTTGGTGATTAGACTGACCATCCACTTCTCAGCCACCTTAGATATAATAGGGAGAATGCTTATGGGCCTGTAATTTGTCATATCAGTTTTGGCACCTGATTTAAAGATAGGTGTAACCATAGCAACCTTCCACTGTGATGGGACGGTGCACTGACTGATTGACAGGTTAACCAGATGTGTGAGTGGTTTAACCAGGTGGTCAACATTCGATTTTAGAAAGTTACTATCCAGCCCATAAGCATCTTTAGCTTTTGAAGATACAATACCTGGCACAGTTCAATGTGCCATCACAGACAGCGAGATGACCAACACCAGCAGCACTCATGCATCCCCAAACCATGATACTGCCTCCACCATGCTTGACAGTAGGGCTGCACGATTATGGCCAAAATGATAATCACAATTACTTTGATCAATATTGTAATCACGATTATTCATCACGATTATTCATCATGTTAGGGAAAGCATCTGTATTTTTACTGCACTACTTTTAAACAAACAATATATGAACAGTTTTCAGTGCAAAATGAAACTTTAAATAAGAATAAATGCTTAATAATAAAAAAAAATAAAATTATTTGACTAGTGTGATGCTCCGTTCTGTGCTTGAATACAGTACACTTCCCCCACTCTGGCACGATTGGAGGGGGTGTGCTCCAGTACGATACGGGTGTTCATGCACAAGCACATGCACGGTCACGCACGCACCGCGCGAACGTGGTTCCCTCATGATTGATTAATTGATTGTATAGAAAATAAAATTATTAAACATGGATAAGTGCAGATGGTGCATTTAGTAGTCTCACAGTAGTCTCACGCGCGAACGTGGATACAACGTAAATCATGCAACTTTCCTCCTGCCTCCGCAAAATCGTTTAATGTGCACTGTGATTACCGGCGAATGGCCGCATTGCGCAATCAATAATCAACCATATTCCCTGTGTTGCTGTCCATTGTGCTGCTGCAACCGTGTATAAACAAAAGTTGATTGATGATGAAGGGTATATATGGCAGTCTGTGTGCGCCGCACACCTGTCAGATCCGGCAGGCCTGACCAGGTGGGCGCGGTGGGCCGGCCGCAGCACTGCAGTGTGTGCGCAGCCATCCAGTTGAATGTAGCAGCCAGCTGACATGCCGCTCCGGCTGTCAGTTGGACCTTTCTGAAGGAGGAAGTTACCTCCGAAACTGTCAAGGTAAATAAACATCCCTTAACCTATGTCTGATTAAAAGAAATAAAAATGTCTTTTAGTTAAAGGAAGATATAATGAATGTATTTGAACTACACTGATTTATGATGACGTCGGACCATGCCTGTTGTCATATTTCAACGTGATGACGTGTATACCAGGGGCAATCGCGCTTGGGCGCGTTTGGGCTTTAGGTAATATGAGTGCAGGCCAGGCAGGGACTGGAGAGGGAGGCATTTTTGCTTCAGTACGATACGCAGCAAATGGCCCTATGTGAGCAGGCCCTGAGTAGCCTTTCTGACAGGGAACTTGTTGCAGGAACTGCCGTAGCCTACCTTCTTCTCCCGACATGACTCGCACTCATCAGTCCACCGAGTAACTTGAGGCTGCCGCTGCAGGGTGCGCTCGCTTGTTATTTAGGCAGCTTAATGAAGCCCTAACCATGCGTTCGCCCCCTGGTGGTTGGCTGACTACTGGCTGAGAAAGTGCTTGATTAGATACGCAGCAGAGCCCGCATTTTAAATGTAAATATCGCCGACGATCAGGCTCATTTAATTGTGGCAGCCAAAATCGTGATCACGATTAAAATTCGATTAATTGTGCAGCCCTACTTGACAGTAGGTACTGCACATGCTGGAGATACAAGGATACAAGGATACAAGGAAGTTTAATGGTCATTATACAACAGGTTGAATAATGAAATTAAAGTGTGGTTCCCTCATGATTGATTAATTGATTGTATAGAAAATAAAATTATTAAACATGGATAAGTGCAGATGGTGCATTTAGTAGTCTCACAGCCTGAGGGAAGAAGCTGCTCTGTAGTCTGATGGTACGGCAGCGGATACTTCTGTATCTTTTGAGTGATTGCAGCAGGGTGAACAGGCTGTGGCTGAGGTGGGTGTGGTCTTTAAGGATCCTTTTGGCTCTGCGCAGGCACCTCACCTCCCCGATATCACTGAGGCTTGGTAAATGGGTGCCAATGATGTTTTGGGCAGTTTTAATCACTCGTTGCAGAGTCTTCCTGTCCTGGGCCGTGCACATCCCATGCCAGTTTGTGATGTTTCCAGTCAGGATGCTTTCAATTGCTCCTTTGTAGAAGTTGACAAGAACTTGGCGTGGGAATTTTGCTTTCTTAAGTTTCCTTAAGAAATACACCCATTTCTGAGCTTT